>NC_056733.1:1683158710-1683368710 GCF_019279795.1 Protopterus annectens
CGGGTGCTAGGATCCGCCACATAACACAGGCACTTAGGTCACTCCAGAACAAGCACAAGTATGACGCTGTCATTGTACATGGTGGTGTGAATGATCAAGATGTACCTCCCTTGACTACATGAAAAGAGACATTGAGGAGCTCTCTGATCATGTAACCCAAGCTGGTATGACCCTGACCTTGAGTAGCATACTACCTTCACCTAGAATGATACCACAATACAAAGAAAAAATTATCAATTTCAACAATTGGCTAAGCTTCTGGTGTCATTCTAAGGGGATCCAGTGTCTGTCTGCATGAGATGACATGACAGACAAGCCTTGCTGTTTCACCAGAGATGGTTTGCACCTATCACACCTAGGCTTTCGAATACTGGCCAAGGCTCTTGCCGTCCCCATAGTGCCTTTTTTAGGCAAGGTTCAAAGGACAAACCAACCACCATAACCAGCACAGGTAACCAAAAACTAAGGGTAATGCTACTCAATGCCAGAAGACTCAACCTCAAAATGCACACACTCGAGGCAGTCCTCAGTATGGAGAAAATTGATGTTTGTGCAGTGATGGAAACCTGGTTCAAGGCTCCAGAGAGCACCCCAGCACTACCAGGTTACAATTCATATCATACCTTCCAGCCATAGTACAAAGGGCGGAGGTGTATCCATATTCATCAAAGATACCCACATCTCCAGGTTAGTGGCGCAGCATGATGCCCTAGAGATCATCCATGCACAACTATCAGCAGGCAAAACCACATTTCAAGTCGTAGCCTGTTATAGATCGCCCACCATGTCCCAAGATGCTCACTCAGCATTCCTTGAGGCATTGGAAAATATAAAGGTCCTACCCAACACCATAATTTTGGGTTTTTTCAACTACCCTGGTATAGACTGGGCGAACTACCAAAGTTCTAACTCCTATGCCCAGTGGTTCATAGAATTTATAAATTCAAATGCCTTTGAACAACTGGCATGTTCTCCCACTAGAGGGGACAACATATTGGATTTAGTCATCACAAATATGGGTGCCCATTGTTCCACACCCATTATCACTCCCTCTCTGGTCAGATCAGACCACAAACTGATAATCCTGGACATCCTCACCCCTCCACCTTCCCCAGTTAAAGAAACCATTGTAAAAAACCTTCCCAAAGCAAACTTCAACCTACTTGCATCAGAAGTGGAAAGCTTCACTATTCCCTTGCAGAAGGATAATGATATCCAGGATGCAGAATCCTACACCAAGGCACTTTATATACATCTTCAGGATTGCATGGACCGTGCTGTCCCAAATAAAACCAAGACTCCTTTCTCAAGCAAGAAGAAACCAGTCTGGTGGACCCCGTCCATAAGCAAACTATACAATAAAAGGAGGTGACTTATACAAAAAAAAGGCCAAATCTCAAGTAGAAAAATCATCCTTGATCAGCGTTAGTAAGAAATTGAGGGCCCTCATCAAGTCAACTAAAGCCAATTTTGAAAAGAAGGTTGCCAAGGATGCCAAGGATAACTATAAGGCCTTCTATGGTTACGTCAAAAACCTAAATGGCAATGCTCAGGTCTGTTCTGAGCTAGTACAAAATGGAACAAAATACACTGACCCCACTGACATTGCCAACATCTTGGCTGATAGGTTGAGAGCAAATCCCCCCACCACCACCATCTACAGGGCCTATTACTATTCCAGGTGATTGTGTAACTCCAATTATTACTGATACATTGGTTAATAAGGCTCTATCTAAAGCTAGAAACACTGCCTCCATGGGACCAGATGGTGTCCCGGGCTGTGTCATACGCGAGCTCCAAAAGGAATTAACCCCGCATTTGAATACCCTGTTCAGTCTCAGCCTCTCGACAGGATATGTGCCCATAGAATGGTGCACAGCAACGGTGGTTGTGCTGCACAAGGGTGGGCCCACAATCAACCCTGGGAACTACCAACCAATAAGCCTGACCAGTCTGATCTGTAAGGCAATGGAGCAAATCATTATGGAACTCATAAATGGAGAGATTGGGAACTTCCAAACACTTGACCCTGCACAGTTCGGCTTTGTCAAGGGCAGATCATGCCTCCTGAACCTGGTGGACTTCTTTGAGACAGTTACTCAGGCTATAGATAAGGGAAAGGAGGTACACACAGCTTACCTTGACCTTGCTAAAGCATTTGACACCATTCCCCATTTGGGTATTATTGATAAACTCACCAACCTGGGCATAAACCCTTACATCACAAGATGGATCACAAACTGGCTCTCAGACAGATCCCACAAAGTAAGAGTAGTGGGATCTATGTCTGAATCCAGACCAGTAATGAGCGGTGTGCCTCAGGGCTCTGTCCTGGGACCCCTCCTGTTTGGCATATACTTCTCAGAAGTACAGGTAAGCACTGAAGGGCTGTGACTGACCAAGTTTGCGGATGACTGCAAACTGGGTGCTATAATAGAGTCTCCGGCTGACATGGATATCCTCCAGAAGGGCCTTAATGAGACTGATGCATGGTGTCAAAGCCATGGTCTCAAGCTAAATGCTAAAAAATGCATAGTAATCCCCTTTGGAAAAAACAGAGTACCCGCGAACTACCACATAGGTGGTAACCCCCTGAAATCTGAAGAAGTAATAAGGGATCTAGGGACCCAAGTAGATAGTCAGCTTTCCTTTGATAACCATGTTGCCAAGGTGGTTAGAAAATCCTTCTTTGTGACCCATCTGATCATGAAAGGGTTTGCATCAAGATCTAAGGATGTAGTGGTGCCCCTCTACTCTTCCCTCATCAGACCCATTATTGAGTACAATGCACCAATTGGAATGTACCTGGCTAGGCATCTCCAGCAGCTGGAGAGACCACAGAGGTACCTCACTAGGAGGATTACTGGCCTCAAACAGTTGCCCTATGCAGCATGATTGAAAAAAAACTAAAGCTTTTCTCTGTTGCATACCGCCTTCTCAGAGGCGATCTCTGTCTAACATACAGAGCCATGTCCAACCCAGAACTGTTGGACATGCTCCATCTTAGCAAAACAAAATCTACTCAAGCTACATGCTCTAGGGATATAAAGCTCAGCACAACAATGAATAGAACATGCTGGAGGGATAGATTCCCTTCGGAAAGACTTCCCCTTGCTATGGAACAAGGTCCCGATCTACATAAGACAGAGCCCCTCACTATCACTCTTCAAGAGGAACCTTGACGAGTGGATGGGTAACAGAAAGTTCACACCAGGGATCATACCAACAGCTCTACTAGATAGGAGCCAAGGGTACTAGCTGCTAGATCAAGGGCCTAGAGAACTAACCAAAGGTTCGGTGTATACCGCACAACGTGGCTGGGCTAATATATGCCTTCGGGCAGATAGCCCAGTACCTACCTATGAACTTATGAACCTACCTAGGGGTTGTGCGTCATGTAGTTTATACAACAAAACATATTGGAGTACACTAATGCTTGTTCTCATTTTAAATGCATCTTCTTCTCTTACATATAAACCACTTTTCTTTTATTATTGCATAGTTAATCTGAATTAGCAGTTGAACATCGCTTTTTTTGAATCGATATTGCCCTTCTGTCAGAATGCAAGAATGGTCTTGAGCCTGTGTACCAGATACAACATGGAACCCATATCAGCTGTATGATCATAGCTAGCCCATTCAACCAAGCAAAAAACTCAGTGATATACTGCAAGTCATGATGTCATCCATATTTAGTAACGGTGCAGAAAGTCTAATTATCATTTAATGCCACTTTGAAAAAGTGCAGCAGAGATGAACACTGAGAAATAAAAAAAGGTGTGCAGCCATACCAAATAGCAAACACACCCTTGGTCTATGGCACCACACACTTGTTTGCAATTATACACAACAGGAACGTCAGGGAATAAATATGTCCATATCAAAGTGTGCTGCAATATGGTTATAGGTTCATAGGTTCATAGGTAGGTACTAGGCTATTGGACCTAGGGCCTATATAAGCCTAACCAAAAAGGTACCCTGGCTATCGCCACCCAAGAAAATTATTTTCTTGTGACCCTGTTGAGCAGAGCCACAGACGAGATCCGCGAGGTGAATTTCCTATTTCCCATCCAATCATCAAGATTTTTCTTGGAGTGATAATGAAGAGCTTTGTTTGATATAGATATGTAGTTTGTTCCAGAGTATAAGAAGTCTCTGGGACAGGAATCTATCCCACCAGCATGTTCTGTTTATTGTGTTGACAAGGTTTAGGTCCTTAGAGCACGTAGCTGGGAGGGATTGGGATTTCTTTAAGTGGAGCATGTCCAACAGCTCTGGGTTTGACATAGCTTTGCATGTTAGGCAGAGATCACCACTGAGTAGGCGATATGCAATGGAGTAAAGCTGGAGTTTTTTGAGACGGTCTGCGTAGGGCATCCATTTGAGGCAGATAATCCTCTTTGTGAGGTATTTCTGTGGCCTTTCCAGTTATTTTAGATGTCTTGTGAGGTGCATACCAAAAGGGGGGGGGGGGGTTGTACTCTATAATGAGTCTAATGAGTGATGAGTAGAGGGGAACAATGACCTCTTTTTTCCTGGATGAGAAACCTTTTGTGATGAGATGTGCCATGTAAAAGGATTTCCTGACTACTGTGGCAATGTGATTATCAAAGGAGAGACTACTGTCCATCTGTGTCGCAAGGTCTCTTATTATACTTTTGGTGTTAAGTAGACTACCACCTATGTGGTAGTTCATGGGTACAGAGTTTTTACCAAAGGGATGACAATGCACCTTTTGGCATTGAGCTTGAGGCCATGGCTTTGCCACCCGGCATCTGTCTCAGTGAGGCCCTTTTGTAGGATGCCCACATCATTAGGAGTTTCGATTATGGCTCCTAGTTTGCAGCCATCTGTGAAGTTCGATAGCCAAAAACCTTCTGTGCTAGCCTGTACTTTAGAGAAGTAGATACCAAACAGGAGATGTCCCAGGACTGAACCCTGTGGTACTCCACTTGTCACTGGTCTGAAGTCGGACTTGGAGTCTGCTACTTTCACAGTGTGGATTCTGTCAGTGAGCCAGTTGGCTACCCATCTTGTGACATAGGGATTTATACCTAGTTTAGTGAGTTTATCTATAATTCCAGAGTAGGGGATGGTGTCAAAAGCCTTGGCAAGATCTAGATAGGCTGTGTGAACCACCTTACCCTTGTCTACGGCTTTGGTGACTGCTTCAAAGAAGTCTATAAGGTTTATGAGCCTTTTACAAACCCAAACTGGGTGGGGTTTAGAGTTTGGAGATTACCAATGTCTTTGTTTATAAGTTCCATGATGATACATGGCCTTGCAGACCAGGCGCGTCAGGCTAATGGGGCGGTAGTTCCTGTGGTCCATGCTGGCTCCCCATTTCTGGAGTGAGATAACCATCACTGTGCGCCATTCATTGGGCACAAAGCTTGAGGTGAGGCTATGATTGAACATGGTACTTTTGTGGGGTGCAAGTTCATTCTGTAGTTCATGTAGAACACAGCCTGGGAAGTTGTCAGGTCCCATGGATGCTGTGTTCATGGCTTTGGAGAGTGTGGTTTTTACCTGTGCAGCCGTGATTACAGGAACTTTACATTCTTCCAGTATAAAGATGGGCCCTTTAGGGAGTGTGAGGGGGGTAAAGTTAGCACTGAACCTATCTGCCAGGATGTTGGCAATATCAGTTGTTTCTGTATATTTAGTGCCATTGTCCTGTAACTCTGAGCAGATCTGAGTGTTGCTATTGAGATTCTTGACATAGCTATAGAATGCTTTGTGGTTGTCTTTAGAATCAGTGACAATTTTGTTTTCATAACCAGCTTTGGAGGATTTTATGAGCGATCTCAGCTTCTTACTGAGGCTGACCAGGGAGTTCCTCCAATCATGGGATTTTACTCTTTTTTTTTTTTTAAACAGTTTCTTTCTTCTGTTGTAGAGTTTGTTTATGGCAGGGGACCAACAGGTTGGATTCCTTTTTTTGGAGGATAGCATCGTGGTTCTGCTAGGGATAGCATGATCCATGCACTCATGTAAGTGCAAGATTCAACAGTCGTACCTCTATTGCCCATCTGCATGGGTGTTGTGAAGTTTGCCACTTCTGTCTTAAGAAGCATGAATTTGGCTTTTGAGAAATTTTTTACAGTGGTTTCCCTAATGGGGGTGGGATGTGGATGTCTAGGGCGACTAGCTTGTGGTCGCATCTGACCAATGAGGAATTGACTTCTGGTGTGGAACACCGGTCGTTCATGTTGGTAATGACCGGGTCTAGGATAGTGCTGTCCCTGTTGTTGGAAGTTGTTCCAAGGCATTGTGATAATGAATTCCAGTTACAGTTGAGGAGTTGGTTTATGAGATTGGTTAGGGTAGTTTTGTACCTTTTGATTTCGGTATATATTAGGGTGAGGATTGGGTGAGATTGTTTTGATCTATAAGAGTAGTGAGATCTGTTTGTATCTTGGTCTTGCTGTAGATTAGCTTTGCTTTGGATTTGGTATTATGGTTTATGCTCTGCGCTTGGATAATGGATGTGTTATCTTGGCGATGGACTACATCCTCCACCTTTTAGTGTATGGTCATAGTTAATTGGCTGAGGCGTGGGTCCAATTTATGCCTGGTAATGTAGGTGGCATCTGAATTATTGAATCAGGTTGCTGTCTATCTCTGAGCCTTTCTCAGGGTCGCCCTCGAATTTTCATTTTAAGGAGTGCCTCGAGTAGGTTGCATTTTGAGTAGCAGAGTCCCTTAGATTTAGCATGCTGTCATCTTTTATGATTTTGAATTTGTCATTTGAACCTTGCCTAAAAGGCACTATAGCTTGCAAAAGAGCCTTAGCCAGTAATATGAAATCCCAAAGAAATCAGCCAGCATGCATCTCTGGCAAGCATCATGTCAAGTAAAGCATCATCATCCCAGGATGGTCGATACTGGATCCCTCAGATACTGGACAGATAGAGACTTAGCTAATTGTGTTAGCCAATTGTTTTAGATTTTGTGGTGATCCTCTTGGTTGTACTCTGGGGGATCAGTGGGGGGCTAGGGTTACACCTCGCCAGGGCTACACCTCATACTCTACAAGATTCTCTTTCATGTCCATGTCTCTTTCATGTCCTCAGGGGATTCACACTCTCAGGTCATTCACACTGAGTCATATTTGTACTTGTATATGAGTGAACTGTTGTGGAGGACGCGACTGGATCCTGGCATGGCGGAGCTGACTTACGGGCAACTTTCTCCTGTTTAGCTTGGTGAGTGTTTAGCAGTGTGTGTTGACTATTAGTGTGTCTATCCTATGAGTAGAGTGTTAGTGTGTTATTATGCCTTATGGAGGTTGGCTGAGTTGGGGTTTGAGTTTACTCTGAGTATTGTCATTTTGGCTGCTTTGGGGTGGAGGTTTGCTTGTTGGTTGCTGGGAGGCTTTGCTTGCTTGGGCATTTTTTTGGCAGATTTGAGTTGTTATGTTTTGTGTTTTATGGTGGTGTGTGTTTTGTGTTTCTATGTGTAGAGCTTGGTGGTGTGTGCTTGAGTGTGAGTGTGGTGTCTTGAGTTCTCCTCTTGATTGTCTAGTCCAGTCTTGGGTGTAGTCTAGTCTGCTCTGAGTTTGTCTTTGTATAAAAGCATCTCTTCATAAGGTTAGTAATAAGGGGTAGGAGAGGAGGTATGAGGGTGTACATGAGGCAATTGCTGCATTGCCAATTAATGCCCAGATTAACAGTAAGACCAGAGAGAAAGACAGGAGAAAAGGCTAGAGCTGACCTTAGACATAGGGTGTGTGGTTATTATTTATTTTCCTTAACTTTCCTCTAGACAACTGTTAGAAGTTGAGTTTGTAGCTTATTTGGCTGTTTTTTGTTGTTTGTTTACAATTACAAGGCTGAGCTGGAAACAGATTTGAGTGCTAAAACTAAAAAAACTAAAAACTGGAAAATTTGAAAAAAAAAAAAAGCAAACAGACTACTTTATAGAATAAATAAACCCTAAGCTAAGCTAAGCTGATGCATTTTTTTTTTTTTTTTATAACAGTAGCAAATGAGCAAACTGGTTTAAACAAATTATATGTTTATATGTTGTTATAAGCTATTATTCATACATCTCTTCATCTTCTTCTCTACACAACTTGGACTCAAACAAAGTAATACAAGGTAATGTGACTGGACTCTGCCAGTTTGTGTTTGTGTATACTGGATTGCGCAATAGTCTTCCAGGTGTCACTCAATAACACAGTTCCCTTAACAACTGCATCCCGTGCAGATATTCACATCCAACCTACAAACAATGACAGTAGTTTCTTGCTTCAAACCTCAAAAACCAGGGAATGTTCTAATATAAGAAACTATTCTGCCTCTGTTGTTATTGAGTAAGATCAGACACAGACAACATGGGTGCACTGCACTAAATCTCCATGCTTATGTTCATCTCCCAGTCAATGATAGTTGATGGCAATTGTGAGGCCATTCCTGCTCCCCTGCTTACTGTCCCCTGATTGCGAATATTCTCAATATTTGTGATTTATGTCCCTTTGTATTTAGCTAAGCTCTATGTTTAACTGATGCTGTTGGCTTAAGTCGGGCATACCCTACAAAGACAATTCTAGAGGAAAATAAATACCTGTACGCATCTTGGTAGCAAGGCACATCAAGGTGAGAATAATAAGTAATGGGGTTTGAATTGAACACCCAGAGAACTTTAACACCCTTTCCCTGACCATGTTTGCTAACTCCTGACTGTATATTTATGTAACATTGTTATACTTTTCCAAGGTTTGTGATTTGTGAAGTATTTAACTGTAGACAGCCACATGTGTCATTCAGGCATAACAGCAAGAGTGAGCATATCATGAACATGCCCCAGCTGTTCACGTAAAGTACAGTTGCTTAGATAAACTTACCATAACAGGAGATATTTGAATGAGCACTACTGCAGTAGCCTAAGCTACATAGGTTATATCTTGCTTTTTCTTCTTTCGGCTTGTCCCGGTTAGGAGTCGTCGCAACAGAACTCCGGTCCACTAATGATTGGCAGTGGATTTTTACGGTGCCGAGGTGCCAGCTCGATGCCCAACCTTTAATGAAGCCATGCCCATTCACGCATGTCTTTCGAACCCCACTCAACCAGAGGGAGGACATGCAGACTCCACACAGAAGGCGCTCCAGTTGAGAATCGAATGGGAGAACCTCTTGCTGTGAGGCGACAATGCTACTGCTGCACTACCCCGGATCCAAAACCCTCAGGGCACCATTCATGGACACAAACTCTTGGTCAGCTTGAGCTGACCTGATTAAAAAGCAAATCTAGGTGGCAAGCTCTTCAGAGATTTCATGTAAACAGAGAGAGGAAGGATAAAGCCCTGAGAGGACAGCACTAGAAATATTACATGAAAGCAGTTCACAATTTGGCATAAAAAAACATACAAAAAACAGGGAAAGGAAGAAGGGAGGGAGTGACTAATGCAGCAGTGATCATTCGAACAGTTACAGTTATGGTACGTTTACTTACATACCTGAAGTATGTTCTTCATAAGGATCACTGCTGCACCAGCCTAAACTATATGGGTAGATCACCATAGTTTAAACTAACAGGGAAGGGGAAGAATGAGAGGCAGGAGCCCCTGTAGATTTGTCTTAGCAAAACCTGTCCAAAACCTGGAAAAGAAATTGAGTTTATAGTCCTTTGGTCCAAGTTACAACTTCTAGAATACTTCTAGAATCCAACTCTTTTCAAAATGCTACAGATGAAGCCAAGGCCTAGGTAGAGTGAGTCTTTACCCTGCTTGGAATTATTTATTTAGTTATTTATTTGTTTGTTTGTTTGTTTTGTTTATTTATTTATTTATTTATTGTGGTGTGGTGGGTATAACAAAAAGTAATAATCATTTTGAAATAGCCTGTTTTGACACGGGTTGTAATTTTTCACACTTTCACAAGAAATGAACAACTGATCAGATGTTTTGAAAGATTTTGTTTTGTCAGAGGAGTACCTGAGTTGTCTGTAGACATCCAAGGTGTGGAGTATCCTTTCTCACTCATTTTTAGGTTGTGGAAAGATGGTAGGGAGATGGAGAGCATGGCATAAGTTAAACTCAGACATCACTTTAGGCATAACTGAAGGATTAATTCTTAAACCTTACCTTTGTGAAAACAATACTGCAGTGGTGGTGCTGCGGTAGTTTTGTCGCCTCACAGTACGACGTTGTCCTGTTTGATTCTCAGCTAAAGCATCTTCTGTGTGGAGACATGCATGAATGGTCGTACCTTCATTGAAGGTTGTACGTCAGGGCTGGCAACTCGGCATGTAAAATCTACTGCCAATCATTAGCGGACCGGAGTTCCGCTGTGGCGACCCCTAACTGGGAAAAGCCGAAAGAAACAACAACCTTTGTGAAAATAAAATAAAGCTGATCTACCATAAGAGTTCGCACCTCATTTTCTCCTCTTGCAGAGGTCAGAACAATTGCTAAGATTATTTTCCATGTAAAGAACCTTGTGCCAGCCTGACAAACTAGTTCAAATGGAGCAAAAGCTAACTTTTAAAGATAAAATTCCAACAAACAGTCACCTGTTTCATAGGAGGCTTCTTGTGTAATATACCTTTCAACATTTCTCATATGAGATTGCTTTGAAAGATTTGGATCCATGTTGAAATGACCAACAAATTAATGTTACTTGAGGAGTAAGACATGCCATAGGATAGTAACTGACACAGATGATGTAGCAACAGAGAAACACTAGTCCTAAATGGGTGGTAGTTCTTTTCTTGGCACCAAATAAAGGTTTTTCTAGTTGGTGTTGGTTACTTTCATGCCACCAACTAGAAAACCTTTCCGTATGCTAAAATATTATTTTCTAGTAGCAGACGTTCTTGCCTCCATTAATATCTGTTGCACTTCCTCAGAATAAAGGTATTAAAATGCTTTCATCAAGGCTGTCAGTTGTAGTTGTTTGAGGTTGAGAATATATCAAATACTCCTACTCTTCTGGGAGTAAATCCAATTAATAAGAAAGCGTGTGGCAATTGCCCTTGGTCATTTCAAAACAAGGGTGAAACACGACTGGGTCAGAAGGGAGTCACCACAATGATCTTTGGTGAATCCTTCTAAATGTTCAGAATGATCATGGATAGTAGTATAAAGGTGAGAAAAACAAACCTGGATATTCTTGTCTAAGGAAAACACAATGAATCTGCTTTCCAGGCTTTCTTGCATTGAGTCCTAAAGCAGAATTTTGACAACTGAATGTTATGAGTGGAGGCAAATAGTTCTATTTGGGATGTTATCCACAGATGGAGCAGTTCCTGGAAGACCCACTGATTCATTTTCCATTCATCAATGTCTGTCCTGGTCTTCCTCAGCTTATCTGCCACTCAGTTTTGCTCTGACAGTATGTAACATGCATGTAGACTGAGATTGTGCTGAAAGGCTATATCCCAAGCTACCATGGCTAGTCTGTGCAGAGAGCAAGATCTCTTCCCCTTTTTTGTTTATGTGCAAAACATAACTGTGGTGTTATAGGTAAATACTTGAAAAGGTGACAGGAACAACTGATGATTAAAAACACTGACTGCATTTACAAGAACTATGTTTATGGTTTTATCCTGGGCCTTTTTGTTCCAAACACCTTACAATTTAATTCCCATGAACATTGCTCCCTTAGCACAGTTTGAATTATCTTTTGTGACTGACTGTGCAGGAGCAGGTAGCATGAATAAGAGACCTGAATTCTGAGAAATTTGGTCTCACCAACACAAAATCTCCCTTTTCACAAATCCTAAAACTGGAATTTAAAATATCTGGGGATGCTGATGTTGGGACCATATAGATTTCAGGTACCATGTGATATTTTTCATGTGGAGTCTTGCAAGAGGTATTTGGCTCATAGATAATATGAAACATAGAATTCTAGGAAATTCCTTTGCTAAGACAGCACTCTGAGTGGCAAAAACTGAATACAAATACAAATCTGTTTTTTTTTTCCCTGTGGAATAAAAGCTGTTTGAAATGAGGTGTCTAGGAGACACCTCAGGAAAATAATCCTGTGAGAAGGCATCAAGCAAGGCTGACTCCAGTGCCTAGAAATATTGGTTGTCACTGACTAAGTGACCACTCATTCAGACTTATTGGACTGGCATCTGGGATGTTTCTGATTTCTTTTTTGAACCTTCCTGCCACTGCTTTTCTTCAACATTGATTACCAGCAGATTGCTGAGACAATGTATTCTGTTTTTTAAAGAAATCAGAAGAGGGAGCACTAAATCCCTTAATAAACTTGGAGAAGGAGGTATGGGAACGCAGAGAAATCCCTTAAATCAGCTTCATTTCTCATCACAATTTTTAATGACCGCTCTAGCAGAAGGCCCAAAAATAAGTTTTCTTTCTAAGGAGCAAATCAAAATTTAATTATTGACATCCTCTGGGAAGTTTTAAGAATGCAGACATGCAAACCCCCTAATAACAGTTCCAGTGGTGTCAGCCCTGGAGATTTCATCAGCAGAATAATTTCAAACACTGAGTAGTCACATGTGACACAGAAAAGACCAAGTTACATGAACCAAACGTATCCTCACAAGTGGAAACAGATCCTAAAATCATCTTTATTTTCTCACAAGTGTCAAGCATAAACTTCATCATATGAGCTTGACAGCTGAGAATTCTAAACATACGTGTTGCAGAAAAATGCACACTTCTTTCCTCGAACTTATCAAAAGTCATTTCATCCTTGTCAGAAGGAGAGAGATTAGAATGAACCAAATGTTTAGCAGTAGCTGGAGTCATTGAAGCAATAGTTGATTGGGCAGAACTGATATAACTGTGTAAAAACATAAACAACTGAGACACTATGTATAATATATCTACTTTTCTTTAATGGCAGCTGGCTGACTGTGACAGAAATTGCAGACTGTAAGAAAAACATCCCCCAAAGCAGATAGAACAGGAGGAATTAGAGTAGGTTCTGGAAATTTAATTTACAACAAATCATAATACTTCCTGAAGCCTAAGGGACTGAGAAACATCATGATTTCCCCAATTAAAAAAAAAGAATGACTCATTCTGGAAATAGTTTTGGAGAGAGAAAATCTTTCAAATGTAATGTCCAAACCCATACTCTCCTTGGAATCTGAATCAGACTTCTTTGGAAACAACACATAATCTGCACCTACAGACTTTGAGGTTCAAACTCTTGAATCTCTTTAGAAAACAAAGAATCCATTTTTATTTTACCAAAAACAGTCATAGAGGAAGGGTCAAGATCCTGCACCAAAGCCTGAGCTAAGCCCAATAAATTTCCCCTGTCCAAGGTAACGGAAACATGAAAAGACATATGTTTACATTTTTGTTTCTTTTTGATAAGAATTCCTTTATTGTTACAACCTCTTTTGCCAGCAAAAATCACCCTAGAAATGGACACTGCTTTCTGGCTAAGCAGAATAGTATT
Organism: Protopterus annectens; assembly: GCF_019279795.1. Taxonomy (NCBI): domain Eukaryota; kingdom Metazoa; phylum Chordata; order Ceratodontiformes; family Protopteridae; genus Protopterus; species Protopterus annectens. The sequence continues at coordinate 1,683,172,099 of NC_056733.1, forward strand.
CTCTGCCCTTTCGCCCAGGACTGCCAAGAAAGTTTCTTTCTTGCCCAGCAAGGGCACTCCAACAGCCACAGAGGATGTGTCTAACCCCTGATCCATTGTGACTGTAGGGAAAACACAACTCCGACCAAAGGAAAAAAGATGAGTGGTACAAAGAACCAGCTTTGGCAACAGCAGAGTCATCCTCCTGATGCTCAGTCCTTTATCAGTATGCTGTCATACGAAAGGCTACCTGGCTGGAAGAAGATAGGATCAAGGATCCGCAGGGTCATTACATGATTAAGCTAAGAAAGATACCTGATTCAATGTGAGCCAGGCTGGAACAGTTGGTAAAACATGTAAGATGCGAAAAAGTAATTTTCCCCATTAAAATATAGTAAGAAGCACTTTAAATACTTACTTTAATTCAAAAAAGTGAAATAAAACAACTTTTACTACAGAAAACATATCTGACGGTTAGTTTAAACATCTTTAACAAAAAATTTTTTAAAAAGTTATGTTCCCATTTTAAAGTGTACAAAAGTCACATGCCAGTCAATAGAAAACTTTAATCTAACATAAATAATTAAGCTTCATAGGAGGAAAAAAAACAATATAATTTCATTAATAAAAAGTAAAGTGGATTATTTTCCTGAAATAAACTTATCTGCCCAGCAATGGAGCAGCATTAGCTGATTCTCAATTCACTAAAGCCAGAAAGAAGTGATCTCTTCAGTATATGGGAACCTCTAAAGGGCTTGACACCCAAACCTGACCTTTAGCAAAGTCAGACCAAACTGTCTACCTGTTTCTGTGCATGGAAGGTGCCCTAAAAGCTTTGGAAACTGGGTGGCTGTTATAGTCTTAGCAGGATATAAACCATATAGCTTAAACTACTGCATCAGTGATCCTTATGAAGAACATCTCCACAGTACTACATCTGGGTCTAGAGGTGTGTGATTAATTACACTCATCATTCCCCTTTGGGTATTCTATTTCTATGTCGGCTACATTGTTGAGTGAAGTAAAGGTCAGATTCAGTGCAGAATACATCTAAAGTGTGATGGAGTCAGACTGACTGGAACTGTGTGCCTGTGTGCTTGAGAAATGTCATTGAATCTAGGCTTTTCCAGAATGTTGATCCAGGTTCTTAGTGGTAGCATCCAGCTGTAATGTATCGTCACAGTGGCCTGACCTTTGGTGCCAAAGGCTGTCTCTTTCTGCACTACATGCAACTAATGCTTCATGGCATGAAGAGCATCTGCATTTTCCCATTGCAGGCAATGGCTTCTGTGTGTAGCATGGTTCATATCCCATGCAGTTTTCTACATGATGTGCAGTGCAGTCAGACCCTGAAAAGGCTATGTACTGTCTTTTTTTAATTTCTCCAAATCTTTTGGGCTTTTAATACCATGACGGGAATGGACCCCATTCCTAATACAAAATATGATTCAAGTTCATGAAATCAGTATTGTTTCAATCTTTGATGTCAGCCAGGAGTGCATTTCTCAGCCCCCACAATGTACCCAGTAATGACTCCTTCTGCAATTCGTATGGAGTTACATGTATCGGTAACATATCTATATAGGATTGTAGATTTTTTTTATAAGACCCGTTGCTCCTACTGCTACTGGAACGACCTGGGTATCTTTCTTCCACATTGCTCTTGTTCCTGCTTACAAATCCTGATATTTTATGACTTCCTGTCTCTGTACACAAGTCACTATAGTCACTGAATATAGCAATTTCAATGATCAATTCTACTTTTGTCTTCTTTTCATGGACCACTATACCTGTTTTTTTTTTTTTTTTGCATATTTTTTGAACTGTTGGTAATGGGTGATCCCATGTGATGTAGACTTCAGCATTTTCTATGATGCTTTGTGGCTCATGTTCCCAGTGTTTTTCAGCTGCTTCAGTATATAATGTTTGCACAATCCCCAGTGCAAGAGTCTTGCCACATTATTATGTCTTTCAATATACAGTCCTTCTGTCATTAGTATGTGACAACCAGCAACATGGTGTGCAACTGTTTCCAATTCTCCTTTACAAAATGTATATTTTCTGTTTCTCCCACAGGTTCAATGGATTTTGTAAACAAACGTGTATGTAGTCCACTATCTTGGGCTGCCAATATTGACCTTTCATCCTTTGGTTTGAATTCACCTCTCCTTAACCATGCCTGTGTTTGATCCTGATCAACATGAGGTTGATTCAGGAGTTTTCTGTACTTGCAACTATATTTAGGCATTTTTCACATTCCTTGCCTTTTCATCTGATTCTTCACCTTATATTATTTCTTTTGTTTTTTGGCACATTCAGTTGCTGCCTGATTTTTATTTACTTCTGGTCTGATTTCCATTTTCCATTCCCGCTTAATGCTGATATGCTTGTGCTAAACTAAGAAGGGAAGTCATCCTGGATTTATTTTCCTCATGTTTTAAAACTTTCACTGTTTTAGGGTCTTGTGAGGTCAGTAAATAGGTATTCAGTTCCACGATTGTAGAGCTATACATGTAATCAGTTTCAAAGAGGCCCATACTGCCTTCGCATTGTGGAATATATAATCTTGGTATGTACTGATGTTTATAAATCATTTGATGAACATAAAGCATCCTTCTTATTTTTCTGATCTAATATATCCACCACCTTTTGGGACCAGTCAATCACTCCAAAAGTGTAAGTTAGGACAGGAAGAATAAATTGGTTTATAGCATGAACTTTGTTCCTAGATGTCAGAGCTGTTTTCAGGATTAATTTAAGTCTTCTAAAATATTCCTCCCTAAGTTTTATTCACATTTATTCATGTTTTATTGTTGATCCTTCATTAATTCCCAAATATTTATACACTCCCTCTTGCTCGAGTTCTTATCTCATATCACATTCTTGCCCCCAAACTGATGTTTTTTTGGTGCTGCAGCTTTCCTGCTTTAAAGGTTGCTTCTGCACATTTTGTCAAGACCAAATGAGATTCGTATATCATCTGAAAAAGTTTTGACTGATTGCAGTTGTGCTTTCAGTTCCTCATCTGATGAGCTATAAAGTTTTACATCATAGACAAAGAGATGAAAGAGATGATGATAAGTCTTTCCACTTTTTTGCTTTCTGAGAGCCAAATTATAGCCATGACCTAATCTGTTAAATAAATAGCTTAATGGGTTAATGGTAAGACAAAAGAGCAGCAGTGACAGTCACCCTGGAACATTCCCCTTTGAATTTTTATCCCAGGAATAATATTTTTTCCTTTATCATGGCTTAGATGCAAAGTGTTTTGCCTCTGTTTCAAGGTTGCTGTGATGTAGTTTATCAGTGTAGGTTTTATCTCATAAATTTTTAAGCACTATTTTATCCATGAATGTGGGATTCTCTCAAATGTTTTTTTTTGTCTAGCCATGTCATACTTAGATTCTTCCCGTTTTTACAGTTCTCCACTATGACTTTATTTAACAACAAGTAATCCTTTGTTCTATATAATGTTCTTTTATTACCCTTTTGTTCTATTGCCATCATAGAGTTTTCTTCTAAATGACTATAAACTCTGTCGGCATCAATTTCATTGTATAGCTGATACGTTGTTGGAAGACAAGTTATTGGTCTATAATTTTTAGGGTAGCTTGCAGGTTCATTCTTAAGTAGAAACATTGTTTTTCCTGTTGTTAGCCATGCTGGTGTCTGTTCAGAGTGTGCATATAAACAGTTCTTACTTATGGCTAAATCTTCATCCAAAGATGTTAATACGTTTAGCTAGAAGTTGGGTAATGCATTTGGGCATGGGGTTTTCCAATTAGAGGCTTTCCTTAACTTTGTTTCAATTTCTATGGCTATAATTTCATCCCATTTCATGTCCCGTACATTATAACTCCTTATTCTTTCTTTTACTTCTTCTATCCATTTAGCATATTTGTTATGCATCACAGGATCTTCATAAATATTTCTCCAAATAGTATCTATTTCTTCTTTTTTGTGGTCTTTCAATTTCTCTTACCTTGTTAACCAAGTCTCTATAAAACTTTTTTGGGTTGTCAATAAATTGCTTATTTTGTAGTTTTTCTGTCTGTGCTGATATTTTTAGTTTATTAATTGTGATAGTGCATGATAAATCCTGATATGTTATAATACTGTGCATTGCTTTTTTCATGTCTATCTTTCTGAGTATTTTTGTTGTTCTGTTCCCTCTTCTATACTCTTCTAACAGTGACACCTCTTGTCTTAATTACTTTATAGTTTTCCCTATTCGATACTTCCATGATGGCATTCAATTTCTCCCCGTCTTTTCCCTTACTACCCAATGTTCTTGTGGTAGGACTTTATCTGTTATGAATTTGGCTGCACAGTAATATCTCCTATTTACTTCTGTTATATCACATGAATCTTTATGGACAGTCCTAATTACTGTGTTCATTTATTTTGTCAAACTTCTAACTTTTGGGGATTTATTGACCTTCTGCAGTCTATTTCTTTCATTGATCTTAATATGTCTATCCATCTCTATTAAATCAAGCAACTCTTCTCTTAGATCATTTTCTCCCAAAATGAGGGTACATTCTTTCTTCGCCATTTCCTGTGGGCATTCTATAGAAAGTTCCGGAGCTTCTTCTTGTGCCACATTCTCTTTAGCTCATCCTGTGTTATGCATTCACTCACTGGCCTTTCACTCCTCAACATCGACTGTGTCAGAGTTGCCACAGTTTCCTGTTCTTTCCCTTGCAGTATAGCTCCAACTGAGCCTTTCTACTGGTTTCCTATGGGAGTCTCCAAAGTATATTCATATTTCAACTGATTAGATGCTTCCTGCTCCACTGGTTTCTCCATAATTAAGGTGTTCATTGCTCTATCCTGTTGTGTTGTTATTGTAGTTAAAATTTCTACACTAAATCCTTCACTTTGCATGTAATCCATAACCTCAGTTTCTACTTCTTTAACTTCTCCCTTACTAATCCTGTTGTCTACTTTTCCTCTTTGTTTTTTTAGTTTTGTTTTGTAAAGTTTTCCATAGCTGTCTGTCTTTGCCTGTATTTCTCTTCAGATATCGTTGGCACATATCTTTTTGCATTGATTAGTTTTGCTTTCTCCTTTGCATAAATACTGCACCGTATTAAATCTCTTTTTCTTTCCCATGTCTGCCTGGGATGACATGATTGACAAACCACAATGCTTTCCCAGAGATGGCCTGCACAATGCTTTGCCAGAGATGACCTACATCTGTCGCCCTTGGGATTCCGGATACTGGCTAAGGCTCTTGCCACCCCCTATAGTGTCTTTTTTAAACAAGGTTCAAATGACAAATTCACCACCGTAACAGGTACAAGTAAGCAAAATCTGAGGGTAATGCTACTTAATGCTAGAAGTCTAAACCTCAAAATGCACTCACTCGAAGCACTCCTTAAAATGGAGAACATCGGCATCTGTGCAGTGACAGAGACCTGGTTCAAGGATCCAAAGAGCACTCCTGCATTACCAGGCTATAATTCATACCACACCTTTCGGCCTCCTAACCTGGACCAAAACACCAAAGGCGGAGGTGTGTCCATATTCATTAAGTATATCCACACCTCCAGGCTAGTTGCTCAGCATAATGCATCCGAGATAATCCAAGTGCAACTAACTCTGGGCAACACCGCAATCCAAATTGTAGCTTGCTACAGATCCCCCACCATGCCCCAGGATTCCCACTCTTCATTTCTTGATGCACTGGAAAATATTAGGGTACAACCTAACACCCTAATAATGGGCGATTTCAACTACTCCACCATTAACTGGGAAAACTACTCATGTACCAACTCTTGTGCTCAACGTTTTCTGGAATTCATAAATTCCAACGCCTTGGATCAACTTATCCACACCTCCACCAGGGGCAGCAATATCCTAGACCTGGTCATTACCAACATGGGCAACCGGTGTTCCACACCAGAGGTCAGTTCCTCGTAGGTCAGATCCGACTACAAGCTAATCACCCTAGACATCCACATCTCACCCTCCATTAGGGAAACCACTGTAAAAAATTTCTCCAAAGCCAACTTCACACTTCTTAAGACAAGTGGCAAACTTCACGACACCCATGCTGACGGACAATAGAGGTACGACTGCTGAATCCTATACAAATGCACTTTATAAGCACTTACACGAGTGCATGGATCATGCAATCCCTAACAGAACCAAGATGCTATCCTCCAAAAAAAGGACGCTAATCTGGTGGTCCCCTGCCATAAATAAACTCTACAACAGAAGAAAGAAACTGTTGCAAAAAAGAGTAAAATCCCATGATTGGAGGAACTCCATTGTCAGCCTCAGTAAGAAGCTGCGATCCCTCATAAAATCCTCCAAAGCTAGTTACAAAAACAAAATTGCCACTGATTCTAAATACAACCACAAAGTATTCTATAGCTATGTCAAGAATCTCAATGACAACACTCAGATCTGCTCTGAGTTACAGCACAATGGCACTAAATATACAGAACCACAGAAGAGAGGTCCAAACCCACAGATGGTAGCAAATTACTTTATTCACAGGCAGGATAAGCACTTTCATCTTGTGTACAAGACTTCATCTGATGCCTCCATATTACATTTCTAACTATTTATACCTTGTTCCATTAAGTCTAATTAAAATTTAAAGACACACAATGCCTTATACTAGAATTCATACATAGCCACTTGCATAGTTAATATAATATGCTTAAAATGCTTAAAAATGCTTTAAAATAACATTTCATAACAATATGGTGATAAAAAGTAGTAATACATACAACATACACTTTTTGAATTAGTTAAATCTGTGTAGCTTTAGCCAATAAAACTGGCTTAATAGTAATATACTCATTTAAGCCTGAAAAAATATTGGATTTTAACCTAAGCTGCTACTTTAACTCCTTAATTCAACAATACATTTTTAGCATCTCCCCCTCTAGGATTCATTTTCACCATATCTATGATGCCGAATTTAAAACCATTAAAGGAAGAACAGTGAATGGAATGATTATATAGTGCACTAGCCTCTTTTTTTAATCCTAATATCATGTACATGTTCATACATTCTATCCTTGTGAGCCCTCTCCATTTTTTCTATGTAGAATGCAGGTCATTTTACACATATAGCTAGATACACTGTCATGTTTGTGTTGCAATTCCCTTTACAAAACCAGACTCTACTATTCATACCATTTTGTAATCATATACTGTCTTCCTTAATGATACAAGAACACTGCTTACAATTGCCACATGGAGTAGTTGCCTTTTTAATTAAAAATGTTGGCACTTCCATTTGTTCAAATGTTCTTTTAAAATTCATACCAGTCCTATATGAAAAAAACAGGTTCACATCCCACCACATCGTACAACTCTTTATTTGTTTTAAGCATACTCCAATTAGCCTTTATAATATCAGTGAAGGTCCCTCTAAACCCATTAAATTCGGTTACACATGCTTTTTGAAATTTTCTATCCTCCTTGACCTTGACTATCTTACCCATAGGTTTTCATAAAAGAGGTTTGTATCTAATACCCCACCCTCTATATACTTCATTCAAAACCCCTTGCACCATCTCTCTTGGATAGCCCCTCTCCATAAACATTTCACCCAGGAAATTCAATTCCCTGTCCAATTCTTCTTTATCTAAGGTCATCCTTGCAATACGTACTGCTTGTCCCTTTACAATACTTTTTTTCTGGAACATGGGGTGATGACTGGTGTAATGCAAAAAACTATTACACCAAGTATTTTTTCTATAAATTCAGGACTTGAATCCTTCTTTAGTTAGAAAAATAGTGGTGTCAAGATAGTTTATACTTGATTTATCCCACACATAGGTGAATTTGAAATAGGTGGTGCATTCATTTAAATATTGCATAAAGGAGTCTACTGTTTCTTTACTCCCATCCCATAGAACAAATATATCATCCAAGAATATCATGTATAGGCATATATTGTTACTATAAGGACTATTAAATATAAAACAATGCTCCCATTGCAACATTACCAAGTTAGCATATATGGGGGCACAAGCTGCCCCCATAGCCACCCCACTAATTTGCTGGCAATATTCACCTTGAAAGCTAATATAATTATAATCAAGCACCACTTCCATCAGTTCAAGAACTAATTGAATTTGATCTTCAGACATTGTGGAATACTTGTATATGCTCTCACTAAAAAATTGATATCCCTCCTGTTTAGCAATACTAGTGAATAAATCCCTTACGTCTATAGTAAGGAAACTCAAATTTTCCTTCCAAACCTCCTGCGTTAATTTACTTAGAAAATCCCATGAATCTTTAATTAAATGATCCATTTGGTATAAGATCTCCTTTGTCCAAAAATCAACAAATACTTCCAAAGGGTGAGTTTTAGAATTTCTGGCAGAAACAATAGGCCTAAAAGGAGGATTGCTAACACACTTATGTACCTTAGGTACTCCAAAAATATTCGGGATAAGAGAGTTGGGTTGCTTCAAAAAATAATAAGTTCTACCATCAATTCTATTTTCTAATAAGTATTCTTCTAACAATGAATCAATTCTACCATAAGCTATCATAATTTCATTTTTAGAAACTGTGGAATAGGTGCTAGTATCAAGCAAAATATTAGTTATAGCATTGTTATACTCTTCTGTGCCATAAAGCACAATTCCGCCCCCTTTATCTGGCTTCATGACACACAAGCCAGTTTGACTCTTTAAATCGTTTAGCAACATTTTTTCCATTTTGTTTAAATTAGAAGACTCCATATTATTCCTGTTATTATTATATACTTCGTAAATTTCTTCCGTAACATATTTTTCAAATGTCATAAGGACTGGGTGGAGAGGTGGATTAATTGAACTTTTTCTATATAAACCTTTATAGAATTTTTCTTCCTCTTCCCTAGAATTTTTGTACAACATATCCAAATTCAACTTCCTAAGGTAAAGCTTGAAGTCAACCAGTGTGTTAGCTATATCGCCATAGTTTGTTAATACAAATTTAAATCCTTTAGAAAAAAGGTTGAAATGTTCCTTTTTAAGGATGAGTGGGGTATAATTAAAAAATTTAAATTCTTTGTATTCACATTCTATACCATCAAAATCAGCAACATATGTTATTTCACTTTCTTCCCCACTTTGTTCCAACTATGGTTTTCCCCCATGTGTATGTGATGGTATCCCAAATCTGAATTGTACCTGGTTTTGCTGGCTAATCTCTCTGACCTTCTCACTGCTAAAAAATGTTCATTGTGTTCAGAAAAAGAGTCCAATTCATCTAATCCCCTGGGTGGGGTGTGGCCAAGTCTTTCATCCCTTACTTGTGCGTGAACCCTTACATCTGTGAATGTACCCTCACTACCATATTTGTTATTCTTAGTACTGTAATTAAAATTCTTATAAGGCCCAGGATATGCTTTAAATTCAGCATACTGCTGTTCATCTCTGGCAAACTTTTTTTGTTTTCTTAAAAATATAGCATCAATTCTCTTATTAACCCTATACAAGACTTTCTTATATAATTGCTCATATTCAAAAAATAAAAGATATTTCAAAATATCACCATTCAGTTTTTTCACTTGATTGTTCAAAACAGTTAATACCATGTCATTTTGTTTAATTAATTTACTAATAAGCCCCAACCCACATTCATTGAAAAAGAATGAAATTCATTAATAATTTCTTCATTGTATACTATTCAAAGGGGTATTTGAACATCCTAAACCCTGTGGAACCACTTTAAGGTTAAGGCAACACTGCAAATATCTATTATCTATTTGCAGACATTTCAATTTAAACAATTTCTTTTCAAACATAAAAATCATGTCCTTCAGCGTTGGCACATTGTCATCAACATCAAATGTATTCACATTAGCATTGCTACTTCTATTTAAAGCAGAATCAAATTCAAAATTTTTTTTCATAACATCATTAAAAAACAACGGTTCAGAATTGTTCAGCCTAGAACCGCCAGTATGTACAGTCTTATCACCGTTGTTGTTTTCATGATTTACAGTACCTTTAAGACTTCTAAAACACCGACATGCGGTTTGCTCGCAACTGTTTATCGTTGCTCCATGCCCTGGAGCCAACAACTCGTTGGCTGAATACATTTGTCCTTTGTCCGACCTCACCGCTCATTGTACATTAACGACAACAGTCTTACCCCCACCATAACTCAAAGACAAAGAGCGTGAGGTCGACGTAGTCGGCACTTCCACGGAGTGCATACACCCAGGTGAAACCAAACTTGAATGCGTAGCTCCGCCTGTTGGTTCCTTTTGACTGAAAATTTCTAAAAGCCTTGTAAGGTCACCTTTCATAGCTGAAACTTCATCCCTGACCTTACGTATTTTGAGTAGATAAAACATTATCCATTCCAAACAGCTCATTTTCTTCAATTAATGTGGAATCTCCAGATTTGTTCTCCATACCAACCAGTAATAGAAAAAGTAAATCACATGAAACAGCTGCACCGTGCACAGGCAGGACCCCAAACAGGAACACTCGAAACCAGAAAAATAGCTGTAATTGTAGGAACTCAAAAAAAACATAGAACAGAGGTCCAAACCCACAGATGGTAGCAGATTTACTTTATTCACAGGGAGGATAAGCGCTTTCGTCTTGTGTACAAGACTTCATCAGATGCCTCCATATTACATTTCTAACTATTTATACCTTGTTCCATTAAGCCTAATTAAAATTTAAAGACACACAATGCCTTATACTAGAATTCATACATAGCCACTTGCATAGTTAATATAATATACTTAAAATGCTTTAAACTAACCTTTCATAACAATATGGTGATATAAAGTAGTAATACATACAACATACACTTTTTGAATTAGATAAATTTGTGTAGCTTTAGCCAATAAAACTGGCTTAATAGTAATATACTCATTTAAGCCTGGAAAAAATATTGGATTTTAACCTAAGCTGCCACTTTAACTCCTTATTCAACAATACATTTTTAGCATTTCCACCTCTAGGATTCATTTTCACCATATCTATGATGCCAAATTTAAAACCATTAAAGGAAGAACAGTGAATGGAATGCTTTTATAGTGCACTAGCCTCTTTTTTAATCCTAATATCATGTACATGTTCATACATTCTCTCCTTGAGAACCCTCTCCGTTTTTCCTATGCAGAATGCAGGGCATTTTACACATATAGCTATATACACTGTCATTTTTGTGTTGCAATTCCCTTTATAAAACCAAACTCTACTATTCAAACAATGTTTGTAAACATATACAAGAACACTGCTTACAATTGCCACATGGAGTAGTTGCCTTTTTAATTAAAAATGTTGGCACTTAGATTTGTTCAAATGTTCTTTTAAAATTCATACCAGTCCTATATGAAAATACAGGTTCACATCCCACCACATCATACAACTCTTTATTTGTTTTAAGCAACTGTGTGTCTTTAAATTTTAATTAGACTTAAGTACATACTGCGATTTCCTTCATTTTTTGTGTAGTTTACTTGCAACTTTTTAGAGTGACTTTTTTTCCAAATTATTGTGTCTTCAAGAACAATTTAATGAGTGGTGATTTTGACTATTTCAAAAGTAAGGTTTGCGGAAAACAGATAGTGTACAAAATCAGAATATATATTTTAAAGTGTGAAGAAATCTGTGCCAGCATGTCTGACTGAAGTTCTGTATATATAATTTCAGATTAACCTGTATAGTATTATGCCAGCATGACTAGCAATGATATTGCAAATAAGTTCTCAGATGTTGATTTATGATCTGTTTGAATAGAATGTTTTAACGGCATCCAGTTACATTTCTAACTGTGCATGTTTGTGAAGAGAGATTCTAAAGGCAAACTGTCTCAGACGCACTTGATCAGGTGAAGATGTCCTTGGAATGTTGACAGTTGCTATGTGTTACTGTCAGAAGCTGAAAGGGAGGAAGGAACTTTTTGCAAACAGCTGTTGGCTAAATTTAAAAATATGAAATGAAAAGTAGACCTCGAACAGTAGATACTCAATATGGATACAAGTGTGAAACAAAAGGACTCCAATAACAAAACAGCACACTTGAAGGAAATCAGGCTCAGCCTCTAGGAATTCCGAAAACTTTTTATTCCACAAGGAGACAAATAAATTTAACGCCAACAGTTGTAGTGCGTTTTCGATTCGTGGTCTTCATCAGAATGTCAAAATCAAATAGCCTAACAGCTAAAACCACTCCTTTTATATACTAAATGGTACAAATTAATCTCAATTAAATGATTAAACCATTGACCCTGAGTATCTTAATACTTATTCTCCATAGCGAATTTTCTAATGTTAAAAGTCCTAAACACTCAATAACACACTTAATGACTGGTATTTCATTTCATTTATATATAAGGTGTTAGCTATATCGCCATAGTTTGTTAATACAAATTTAAATCCTTTAGAAAAAAGGTTGAAATGTTCCTTTTTAAGGATGAGTGGGGTATAATTAAAAATTTTAAATCCTTTGTATTCACATACTATACCATCAAAATCAGCAACATATGTTATTTCACTTTCTTCCCCACTTTTTTCCAACCGTGGTTTTCCCCCATGTGTATGTGATGGTATCCCGAATCTGAATTGTACCTGGTTTTGCTGGCCAATCTCTCTGACCTTCTCACTGCTAAAAAATGTTCATTGTGTTCAGAAAAAGAGTCCAATTCATCTAATCCCCTGGGTGGGGTGTGGCCAAGTCTTTCATCCCTTACTTGTGCGTGAACCCTTACATCTGTGAATGTACCCTCACTACCATATTTGTTATTCTTATTAGTATTGTAATTAAAATTCTTATAAGGCCCAGGATATGCTTTAAATTCAGCATACTGCTGTTCATCTCTGGCAAACTTTTTTTGTTTTCTTAAAAATATAGCATCAATTCTCTTATTAACCCTATACAAGACTTTCTTATATAATTGCTCATATTCAAAAAATAAAAGATATTTCAAAATATCACCATTCAGTTTTTTCACTTGATTGTTCAAAACAGTTAATACCATGTCATTTTGTTTAATTAATTTACTAATAAGCCCCAACCCACATTCATTGAAAAAATAATGAAATTCATTAATAATTTCTTCATTGTATACTATTCCAAAGGGGTATTTGAACATCCTAAGCCCCTGTGGAACCACTTTAAGGTTAAGGCAACACTGCAAATATCTATTATCTATTTGCAAACATTTCAATTTAAACAATTTCTTTTCAAACATAAAAATCATGTCCTTCAGCATTGGCACATTGTCATCAACATCAAATGTATTCACATTAGCATTGCTACTTCTATTTAAAGCAGAATCAAATTCAAAATTTTTTTTCATAACATCATTAAAAGACAACGGTTCAAAATTGTTCAGCCTAGAACTGCCAATATGTACAGTCTTATCACCGTTGTTGTTTTCATGATTTACAGTACCTTTAAGACTTCTAAAACACCGACATGTGGTTTGCTCGCAACTGTTTATCGTTGCTCCATGCCCTGGAGCCAACAACTCATTGGTTGAATACATTTATCCTTTGTCCGACCTCACCGCTCATTGTACATTAACGGCAATAGTCTTACCCCCACCATAACTCAAAGACAAAGAGCATGAGGTCGACGTAGTCGGCACTTCCACAGAGTGCATACACCCAGGTGAAACCAAACTTGAATGCGTAGCTCCGCCCGTTGGTTCCTTTTGACTGAAAATTTCTAAAAGCCTTGTAAGGTCACCTTTCATAGCTGAAACTTCATCCCTGACCTTACGTATTTTGAGTAGATAAAACATTATCCATTCCAAACAGCTCATTTTCTTCAATTAATGTGGAATCTCCAGATTTGTTCTCCATACCAACCAGTAATAGAAAAAGTAAATCACATGAAACAGCTGCACCGTGCACAGGCAGGACCCCAAACAGGAACACTCGAAACCACAAAAATAGCTGTAATTGTAGGAACTCAAAAAAAACATAGAACAGAGGCCCAAACCCACAGATGGTAGCAGATTTACTTTATTCACAGGGAGGATAAGCGCTTTCGTCTTGTGTACAAGACTTCATCAGATGCCTCCATATTACATTTCTTACTATTTATACCTTGTTCCATTAAGTCTAATTAAAATTTAAAGACACACAATGCCTTATACTAGAATTCATACATAGCCACTTGCATAGTTAATATAATATACTTAAAATGCTTTAAAAATGCTTTAAACTAACCTTTCATAACAATATGGTGATAAAAAGTAGTAATACATACAACATACACTTTTTGAATTAGATAAATTTGTGTAGCTTTAGCCAGTAAAACCGGCTTAATAGTAATATACTCATTTAAGCCTGGAAAAAATATTGGATTTTAACCTAAGCTGCCACTTTAACTCCTTATTCAACAATACATTTTTAGCATTTCCACCTCTAGGATTCATTTTCACCATATCTATGATGCCAAATTTAAAACCATTAAAGGAAGAACAGTGAATGGAATGCTTATATAGTGCACTAGCCTCTTTTTTAATCCTAATATCATGTACATGTTCATATATTCTCTCCTTGAGAACCCTCTCCATTTTTCCTATGTAGAATGCAGGACATTTTACACATATAGCTAGATACACTGTCATTTTTGTGTTGCAATTCCCTTTACAAAACCAAACTCTACTATTCAAACAATGTTTGTAAACATATACTGTCTTCCTTAATGATACAAGAACACTGCATACAATTGCCACATGGAGTAGTTGCCTTTTTAATTAAAAATGTTATCACTTAGATTTGTTCAAATGTTCTTTTACAATTCATACCAGTCCTATATGAAAATACAGGTTCACATCCCACCACATCGTACAACTCTTTATTTGTTTTAAGCAACTGTGTGTCTTTAAATTTTAATTAGACTTAAGTACATACTGAGATTTCCTTAATTTTTTGTGTAGTTTACTTGCAACTTTTTAGAGTGACTTTTTTCTAAATTATTGTGTCTTCAAGAACAATTTAATGAGTGGTGATTTTGACTATTTCAAAAGTAAGGTTTGCGGAAAACAGATAGTGTACAAAATCAGAATATATATTTTAAAGTGTGAAGAAATCTGTGCCAGCATGTCTGACTGAAGTTCTGTATATAATTTCAGATTAACCTGTGTATTATTATGCCAGTATGACTAGCAATGATATTGCAAATAAGTTCTCAGATGTTGATTTATGATCTGTTTGAATAGAATGTTTTAACGGCATCCAGTTACATTTCTAACTGTGCATGTTTGTGAAGAGAGATTCTAAAGGCAAACTGTCGCAGACGCACTTGATCAGGTGATGATGTCCTTGGAATGTTGGCAGTTGCTATGTGTTACTGTCAGAAGCTGAAAGGGAGGAAGGAACTTTTTGCAAACAGCTGTTGGCTAAATTTAAAAATATGAAATGAAAAGTAGACCTGGAACAGTAGATAGTTAGGTTAGTCTATAAAAGATCCTGCTGAAGACAGTTATAGTTGTCATTTGTCAGTTACAGTTGTCAGTTGATCACAGATTAACTGTGCAGTGGATACCCAAGAAGGACTTATCAAGAACTGTAAGGCTGGCTTTGCACTGCTGTAGTAGTTTAGCTTAGATTGGGGTAGTGTTCATTAGTTAGTTAGGAAATTATAACTAATCAGCTAGATTAGTTAAAATTTTTCTGAATGTTCGATCTCTATCCCACAGTATTGATTTCATTTTCCTGGTGATTGAGTTGTTTGTTTATTGGGAATTACCGTTTTATATTTTTAATCATTTTGCTCAATATTATTATTTTTTTTTATTTATTTATTTACTATTTTTATTTTTATTAACTTACATTGTGGCTGGACAATCAGCATTTTTCTTTAGTGATTTGAGAGTGCTTATACTTGTCTTGATAACTTCCCAAGCCACTCTGAAAACATGGCTGCTTAGGTCATTTGTTACTATTTGTTTTAATATTTAGTTTTCATAACTGGACACTCCTTTAAAAGGGCATGAAGCCCCCTGGCTAGTGGCAGCATTACCATATTATTTTGGGGAAGGAACTTAACTTGAAGTCTGTGTAAGGCTTTCCCAGAAGTGCTTAGAGGTGTGATATTTAATTTATTTAAGTGTGAGTGTATCAGAAGTCTTAAACTGGGACCCATTGCTCTGAAGTGTGTAATTTTTGGGGTGGACAGATGAATACAGTCCAGTCCCAGGTTATAGAGCATGTTCCTGTTGTGCCTTTTGGGGAAAATTGTGGAATATTACTCATGTTTAAGTGATAGTCTCACATTGGTGTCAGTAGTGAGGACTGAAACTTCTTAGTTACTTACCCAGGATAGTGGGAGATGTCACATTAATTGATGGCAGTCCAGTGGGAAATTAATCAGAAATCACATTAATTGTTGGCAGTTCAGTGAGGTATTGTCCAGATGTCACATTAACTGGTGCCAGCGGTGTGAGATTTTTAATTGGACTTCAGTAGCTCATGGGTAGTTGTCATTAAGGTGTGCACTCTCAACAGCCACAAAGTAAACATACAGAATCTCAATTCACCACAGTTTTATTTATTTTTAGTTAATCAGGGACAGCAGCTAAAGATGTCAGCAGAAGACTATATAAGTTGATAAAGAACCAGTTGGCCAAGGAGTGTGAAGCCAGAAGACTGCTGCATGCTAACCTGTCTAAGGGAGCAATGATTTCAGCATTAGTTGCAGATTCAGCTCAAACCAACCATTCAGACAATATCCAGTTTGTTATTGGGGATGTGCAGACTGCCAAGACAGGGCAGGCCACATTTTCTCTGCAGGACCTGAAAATCCATCTAGGGTTGAGGAGGCTGGAACTGGAGGCTAGGGAGAAGCAGCACCAATATGAACCGGAAGCCAAACAACTGGAAATTGAAGAAAGACTGCGCCTGGAAGCCCAGTGACTAGAGGCCAAACATTAAGAAGCTGAGGCAAATGAGAGACAGTGCCGGCATGAATTGGAGCTTTTTACCCTGTGAAAGGGTCGCAGAGGTAATGGAGAAGGGAATAACCAGACCCCAGAATCTGTAAAGTTCAGTAAACTTTTTCCTCAATACAGGAATGGGGATGACTTTGACAGTTTTATTCATATATTTGAAAGGGTATGTAGACAGTATGATGTTGATCATGAGCTCTGGATTTGGCTCCTGACTCCCTTACTCCATGGTAAAGCTGTTCAGGCCATGTCAAAATTATCTGATGTAGAGTGTTTGAATTATGTTAAAGTTAAAAACTGTCTTCTAGATTATTTTAAATTAGCACCTGAAGCTTACAGAAAAAAAGATTCATGAACACAGATGCAAGGCAGATGAACGTGTACGTGATTATATTGCTGATTTAAGTACTTACTTTAACAGATGAGTGAGTGGGTATCAGGTCACCACGTTTGAGGGACTGGCAGATCCTTTGGTCAGGGAAAAAGCTCTCAGTACTTTGGCTGATGACATGAAAATCTGGTTAGCAGTCTGAGAGTATAACTCTGCTGAGGAGCTGGGGAGAAAAGGAGAACTCTACTTAGCAAGCAGAGCACAAATTCACAAGAAATAGATACCCAATAGACATATGGGAACCCATGAGGGCAGTCTAAACCACTCCAACAGAGTACAACAGTAACACTGGAAACTACTAGTCCAAGTACACAATTAGGGATTAGATGTTTCAAATGTAACCAGAGGGGCCGCATGGGAGTCAAATTTCCATCAAGGCATGGTGAGAAACAGAAGGTGAGGGAGCAAGTGGTGATGACATACTACCAGTGGTAAGTTCTTTAGCAACAACAGGGGTACCAATATATCACCAAAATTTATATCATATCTTAGTAAATGGTAAATAGGTTACTGCTAAGAGACAGATGCAACTTCTGATATAACCATGGTGAGGCCTGCAGTGGGTAAAGAAGAGCAATATTTGCCTGGCTAATCCACTCCAATCAGATCTTTGGGAGGGACCCCATTCCAAATACCTTTGGCTAGGATTCATTTTGACTGTGAGGTTGTAAGAGGAGGCAAGTAGGTAGGTGTGTTTGAGGATATTCCTGCAGATGTCATTATAGGGAATGACTTTGATGACATAGTAACTTGTGTACATGCAGTGACATACAGTCAAGCTTTGAGACAGGCATGTAGGTCCAGTAGCCTGGGGGAGACCCAGACAGATCTCATACCTGAAGCTGGGACTGGTGTGGTGGTGTTTCAGAAAAGGAGGTATCCTGTAGCAGTAAGTCTGAAAGTGAGCCACTGCTGTGGTAGCTACTGATGTTCCCTTGGACACGGTGACTGCAAGGACAGAGGTGAGTGATAGTACCC
Source organism: Protopterus annectens (assembly GCF_019279795.1). Classification (NCBI taxonomy): domain Eukaryota; kingdom Metazoa; phylum Chordata; order Ceratodontiformes; family Protopteridae; genus Protopterus; species Protopterus annectens. The sequence continues at coordinate 1,683,190,337 of NC_056733.1, forward strand.
AGACTGACAGTGAAGCACAACTGTTGGGAAATTACTAGACTTCATGTGGAAGGGGAGGATTTGTTTGAGAATATTCCTGCAAATGTCCTGATAGGGAATGCCTTTGATGATGCAGTATCTTGTGTGCATTCAGCAGGGGCGGCTCGTGGCATAGGGCTGCCGGACTGCAGCCCCCTCAAAAAGAAAAAAAGAAAGAAAAAAAAATGAAAAATAAAAAATAAATTCGCGGACTTCGCGCATGCGCATAGACCGAGTCCCGGCTTATCGGTCTATGCGCATGCTCAAGGCAGCCCGGCCGTCCCCATAGGGGGACACAAGGAGCGTCTGTGCACTTTTACAGTGCACAGACCACAGACCCGGACTGCAAGAGGAGCAGCAGGGACTCAGGACAGTGCCTTAGGGATCGCGGGTCGTGTGTGTGTGTGTGTGTGAAAATGCCCCAGGTGCTTATGGTGGTGTGGTAGGGAATGCCTCAGGCTTGAACCCTGTACCCTGTATGCAGGTGTTAAAGACTTGAGTTCCCTACCCACCACCATTTGTAAAAAAATTTCAGATTTTTACCTCATATTCGATCTGATCTGTTCCTCATAATATCTGTGGTTTGTAAATGTTGCAATGCTTGATATTTGATGGTGTAGTAGTAGCATTGTTGCCTCACAGCTGCAGGTTCTTGGGTTTGATTCTTGGCTGGGGTTCCTTCTTTGTGGGGTCTGTATCTTCTCCCTGTGTTTGTGTGGGTTTGCTTTTGTGCCCTCCCATGTTACAAAGACATGTCTGCATTATTTCTTCCTGGGCCTCTGCTGAAAATTTGTTTATTTGTTCCAAGTCAGACTGTCCTGATTAAAAAATGTTAAATAAAATTGATAGGCATTTGAATTTCAGACTTAAGGGTTTCTGAATGTTTAATTCCTTGTGTATTTGATGGTGCAGTGGTAGTATTGTTGCCTCACAGCTATAGGTTTTCTGGTTTGATTCTTGGTTGGGGTGGCTTCTGTGTGAGTCTGCATCTCCTCCATGTGTTTGTGTGGATTTGCTCTGGTGCCCTGCCATTTTACAAAGACGTGTCTGCAGTTGTAATCCCTGCTGAAAATTGGTTTTGTTCTGTCCGCAGTAAAATTGACAGGCATTTGAATTTCAGACTTCAGGTTTCTGAATGTTTAATTCCTTGCATAATTGATGGTGCGGTGGTAGTGGTGTTGCCTCACAGCTATAGGTTTTCTGGTTTGATTCTTGGTTGGGGTGGCTTCTGTTTGGAGTCTGCATCTCCTGCCTGTGTTTGTGTGGATTTGCTCTGGTGCCCTGCCATTTTACAAAGATGTGTCTGCAGTTTTAATCCCTGCGTCTCTGCTGAAAATTGTTTTTGTTCTGTCCGCAGTAAATTTGACAGGCATTTGAATTTCAGACTTCAGGTTTCTGAATGTTTAACTCCTTGTATAATTGATGGTGCAGTGATAGTATTATTACCTCACAACTATAGGTTTTCTGGTTTGATTCTTGGTTGGGGTGGCTTCTGTCTGCAACGCCGTCCTGTATTTGTGTGGATTTGCCCTCGGGCCCTGCCACTCTGCAAAGTCGTGTCTGCAGTATTAATCCCTGCATCTCTGCTGAAAATTGTTTTGTTCTGTCCGCAGTAAAATTGACAGGCATTTGAATTTCAGACTTCAGGTTTCTGAATGTTTAATTCCTTGCAGATTTGATGGTGCAGTGGTAGTATTGTTGCCTCACAGCTATAGGTTTTCTGGTTTGATTCTTGGTTGGGGTGGCTTCTGTGTGGAGTCTGCATCTCCTCCATGTGTTTGTGTGGATTTGCTCTGGTGCCCTGCCATTTTACAAAGACGTGTCTGCAGTTTTAATCCCTGCTGAAAATTGGTTTTGTTCTGTCCGCAGTAAAATTGACAGGCATTTGAATTTCAGACTTCAGGTTTCTGAATGTTTAATTCCTTGCATAATTGATGGTGCGGTGGTAGTATTGTTGCCTCACAGCTATAGGTTTTCTGGTTTGATTCTTGGTTGGGGTGGCTTCTGTTTGGAGTCTGCATCTCCTGCCTGTGTTTGTGTGGATTTGCTCTGGTGCCCTGCCATTTTACAAAGATGTGTCTGCAGTTTTAATCCCTGCGTCTCTGCTGAAAATTGTTTTGTTCTGTCCGCAGTAAAATTGACAGGCATTTGAATTTCAGACTTCAGGTTTCTGAATGTTTAATTCCTTGTATAATTGATGGTGCAGTGATAGTATTGTTACCTCACAACTATAGGTTTTCTGGTTTGATTCTTGGTTGGGGTGGCTTCTGTCTGCATCTCCTCCCTGTATTTGTGTGGATTTGCTCTGGTGCCCTGCCATTTTACAAAGACGTGTCTGCAGTATTAATCCCTGCATCTCTGCTGAAAATTGTTTTTGTTCTGTCCGCAGTAAAATTGACAGGCATTTGAATTTCAGACTTCAGGTTTCTGAATGTTTAATTCCTTGCAGATTTGATGGTGCAGTGGTAGTATTGTTGCCTCACAGCTATAGGTTTTCTGGTTTGATTCTTGGTTGGGGTGGCTTCTGTGTGGAGTCTGCATCTCCTCCATGTGTTTGTGTGGATTTGCTCTGGTGCCCTGCCATTTTACAAAGACGTGTCTGCAGTTTTAATCCCTGCTGAAAATTGGTTTTGTTCTGTCCGCAGTAAAATTGACAGGCATTTGAATTTCAGACTTCAGGTTTCTGAATGTTTAATTCCTTGCATAATTGATGGTGCGGTGGTAGTATTGTTGCCTCACAGCTATAGGTTTTCTGGTTTGATTCTTGGTTGGGGTGGCTTCTGTTTGGAGTCTGCATCTCCTGCCTGTGTTTGTGTGGATTTGCTCTGGTGCCCTGCCATTTTACAAAGATGTGTCTGCAGTTTTAATCCCTGCGTCTCTGCTGAAAATTGTTTTGTTCTGTCCGCAGTAAAATTGACAGGCATTTGAATTTCAGACTTCAGGTTTCTGAATGTTTAATTCCTTGTATAATTGATGGTGCAGTGATAGTATTGTTACCTCACAACTATAGGTTTTCTGGTTTGATTCTTGGTTGGGGTGGCTTCTGTCTGCATCTCCTCCCTGTATTTGTGTGGATTTGCTCTGGTGCCCTGCCATTTTGCAAAGACGTGTCTGCAGTATTAATCCCTGCATCTCTGCTGAAAATTGTTTTTGTTCTGTCCGCAGTAAAATTGACAGGCATTTGAATTTCAGACTTCAGGTTTCTGAATGTTTAATTCCTTGCAGATTTGATGGTGCAGTGGTAGTATTGTTGCCTCACAGCTATAGGTTTTCTGGTTTGAGTCTTGGTTGGGGTGGCTTCTGTGTGGAGTCTGCATCTCCTCCATGTGTTTGTGTGGATTTGCTCTGGTGCCCTGCCATTTTACAAAGACGTGTCTGCAGTTTTAATCCCTGCTGAAAATTGGTTTTGTTCTGTCCGCAGTAAAATTGACAGGCATTTGAATTTCAGACTTCAGGTTTCTGAATGTTTAATTCCTTGCATAATTGATGGTGCGGTGGTAGTATTGTTGCCTCACAGCTATAGGTTTTCTGGTTTGATTCTTGGTTGGGGTGGCTTCTGTTTGGAGTCTGCATCTCCTGCCTGTGTTTGTGTGGATTTGCTCTGATGCCCTGCCATTTTACAAAGACGTGTCTGCAGTATTAATCCCTCGTCTCTGCTGAAAATTGTTTTTGTTCTGTCCGCAGTAGAATTGACCGGCATTTGAATTTCAAACTTCATGTTCTTCAGAATACATAGTAGCACAACCTTTTTTCTAGCAATTTTCTAAGTTTATAAGATGAATATTTTAAATTTGTCCCTATTTTTGGGACTGTATTCCCCATTATTGGCTTCGTCCAGGTTTTTGTGCTAAGGTTGACAGCTATGGCAAGAACTGAATTCACTGAATATGGACTGTAGAATTGTGCATATTTACTGATAAAGGTGCACTGTAGAATTGTGCATATTTACTGATAATGGTGGACTGTAGAATTGTGCATATTTACTAATAATGGTGGACTGTGGAATTGTGCATATTTACTAATAATGGTGGACTGTAGAATTGTGTATATTTACTAATAATGGTGGACTGTGGAAGTCTGAGTAGACTTTTTATGATAAATGTTCTCAACTGGGCAGTTTTGCCATTATGGGTGCATATGTTTTGTTTCATTGCTTACTGGAAAAATGTTCAAAACAAATTTAAAACACCCTCTAACAAGTGTACTGTATTGTACAAGGAATATAATTTTTAGTACAATGAGGAAGGTGTATCAAAGAGCACATGTATGTTTCATATGCAAGGGGCCTATGATTCGAAAACAGCCCAAAATTAATCTTTATCTGCCACTGGCAAAATGTATTTTCTTTGAATGTGGGTTTCAATGCTGTTTCAATGAATGTGAGTTTCAAGGGCAGAGAAGTTTTAATGCTAAGTTTTCATTGTGAGACTGCATTGCTTTGTTTAACAGATTACTTAATGTTTGTGCTGTAAAATACAAAATAAAACTTTCAAATGAAGTCCAATCATTGAAGTAAAGCAGTATGCACATTAGTGTTTATGGTAAATGGAGTGAAATAGCCAAGTAATGGTTAATTGGAATGGCTGCAGAGGCTCCAGTTCAACCATTATTTTGTCAGGGGAAGGGCAGCAAACTCAGACAGGCCCAGCTGAACTATACCTCCCAACTGTCCAGATTTTCAAAGAATGAATAGATTTTTGCTTCTTATTTTTGGTTTGTTGTTCATAAAATGTGTAGTTTTAATTCCTAAATGATTTGCCAGAAGTCACTAAATAATAAGTTTCAGACTTCATAACCTTCATAAAAATGCATGTTAAAGTAAGAGCCGTTCTATCAACTGTCTCAATTTATACAAGAGCAATTTTAGTACTGTTTATATGTGCCCCAATATATTTGGCCTTGTTCAGATTTACTGCATTAACAGGTTGAGAGGTACATGCAAATAAATTGCTTTATAGAATTAGGCATAGCCAACCTCTCAACTGTCCCCAATTTTTGGCTCAAAATGTTGCTCTTCCCCTAATAATCCCTCCAAAATAGCAATTTTGGAAGAAAACATGGAGGGTTTACAATTAAGAAATAACTGTAATAATCAAAGTTATAGATTACTTGAAATGCATGTAGATTCTTTTATTTTGTCAGCTGCTCAAGGTAGCAGTACTAATATTAAAGTGTCCCTTCTTTGACAGGTAGAAGCTGTATTGTGTGTCTATTTTATATTTTTGCATCACATTTTTGGTCCATTTTTCATAAAATTGTGTTTTGGCAAATTAGTGACAAATCACTAAAGACTGAAGTTAGAAAATGACAGACATTTGAGTTTCAGATTTTATACCCTTCAGAAAATTCATACTAATGCAAGACCTATTCTATTATCTTTCTAAGTTTATTAGAGCAATATTTAAAAATTGTCCTTCTTGTTGTGCCTTTGTCCCACTTCTGTGTATGGCTTTGTCCAGATTTCTTGCTCTTGAAGTTGAGAGGTATGACAAATGTGTCAGGGCCATCACAGTCAGCCAGAGAGATTTCAAATTGTGACATGCTTGTTGCACCCCACTCCCCATGTAGTGACTCTGGATGTGTCCAAGCAAGGCAAGGAGTAGTTGTATCTACCTTGGATGGGGAGGACACACTGCATAAGTACTACAGTGGCTTTTCATCTGTCCTTGATTTTGCAGAATGGTCTGGTTTCTGTCATATTTTTGTACTGTTGATTTATGCTTATTACTCAAAGTGCCTGTTGCTCTGTGTTTAAGTAGCAATGCTTTAATGACCATAAGGTAAGCTTGTCTGACATCGTAAGATGCAAGTAAGCTTTAATAAGCATACTGTTAAAGAATTGCCAACATTGAAAGCCTTTCTGTTGTTGCCATGCAGAGAATACTTGACTAGATAATGTATAAGCCTTGGGTATTAAAGGACAGGATTCCATTATTTTAAAAAGCTCATTACACTTGTTGGAGACTTCCAGTCATCTCTACAGGCTTTACCCGTAAACTAAATAGAATGCCAATCATGTGTGGTCCATAACCTGTACAGTAATCCTTTAAGCAATGTATCTTGAGCTTGTTTCTTGTTTGCTTTTCATTTTTACTTTTATCATGTTTTCCCCATGAAACGTTGTCAGCCAGCAGGTCCTTTTGGATAAGAAACATTTTTACAAGTGGGGGCATCACATAGATTTCTACTTTCAGCATGTTGCTTGGTACTTTAATAAAGCTGAATATATTATAATTAGAACTGCAGTGCAAGGAGAAGTAGTTTGAGTTGAGTGCTTCTGGTTTTTCTTATACTTGATTTTGACTGGCATTCCAGTAATGTATTTAAAAAGTAATTTATTTTTTCATGCCTCACAACCTTTTGTTTCCATCTAGATATTAAGTAAGCTGTCATGCAGCCAATGCATTGAAATATTTTTATTCTTCTACACTTATTTTTGTCTTGATTGGACTTTCATAATGATGGTTTGCCACCCAGGGCAGCGTATTTAATTAAAGTTAGTTTTTTTGTGGTTTTGTGCATAGCTCCTCCCCTTTATGGTTGACCACACCCCTTCCCTTTGACCCCGCCCATTCAGCGTCTCCTGCAGCCCCCCTGTGATTTGAAGTCACCAGCCGCCACTGGCATTCAGTGACACTTAGTCAGGCTTGGAGACAGGCATATAGGTCTGTTAGCCTGAGGGAGACCCAGACAGATCTCATACCTGAAGCTGGGACTGATGTGGTGGCTGTTTCAGAGAAGGTGCTAGCCTGTAGCAGTAAGTCTGAAAGTGAGCCACAGCTGCTGGGCGGTACTGCTATTCTCTTGGACTTGTTGACTGCATTGATGATAGCACTCAGAGTGGCAGAAATGTACAGCTGTCAAAGTTACTAGGCTTCCTGTGGAAGGAGAGCATGGGAGGGTCACAAATGTAGAGTTCAGACAGGCTCGATGTACAGATCCTACATTACAAAGCTTGAGGTTGATGGTTAAGGAAGCAACTGATGCTCAAGTGAGAGTGGACTCTGTATATGGGAACAACAGTTTGTTCTATAAAGGGTGCACACCCAGAGTTGGCCTAGAAGGTGAAGTAGTACTGCAGTTGGTAGAGCACAGAGCCTACCATCTGCCACTTCTAGCTGTAGTCCCTAATATTCTTGTGCAGGTGATACAGAGGCAGAGAAGAAAGGTTTGTTGTATAAACAGTGGACTCCTAAGGGAGGGCTGGAAGGTGAAGTAGTACAGCAGACAGTAGTGCCTTGAGCCTACCATCTGTCACTTCTAGCTATGGTCCCTAATATTCCTTTTGCAGGTGATATTGATGTAGAGAATTTACCAAATGCTTTGCTAGAAATTTTCATCAGGGTAGATCTTCCAAGGGAGATACTGTCTGCCCAAGGTGGCAACTTTATGTCAGACCTATTGACTTGTTTGTGGTAGCATTGTAGGGTGAAACATTTAGAGACCATCTTACTATCCTCAGACTAATGGTTTTGTGGCAAGGTTAAACTCTACATTAAAGACCATGCAATGGGCATTTGCAAACCAGATTAAAAGGGCAGGACTAACCATTAAACCCAGTAAGTAGAAGGTGGGTTTGGCAGAGATAATTTACTTAGAACACAGGGTAGGGAGTAGTAAGATTAGACCAGAACCTGCCAAAGTGGAAGCTACTGAGGAGTGGCCAGTTTCTATCACTAAAAAGCAAGTGAGAGCCTTTCTAGGGACAGTGGGGTACTGTGGAAAACTTCTTCCCAGTTGTGGTGAGTGGTTGCACCCCTTACTGACCCAACTAGGAAAACTAAACAGGATAAGGTAGTGTGGACTACAAATTCTGATCAGACATTCCAAAAATTTAAGGAGATTTTGGGAAGACTCCCTATGTTGGCCAGCCAGATTATAGCAAATAATTTGGTGTGCAAGCAGATGCACCAAGAACTGTAAGCCTGCCTTTGCTCTATTGTAGTAATTTAGTTTTGCTCAGGGACAGTGTTCTTTAGTTAGTCAGGAAATTAAAACTAATCAGCTAGATCAGTTAGAGATTTTCTGCATGTTGGATATCTATCCTACAGTATTGATTTCATTTTTGTGGTAATTGAGTTCTGTTTGTTTAGTGGGAATTACTGTTTTATATTTTTAATCATTCAGTTCAATATTAAATATATTTTATTACCTTACATTGTAGCTGGACAATCAGTGTTTTTCTTTAGTGATTTGAGAGTGCTTATACTTACCTTGATAAATTCCATGGCCACTCCAAAAGCATGGCTGCTTAGGTCATTTGCTACTATTTGTTTCATAACTGGGCAGCCCCTTAGAAGCACATGAAGACACTATGATTGGTGGCAGAATTACCATATTATTTGGGGAAAGAGACACAACTGAAAATCTGAGAATAGCTATCCCAGAAGTGTTTGGATGTGCGAGAATTTATTTAAATCTGAGTGTATCAGAGGTCTTAAACTGGGACACATTGCTCTGACCATCCAAATTTTGACTTACTGCAGACATTCCATACATATAAACACACACACACACACACACACACACACACACACACACACACACACACACACACACACACACACACTAACATAAACAAACAAGCACAAACACACACACACGTTTATTTACAAATATTGACATAAAAACTGCCAGACATTCACAGACACCCACTTACTCCATAGCATGCGTACACCCTCCCTCCACATAGACATACACACATCATTTCATCTACTAAAATTAGTGAAGTATATATAATTGAAACAGAAAGGTAAATTAGATTCCTTTTCAGATTGCTAAAATAAATTCCACATTCACTCACAGACTACACTCACATTACACCCACAGTATACTTTATACATTATCGTATTTTATATGGTCCAACACCCTCCAATGTGAAGGGTGTCACCTCATACTACCATTAACTATATACAGTAAATATAGAAAATGTACACACCCTTGTTAAAATGGCAGGTTTTTGTGATATTAAAAAATGAGACCACAATAAATCATTTCAAAACTTTTCCCACGTTTAATGTGACTTATAACCTGTACGATTCAATTGAAAAACGAATATGTTAGGCGAAAAAATATAAAAAATAAAAAACGTAAAATAAGCTGGTTGCATAAGTGTGCACATCCTTAAACTAATACTTTGTTGAAGCAACTTGTGATTTAATTACAATATTCAGTCTTCTTGGGTAGGAGTCTATCAGCATGGCACAGCTTGACTTGGCAATATTTGCCCATTCTTCCTTGCAAAAGCACTCCATATCTGTCAGATTGTGAGGGCATCTCTTCTGCACAGACCTCTTCAGGTCACCTCACAGATTTTCTATTGGATTTAGGTCTAGGCTCTGGCTGGGCCATTCCAAAACTTTCATTTTCTTCTGGTGAAGCCATTCATTTTGTTGATTTGGATGTATGCTTGTGGTCATTATCATGTCGAAAGGTGACATTTCTCTTCATCTTCAGCTTTCTAGCAGACCCCTGAAGGTTTTGGACCAAAAGTGACTGGTATTTGGAACTGTTCATAATTCCCCTCCACCTTGACTAAAACTCCAGTTCCAGATGAAGAAAAGCAAACCCAAAGCATGATACTGCTACCACCGTGCTTCACCGTGGGGATGGGGTCCTTTTTGTGATGCGAGTGTTGTTTTTACGCCAAATGTACCTTTTGGAATTATGGCCAGAAAGTTCAACCTTGGTCTCATCATACCATAACACATTTTCCCACATGCTTTTGGGAGACTTGATGTATTGTTTTGCAAATTTTAGCTGGGCCTGGATGTTTTTCTGTGTAAGAAAAGGCTTCCGTTTTGCAACCCTATCACATAGCCCAGATGTATGGAGAATACAGGAGATTGTTGTCACATGTAGTACACAACAAGTACTTATCAGAAACTACTGCAGCTCCTTTAGTGTTGCTGTAGGTCTCTTGCCAAACTCCCTGACCAGTTTTCATCTTGTCTTTTCATAAATTTTGGAGGGATGTCCAGTTGTTTGCAACGTCACTATTGTTCCATAGTTTCTCCACTTTTTGATGACTGTCTTCATTGTATTCCATGGTATATCCAATGCTGTGGAAAATTTTTTGTACCCTTCTCCTGACTGATACCTTTCAACAATAAGATCCCTTTGATGCTTTGTAAGCTCTCTGTGAACTATGGCTTTTACTGTAGCAGGCAACTGAGTAAATGTCAGGAAAATCCTACTAGGACAGATGAACTTTATTCGAGGTTAATCAGAGTCTCTTTAAATGATGGCAGGTGTGTACCAAAGAAGACTGAATACTGTAATTAAATCAAAAGGTGCTTCAACAAAGTATTAGTTTAAGGGTGTGCAAACTTATGTAACCAGCTTATTGTACATTTTTTATTTTTTTTATATTTTTCCCCTAACAGATTTGTTTGTTATTCAACTGAATTGTACAGGTTATAGGTCACATAAAAGGTGGGAAATTATTTGAAATTATTTATTGTGGTCTCATTATTTTATATCACAAAAGCCTGGCATTTTAACAGGGGTGTGTAAACTGTTTATATCCACTGTATATGTCCATATGTGTGTGTATATATATATATATATATATATATATATATATATATATATATTTAATATATATATATATATATATATATATATATATATATATATATATATATATATATTTATATTTATATATATATGTATGTATGTATCTCACAACACTGGAGAAGGGACATATTCCATTTTCAATATTTTGAGTTTTAGATATTTTTATTTTCAGTCTTTTGAACTATCGATCTTCTGAAGGGGGGTCTATATCATGCAATCAAAATGTGATATACCCGAGTGCTATAACATCAACACATATAAAGTGAATGCTATAAAAGCTGAAACACCTAAACAATGAAATTCATCATATCAACTTACCACGATTGGCCAATACTAGCAGAATTACACTTCCTAATCATTTGCCATGATTAGGAAATGTGGTTCCGTTCATGCTGGCCAACCATGGTGATTCGATATGATGAATTTCATCGTTTAGGTGTTTCGGCTTTATATGTGTCAATGTTGTGGCACTCAGGTATATCATGTTTCGATTGAGTGATATAGACAATCTGAAGGGGACATATATATATCTATATATATATATATATATATATATATATATATATATATATATAGCCAGATATAAAAAAAAAAATATATATATATATATATATATATATATATATATATATATATATATATAGATATATATACACATGTGTGTACAACTGATTACACTGCATTTATGTATTTGTTTCTGAAGAAGTCTTATCCATCAATAAAAGATGAAAGTGCTAAAACCCTAGTTCATCCTACGTGTTTTATTTTTTTATTTTTTTGTTTTATAGTTCGAGGTTCATTTCTCGTGGTCACGGTGTTTAAAGTTATTTTATTTTATATATATATATATATATATATATATATATATATATATATATATATATATATATATATATATATATATATATGTGTGTGTGTGTGTGTGTGTGTGTGTATGTATATATATACACACACACACACACATATATATATATATATATATATATATATATATATATATATACACATATGTGTATGTATCTACATATATAGATATATGTATATAATTAGATGTACATATATATAGATACATGCATATAAAAATAATAAAATAAGCAAGAATGCTTTCAACGAGCAGTCTTGTTGGGAAGTATATTGATATTAATAGATACAATAGTGAGAGAACACAGCAAGTTTCTGGGGGATGGATGGGTAGAATGAAGTGGGATTTTGTTTTTAATTTTACTAATGTGCATATTTTACTTTGCAGATATCATGAGCTCTAATTATATCACAGTTGGAGGAGCTGTTCACGGAAGCTGAAGGTTTGCCTAGTTCAGGGTCCTTAGTCTCCACAGAGGAGGCAGGCTGCAATACCAGATGATACAGAAAATGAAAGGAGATGGATCAGCAGCAGGAGACAAGCAGAGGAAAATGTGCAAGGCAGAGGGCAGCCACAGCAGGACATGGAATTCAGCATATGGATCTTCGGATGACAGCAAGTAATGATGCTAATGTACACCATGCTTCAGATAGCGAGGTGGGGTAGAACAGGTAGGTGGATTGTTGGATGGTATGGATGAGCAGGAGTGTAATGGATTAGGGGATTTTCTAAGGTTTGAAGAACAAGTACAGGAGGTCACAGGCCAGATAGGGGTACCCGAGGCTGAACTAGAACCAGTGTTGAGTGAAGTGTAAGGTCAGGAGCCTGCAATAAGTCCTGGAAGTAATGGATTAGGTTCTCAGCTAAGGGAATGGCTTTCCCCACAATCTTTATTGTCAGGCAGTTCCGGGATTTATATCATTCCTCATATAACCCCTCAGTTAAAGAAAAGATTTGGAGAGGGGTTTATGTTAATGTATTTGAGTTGATCAATGCTGATGGATTATAGAGGCTAGGACAGGAGGACATGCCAGGGAAAAAGGATTTGTTGACAGAATTGATGGCATCAGGGAGGAAAAAACTTGGTAAGTTCAGTTGAAGACATGGGACAATTGGATATTGCTATTTTGTGTATTATAATGCAGTTATATTGGAGAAGGATAGATTGCAGGCTTTGCCATTGCAAGCCTACTTTTTGATGTTTAGTGAGGTACACTGTTTACTGTCAGGTAATGCATAGTTCTGGTACAACCAGTGTTTTCATGAGAGGAAAGTGATAGATAAGACCTTGCAGTGGGATGTCAGGCATGCTGACATTTGGTTATCAACCATGCCGGAAACTGTTGGAGGTTAGCCAAGGTTCCGGAAGGATTTAGGAGATAGGGCAGAGACATGTTGGTCATTTAATTGGGGTAGATATAAATGGCTAACATGTAGCTTTGTGCACATATGTTCAATGTGGGGGGAATGCACACATGCAGAAATGTTGGCACAGGGAAGGTAAAATGGGACATTCCACTGGATTGGTTCAGAAAGGGAGTAGACAGGCAAGTATGGGTCAACAAAATATTAGGGGAAAGGGAGCATTTTCAAACCCAAAGGGGTTCAGCTTCCTTCTGATGATATTCTTGGAGACCAGTGTTGGTACACTCATATTAGAGTGGCAGTGTTACGTCAATTGTTGAAGGATTGTCCAAGTTCTGATATGGTGGAGGAAGTAATATGTGGTTTTCAATGTTTTTTTCCCTATGATCCAGCTGTTAGAGAGAGCAATAAGTTATGTAAAAATAAACAATCCACCAAAAGGAAGGCAGATATACTGCAGGCATTGATAGATAAGTAAGTTGGAGCAGGGAGGATTATAGGTCCATTCAAAGAACCTCCTTTTGAATTTTAGAGTGCCCCTTTTGGGCTTGATACCCAAGACAGTGCAAAGGGAATTTCAGATGATTCATCATTTATCATTCCCGAGAAGAGATTAAGTTAATGTTCACACTGGGAAGCCAGATACCTAGGGACTATATGCATCCCTTGATGATACAATTAGGATTATAAGAGAATTTGAAGACCCATGGCTTATGAAATTGGATATCAAAGCTGCCTTTCATTTGTTGCCAGTTAAGCCAGATGATTGCCTGATGTTAGGTATGGTTGTGAATAGTAAATTTTAATTTGATAAGGCCATGGCAATGAGTTGTACTGTTGCGTGTGCTACGTTTGAGAAATTTAGTTATTTGTTACAGTGGATATGACAGCAGCTGGTAGGGGGCAGAAAGCAGTTCATTATTTAGATGACTTTTTTGACAGGGGAGTGAGGAAGGGGTCCAGAGGGTGTTGTTTTCTTTTACCACTTTGTATGATGAATTAGGAGTTCCTTCTGCACCAGAGAATTAAGAGAACCCTAGTGATGTGTTAACATTTTGGGTTTGACATTAGATGCAGAACGTGATATATTTTGTTTGCTGCATGACAAGTTGGTGAAGTTGCAAGAAGATTGGTTGGTTGCAATGAAGGGATAAGTTCTAGATTTAGGATGTGATGGGAATGTAAGTTTACTGAACATAGCTTGCAGGACCATCAGTCCAAGTAGAACATTTTGTAGGTCAACTGCCTTTTTATCAAAATGTAAGGAGCAATTATCATTGGGTGTGTGTTACAAAAGTGGTTAAGGAAGACTTGGGATTGTGGACATTGTTTCTTTATTGTTTCAATGGTGTGCCATTTTGGCAGGAAGAGTGGGTCTCTCAAGAGGATTTAAACTTATTAATTGATGCGGCAGGGGTTCATGGCATGGGAGCTTTCTTTGGAGAAAAATGGTTTGCACCTGTTTGGCCTGATGGATGAGCAGATGGATGGAAGAAAGATGTGGCATTTTTGGAGAATATGCCAATTTGCGTGGCAGTAATTGTGTGGAAGAGTAAATTGGTAAACTGAAAGGTGATGTAGTACAGCTGTTGGCTAGGAAAGCCACTAGATCCCTGTTGGTGCTGCCGGTTTTATGGAAAATTGCCTTGCAGAACTTATTAATTTGACTTTTTCAGTGAAACACATGCCATGCAGGGTAAACCAGATAGCTATTAGCTTTTCTTAGTTTCAGTTTTCCAGGTTTATTGCATTGGAGTCGACAGCAAGAGAGAGGCCAGTAATCATTCCAGATGAAATGTGGAACACTGGAGATCCACAGTGGGATGGTTAATACAGCAGTCATCGGCCAAGTCTACTGGAAGGCATGTAAATTGGCTTTAGCTGTGTTTTCAAGGTCTGTTAGTCAATTGTTAGTTCAGCATAGAAGGTGGTCATTGGAGTTAGTCATGCACTATTTAGTCACTAGTGGTGATGTTGAAAACAATCAAAATGCATTTGTCAGCTGTTAATGTGGTGGCAAAGTTAGTTGAGTTTGTCGATATCACAAAAGAGTTTTTGGTAGTGAGAATGTTGAAAGGATGGGTGAGGATGAGAGAGAAAACTGAAGATGGACATTTTCCATTAACTATACAAATGTTTAGGATTTGTTGAAGGGATTACAGTGGCTGTTGAGCAATTTGCCAGAGTGCACTTGTTATGCAGTTTTGGCTGTGATTACGTATATGAGAGCGTTATTGTGATGGAAGGATGTAGATGTCTGTTGGAATATGCAGTAATTATTTGTCTCAGGAGATCGAAGACTGATCTGGTGGGGTGGCATAGGCCAATGGTGCTGTCTGAGGAGGAAGAAAGGCTGTTGTGCACAATAGATTGGATAAAACAGTTAAAGGTAATTTTTGGGCAACAGGATGAGGTCCCTGTTTTTCATACTGTACAAGGTAGAGTGATGTCAGCATCAAGATTTATTATCACTATGTGTCAAGCATTAGACTCTCAAGAGGTGTAGTATAGAAACAGGTTTTCTGTATGTTCTTTTTGGACTGGAAGAGAATTTGATTTGGGAGAGGAAGGGAAGTCTATAGAAATTATTACGAGAGTCGGCTGTTGGGCCTCCAGAGCTTATTTAGAGCATCTAAGATGATGAGTTGAGCATTTCTTAACATAGCAGTTTTTTTTTTCATATTGCACAGTAGTTATCCTGGGGTAATCCTTTGGATTTTGGGTGGAGAAGACAGCAGTCATAAGGCCTGGGGGGAGTATGTTGGGGCTTTTGAAAGGAAGGTGGAATGTTGCATGTTGCATGTTGTGGATTTAGAGGTTTGCTATTGCGTCGACTTTTTGCTAAGTTTGAAATGATAAAAGCAACACTGAGGGTCCTAAAGATTTTGATCATACATTTAGTGGGTAATGATTTAGGCTGCATGCCTAAAAGACAATTGTTGGTGTTGATTGCTGGTGATTTAGTTAAATAAAGACAACAGTACCCACAAATAGTGGTAGTGTGGTTGGAGATTATACCCAGACTAGTGTGGAAGAAGGCTGCTAATTTTGTAGCGTAAGTGAGGGCTAGGCATTTTGATAATCATACACTGTCAAGTGTTGGAAGATTTAGGTGCGTTGTGATTAAGCATCAAGATTTTGATGATATGTATCCAGTTTGTTATAGGGTTGATGGCGTACACCTGAGTGAGATAGGTCTGGATTTGTTTAATGTGTATATGGCTTTGACTTTACAGGATGTTATGAAAGAGGAAGGGGGGCATTCCTCATCCTGTTAGAGCAAGAAATCTGGACAAAGAAATAAATAATGGGGTCAAAGGCACAAAAATAGGGACTCTTTTTTTTAAATATCACTCTTACAAACTTAGAAAGTTGATAAAATAACAGGTTTTGCATTAGCATTAATTTTTCAGAGGGGTATGAAGTCTGAAACTCAAGTGTCTGTCTTTATTGTCTGACTTTAACCCTCAATGATTTGCCAGTGATTTGCCTGAAAATGACAATTTTATGAGAAACAGGCCAATAAGACAAAAATCTGGATATTCTGTGAAAATTGGGGTAATTGAGAGGTATGAAGGGGAAACAGCTTGTGTGCAGGCTGGTGGGTGGAGAAGAGTTTTTTTTGGTGAACCTCTCCTCTGTTCACTCTTTCTTGCTTAGCTTGTATGGTGAGCTGAGGTTCACTGTCTCTCAGTTATGGGATTGAGTCAGCTGAAGGTGTAATGCTGCTTCTTTGCTTCGAGGATGAGCTGGTAACATCACCTGTAATGTTGCAATGTTCTACAGGTGTTTAAAAAATGTAAAGCAATTTTCAATATGCAATGCATTTATTGTAACAATTGTGCAAATATTGCTGTTTTAAGATTCACATGTGGATTGTAATAAAATGATCATATTGGCATATGTGGTGCAATTCTTGACTCAAACTGTTTAGACAAATGAAGTTTTGGCACAGATGGATTTGTCCAGGGGCTTTGAGAAGGGGAGAGTTGTAAATAACAGGATATGGTGAAGAGATAAGAAGGGGGCTAGGCATGAATTTTGTAAAAGGAAAGGACCTAGTATAAGCTAGAGATGTAGGGGTCACATTTTAAGGAATAATTTGGGAGGAAGTGAGATCATTAGGTGAGGGGTTGTGTAGGTGAAAAGCTATTGTACAGGACTTGCTCAGTCTTTTGTCATGGGATTTTAGATATTCCCACCTGGCCAGCCCAATGTACTTAAGATTGCTGAGGTGTTTGTTGGGCAGAAAAAAAGGGGTTCTGCATGAAAAACTCTTCTGTTCTCACTCTCTTGCTTAGCTTGTGAGGTGAGCCAAGGTATGCTGTTTCACAGTTGTGGGATTGAGTGAGCAGAGACTGTAATGCTGGTTGCTTGCTTTGAGGGTGTGTCATACTGCCTGTAATATTGTAATATTGTAATGTTATACAGTTGTTTAATATATGCAAATAATGTTCAGTATTTACTGTGTTCATGATATGTAACAGTTGTGCTACTATTGGTATAGTAAGAATCGCATGTGAATTGTAATAAATTGGTCACAATGGTATTTGTAGTATAATTCTTGACTCCAAGTGCTTGGACACAAATAAGCCATAATAGACCAAACAAAGGTATAAACAAAGAAAAAATGTATGATATGTTTAGTTGAAGCATGAAAGAAAGCATATGTGAAAAGTATATATAAATATACTTCACTCAATGTGTCAGTCAGCTGTTTGGCTCAGACACTTTTGGAGTACTAGATGGTGTAGAGAACTTCGAGAAAATTGTGGGGCTTCAAGGCAGGATGTGGGAGATTGATATGGTAGTGGATTGACTAGTCAGCTAAGAAAAGTTAGAATGGTTATCAAGAAGAAGGAGGGAAAGAGACAGGTGTGCGTTAGAAGATGATGTGCTGGAAATAAATAAAAAAAAAAGGCAGAGGGTAGGTACACATGATACTAATCTAATCATAGACTTACAACAAGTGGGAGATTTTGGTGAAGGAAGAATGCTGGAGATGTGGCTACAAAAGAGAAGATAGGGAGAAAGAAGCCAAGGTGAAAAGAAAGCAGCGGCGGCTGGTGACTTCAAATCACAGGGGGGCTGCAGGAGACAGCTGAATGGGTGGGGTCAAGGGGAAGGGGTGTGGTCAACCATAAAGGGGAGGAGCTATGCACAAAACCACAAAAAACTAAATACGCTGCCCTGGGTGGCAAACCATCATTATGAAAGTCTAATCAAGACAAAAATAAGTGTAGAAGAATAAAAATATTTCAATGCATTGGCTGCATGACAGCTTACTTAATATCTAGATGGAAACAAAAGGTTGTGAGGCATGAAAAAATAAATTACTTTTTAAATACATTACTGGAATGCCAGTCAAAATCATGTATAAGAAAAACCAGAAGCACTCAACTCAAACCACTTCGCCTTACACTGCAGTTCTAATTATAATATATTCAGCTTTATTAAAGTACCAAGTAACATGCTGAAAGTAGAAATCTATGTGATGCCCCCACTTGTAAAAATGTTTCTTATCCAAAAAAGACCTGCTGCCTGACAACTTGTTTCATGGGAAAAACATGATAAAAGTAAAAAATGAAAAGCAAACAAGAAACAAGCTCAAGATACATTGCTTAAAGGATTACTGTACAGGTTATGGACCACACATGATTGGCATTCTGTTTAGTTTACGGGTAAAGTCTGTAGAGATGACTGGAAGTCTCCAACAAGTGTAATGAGCTTTTTAAAATAATGGAATCCTGTCCTTTAATACCCAAGGCTTATACATTATCTAGTCAAGTATTTTCTGCATGGCAACAACAGAAAGGCTTTCAATGTTGGCAGTTCTTTAACAGTATGCTTATTAAAGCTTACTTGCATCTTACGATGTCAGACAAGCTTACCTTATGGTCATTAAAGCATTGCTACTTAAACACAGAGCAACAGGCCCTTTGAGTAATAAGCCTAAATCTGAGTAATAAGCATAAATCAACAGTACAAAAATATGACAGAAACCAGACCATTCTGCAAAATCAAGGACAGATGAAAAGCCACTGTAGTACTTATGCAGTGTGTCCTCCCCATCCAAGATAGATACAACTACTCCTTGCCTTGCTTGGACACATCCAGAGTCACTACATGGGGGAGTGGGGTGCAACAAGCATGTCACAATTTGAAATCTCTCTGGCTGACTGTGATGGCCCTGACACATTTGTCATACCTCTCAACCTCAAGAGCAAGAAATCTGGACAAAGCCATACACAGAAGTGGGACAAAGGCCCAAAAATAAGGACAATTTTTAAATATTGCTCTAATAAACTTAGAAAGATAATAGAATAGGTCTTGCATTAATATGAATTTTCTGAAGGGTATAAAATCTGAAACTCAAATGTCTGTCATTTTCTAACTTCAGTCTTTAGTGATTTGTCACTAATTTGCCAAAAAACACAATTTTATGAAAAATGGACCAAAAATGTGATGCAAAAATATAAAATAGACACACAATACAGCTGCTACCTGTCAAAGAAGGGACACTTTAATATTAGTACTGCTACCTTGAGCAGCTGACAAAATAAAATAATCTACATGCATTTCAAGTAATCTATAACTTTGATTATTACAGTTATTTCTTAACTGTAAACCCTCCATGTTTTCTTCCAAAATTGCTATTTTATGGAGGGATTATTAGGGGAAGAGCAACATTTTGAGCCAAAAATTGGGGACAGTTGAGAGGTTGGCTATGCCTAATTCTATAAAGCAATTTATTTGCATGTACCTCTCAACCTGTTAATGCAGTAAATCTGAACAAGGCCAAATATATTGGGGGCACATATAAACAGTACTAAAAATTGCTCTTGTATAAATTGAGACAGTTGATAGAACAGCTCTTACTTTAACATGCATTTTTCTGAAGGTTATGAAGTCTGAAACTTACTATTTAGTGACTTCTGGCAAATCATTTAGGAATTAAAACTACAAATTTTATGAAGACCAAACCAAAAATAAGAAGCAAAAATCTATTCATTCTTTGAAAATCTGGACAGTTGGGAGGTATAGTTCAGCTGGGCCTGTCTGAGTTTGCTGCCCTTCCCCCCTGACAAAATAATGGTTGAATGGAGCCTCTGCAGCCATTCCAATGAACCATTACTTGGCTATTTCACTCCATTTACCATAAACATTAATGTGCATACTGCTTTACTTCTATGATGAGTTGGACTTCATTTGAAAGTTTTATTTTGTATTTTACAGCACAAACACTAAGTCATCTGTTAAACAAAGCAATGCAGTCTCACAATGAAAACTTAGCATTAAAACTTCTCTGCCCTTGAAACTCACATTCATTGAAACAGCATTGAAACCCACATTCAAAGAAAATACATTTTGCCAGTGGCAGATAAAGATTAATGTTGGGCTGTTTTCAAATCATAGGCCCCTTGCATATGAAACATACATGTTCTCTTTGATACACCTTCCTCATTGTACTAAAATTATATTCCTTGCACAATACAGTACACTTGTTAGAGGGTGTTTTCAATTTGTTTTGAACATTTTTCCAGTAAGCAATGAAACAAACCATATGCACCCATAATGGCAAAACTGCCCAGTTGAGAACATTTATCATAAAAAAGTCTACTCAGACTTCCACAGTCCACCATTATTAGTAAATATACACAATTCGACAGTCCACCATCATTAGTAAATATGCACAATTCCACAGTCCACCATTATTAGTAAATATGCACAATTCTACAGTCCACCTTTATCAGTAAATATGCACAATTCTACAGTCCATTATCAGTAAATATGTACAATCTCTGAAGTAAGTCATCTAAATAATTCCACATTAAAGAAATCTGTAA
Organism: Protopterus annectens; assembly: GCF_019279795.1. NCBI lineage: Eukaryota > Metazoa > Chordata > Ceratodontiformes > Protopteridae > Protopterus > Protopterus annectens. The sequence continues at coordinate 1,683,211,007 of NC_056733.1, forward strand.
CTAATGAAGCGGTTGCTGCTAGCAATCACCTTTATATTTCATGGTTTCATCGAAAAATAAAGTGTCTGTTGCCCCTCAGGAATAAATTGCCTATATTACATTAAAAAATGATAAGCTAGTAATAATATTGCAAGAGGAAATGGATGGCAAACTGATAACGAACTCATAGTTAGTATCTTCACCAAGGAGAACATTCTCAGTACGGCAGCAACCACCCCTTGTGGGAGTAGAACCCACAGCCTTCTGCATCAAAAGCAAGTACACAACCTGTTGTGCAATAGTATTAACTAGGCAAAACACTAAACTTCTATTCCCCTGCAGCTCTCAGCTCCTTGTAAAATCTACTCAATACTCAACTGCATCTCAACTTCACAGCTCGAGAAAACTGGAAAAAGCCAAAATGTATTGGGGGGTGGGGGGTGGGGTCAAAAGCCCAAAAACCAGGGACACATTAAACATTGCTTGTATAATCTTGGAAAGTTGCTAAATGAAATGTTGTGTTGCCACCATATATTTTACTGCCAAGGTCCCTGAGTAAAAAACAGTCAGAGTAACATACCACTATGCCACATCAGCTGCTTTGTAAAAGAGAGGAAGACTGAACCTTAAATGGCTATCATTTAGTGAATTCATTTCTCACCATAGCTGTCAATCTCTTAGTACAAAACACCTGGACAAACCCAGTAATGAGGGAATACAGCCCTCAAACATATTCAGTGAATTCATTTCTTGCCATAGCTGTCAACCTTAGCACAAAAACCTGGACAAAGCCAATAATGGGGGAATACAGTCCCAAAAATAGGGACAAATTTAAAATATTCATCTTATAAACTTAGAAAATTGCTAGAAAAAAGGTTGTGCTACTATGTATTCTGAAGAACATGAAGTTTGAAATTCAAATGCCGGTCAATTTTACTGCTGACAGAACAAAAACAATTTTCAGCAGAGGCGAGGGATTAATACTGCAGACACGTCTTTGTAAAATGGCAGGGCACCAGAGCAAATCCACACAAACACAGGGAGGAGATGCAGACTCCACACAGAAGCCACCCCAACCAAGAATCAAACCAGAAAACCTATAGCTGTGAGGCAACAATACTACCACTGCACCATCAAATATGCAAGGAATTAAACATTCAGAAACCTGAAGTCTAAAATTCAAATGCCTGTCAATTTTACTGCGGACAGAACAAAACCAATTTTCAGCAGAGACGCAGGGATTAAAACTGCAGACACGTCTTTGTAAAATGGCAGGGCACCAGAGCAAATCCACACAAACACAGGGAGGAGATGCAGACTCCACACAGAAGCCACCCCAACCAAGAATCAAACCAGAAAACCTATAGCTGTGAGGCAACAATACTACTACTGCACCATCAAATATGCAAGGAATTAAACATTCAGAAACCTGAAGTCTGAAATTCAAATGCCTGTCAATTTTATTTAACATTTGTTAATCAGGACAGTCTGACTTGGAACAAAAAAACTATTTTCAGCAGAGGCCCAGGAAGAAATAATGCAGACATGTCTTTGTAACATGGGAGGACACAAAAGCAAACCCACACAAACACAGGGAGAAGATACAGACCCCACAAAGAAGGAACCCCAGCCAAGAATCAAACCTGAGAACCTGCAGCTGTGAGGCAACAATGCTACTACTACACCATCAAATATCAAGAATTAGAACATTTACAAACCACAGATATTATGAGGAACAGATCAGATCAAATATGAGGCAAAAATCTGCAATTTGTTTATGAATGGTGGTGGGTAGGGAACTCAAGTCTTTAACACCTGCATACAGGGTACAGGGTTCAAGCCTGAGGTATTCCCTACCATACCACCATGAGCACCTGGGGCATTTACACACACACACACACCACTCAAGTATGCAAGCACCACACACTTCAGATAGCAAATACCATACCACACCATAAATTCACTCAAGTATGAAAGCAGCAAGCACCACACACTTCAGATAGTAAATACAAGCACACACCATAAATTCAATCAAGTACCATACACTTACCTGTCTGTTCTCCATACTATCCAGCTAACGTCCTGCCCGTGCAATACTCCAAAGACCTGTGAGATCCCTGCATTCAAAACTCCTTCCTGAGACTGTTCTGTAAATCCTGACTGCTGCTGTTGCCGTCTGGCCCCAACACATTCTCCCAGCATTTTTTTCTATTTTTTATTTCTTTTTGATTTGAGGGGGCTGCAGTCCGGCAGTCCAATAGCACGGGCCGCCCCTGAAAGAAAGATGTAATTAATCATCAGTATCACATGAAGAATGCAAGATATAGCCTGAGATGGTGATTACAAGAGTCAATATATAAAACAGAGCACACGTGAAATTGTATGATAGGACATTGGCAAATGGGAACATGAGTGTGTAAAAGAAAGAAAACAATAGATGTGACTTGCAGGAAAAGTAGAAGATGGATAGAAAAGGGAACAGATGCAGCAAATGTTGTGAGTCAGCTCCTCCCAAACTTTATGGTGTGCTGGGACTGGTGGTAGTGGAGAAAGATACAGTGAAGAACAGCAGGGCAAAATGGAAACTGTTTAACATTAAAAACTGATGTGTGGATAGAGAATAGTGTTTTCTTGAGCCAGCATTCAGTAGCCAGGGGGTTTAAAAGTCCTGGCAAAGCAGACTGGAAACAGCAATTTATTGTGAAACTGGTCCTGTGGCACAAATTTGGTAAGTCAATATAAGCAGCAATCATGATGTGCACTAATAGATTGGGGATTTGCACATCTTCTGCTGCATGTATGCATCATTTTTCTTCTGACAGCTGCATTGACAGGAAGAATGACAGAGAAGTCGCAGTGAGAGATACCAAGAATGAGGATGGAGATAGCATTTTTATAATAATTAGCTATACCGTCAAGCACCAAACTGAATTATGATAGGATTAGGAGTCATAGTAACTGGTTGTGATTTAATTGCTAAGGGGAAGGCTTTAGGCATGTAGTTGGATGCAAGAGTCTTTGGAGACAGATCGGCTCTATGCCATGAGCATGATAATTTTATTGCAGAAATGAGAGTGCTGGAGGGGAAATCTCAATGGCCATACCTTTAGATGAAAACAGAAGGGAGGTAGGATTTTCATAAAAATGAAAGATGACATAGGTTTACAGGTAGTAAAAAGAAGGAAATTGTATGCAAAGCAAAGAACAGGACAAACAAGTGAAATTTAGAACATGCTTGGGCAATATTACTTTGCAGTTCGTGAAATTGGGATAGAAAGATGTGAAACCTGTGAATACAGACACATAGCTGGCATCCTGAAATATGAAACAGTGAGAAGAGGACAGGCATGAAAACTATGGCTGTAAATTGAACAAGAATTGCACAGATGGGAGAAATGGGCAGGGAGTAACAATCTATGCATTAGAAGGCATTACAAGTGCAGTGAAAGGTGAGGAGGGAAGCCATCTTATGACGATGCATGGAAATGGGGAGGGTCAGATCATATTTTTACTTCCCTGGCAGTTAGAAGAAGGGAAGCATTAGTGCGTTAATATGTTGTTTCTCTCAGAAATGTGAGGAATGAGAGGAGAAAATATAACTACAGGGCTAGTAGAAGATGATAACATCAAGAGATAGACTAATATTCTGAGCCCCAGGATAGGGAGGATACATATAGATCTTGGACTAAGAAAGATTTACCCAACTAGTACATGATAGTATGAGCAATGGTATATGTCCCCATGGAGGGGACCTGAACATATACATGCAGGCAAGGGTACAAAGAAATCTTCTGAATGCCTAACCAAAGCAAGGTCAAGAATGTCCTAGCTAACACTGATCATGCAACTGCACTGTTTAGCATGGGGTGTAGAAAAACATAAAGACATATATAATTTTATGAGATTTTAGAGAAGTGGATTAAGAGCAGGAATAACCTCGTAGTGGAAGATGATAAATGACTGGCTACTACTTGCCATCTTTGGGGGAGAGACTGATGGTTCCCAGCTGACTCAGCTGTTACTTCAGTAATAGGCCAAGGCCTGAGTCACAGAAAGAATATGCATACCATTGCAGAGAAAGGTCTGTGCTGTGGCTACCGAAGCATGTGAAACTAGCCCCTATTTCCACTTATGTAAAGAAAGATGCTTGAGAAGGGGAGAGTAATACAGACAGTCCCTTAGATGATGCAGCTGCCTATGTCATCTGCATGGGTTTGGATTTGAGCATTACTAGAAATGCCCCATTAGATTAAGTGAAGCTGATTTGGAGGGGGTGGAGGATGTAACAGGTTGTTCCATGCCCAGGGACAGAGTAGAAAGGATGACATAGGACCTCAATCTAAGGTGATCCAAAATTATTTTTTCAAAAGATGAGGGTATATGTGCCCTGGAGGGGACCTGAACATATACATGCAGGCAAGGGTAAAAAGAAATCTTATGAAGGCCTGAATGATTGCACATCTCTAGTAGAGGGATGATGAGGCTGTCTGACTGGGACAGTCTTGATGGTCAGCTGACACGGGGCAAAAGTAACCCAGAAAAAAAAGAAGCAACAAATCATAGCTATCAAATGTTCAGATGTTCACAGTATGTCCAGATTTTTGCCATGGTTTGATCTGTTCCTTGGAAAGTGTGTGGTTTTCTGGAAAATCACTGAGAGTTGAAGTCACTAAGCAATGACATACATTTGAGTTTCAGACTTCATATCCTTCAGATAAATGCATGGTAATACAACGCCTGTTATTCTAGCAACTTTCTATTTTTATAAGAGCAATATTTGAAATCTGTCCCTATTTCTGGGCCTTTGCCACCCATTATTTTAGGCTTTGTCCAGATTTCTTGCTCTAAGAGGTTGAGAGGTAAGTAACCAAGTAATGGAAACAGATTAGGGAGGGAGGGCTCAGGAGTATCCATAAAGAGTAGAAGGAAACTGTGACTTCCTTAACAAGTTCTTTCATTGTTTCATTCCCTAATACCCACCTCATACAAAGCCAAGGTGTTTAGGAAACAGAACCTACCAAGAAGTCAATGGCCCAAGGCAAAGGAATTTTTCCAGGAAGGGGTTTAAACCCATGGAAGATAACACACACGCGTGCATACTCTCGCATTAAATGCACACCAGCAGAGTATGGGAAGTATCACCTATTCACAAGTGAAACAAGAAATCAGAGCTAGCCAAAGCAGAAACAATATATAAAAGGGAGAGTAGTGAAGTGGAAAGGTATAGTGAAAGGCATAGTAAAAGAATGGCAACAAAGCTATTCATAGCAACAAGTGTCCATCTTGAAAGTGTCTTGACAGCATGGAATAGGAAGGGGAAAAGAGACTACTTTAGATATAAGGCAGAAAGGAAAAAGAATGAGAAAGCACTATCAAAGCTACATGAAGACAAAGCAAAGTTTCCAATAGACTATGACTAAAGGAAAGCTGCTCAGTGTATACATTGTTACATTTTCACAAGTGAAAACAAGGGTATGGATCATACCTCTCAATTGCCCAAATTTTCACAGAATGCCCAGATTTTTGACTCATATTTTTGGTCTTTTTCTCATAAACCTGTGGTTTTCTAGGAAATCATGAGCACATCATTAAGAATTCAAGTCAGAATATAATGACAGACATTTGGATTTCAAGTTTCATGCCCTTCAGAAAAATCATGCTAATTCTGAAGCTGTTATTCTATCAACTTTCTAAGTTTGTAAGAGCAATATTTAAAAATTGTCATTATTTTGGGGCCTTTGTTCCCACATTAGGTATGGGTTTTCCCAGATTTCTTGCTTTATGACGTTGAGAGGTATGGTATGGAGGCCTGCTTTAAAAGTGATAACGCAGAATAGGAACAGCAGTAGACAGACACTATCATAGGGAATGAAAGAAATGGTATCCCTGGAGTAAATAAAATACAAAGACATCAAGAATTACCCCAGCAGTGCTAGATATTCTGGCCTTTATTCCCCAATGATCTTAAAATGATAGCTGGTCATTCCAAAGTGACTGAGGGCTACAGTATAGCAAATGGAATGCACTTTTATAAATGGTGTATGGTAGGAAATACCTAGGGAATTGTTGGACTATTTGTCAAACAGTAGTGATAGGAAAAAACAAGAGGCAACACTAAGGGTAAGCCTGGTTGTTTCTATAGCGAACAATAATGCTGAGGACAATGACCAACATGATTCCATGGCATAAATGAGATGTCAGTCAGATGTCATCCAGTTTTATGTCTTGGTTATAGGCCTTCACCGAGCTTTCCCTTTGTTCTTACTCAAGTGACTGCTGGAAAGATTTAAGAAACTGGTGATGGAATCAGGTTTGAGAAAATGAATTGCTGGACTGCTGAAAAGTAATATATAAAGGACTGTGGTGCAAGTGATAATGTCAATAAAAAGGAAAGTGACTTCAGTACACTTGTTTCAGGCAACTGAGAGAAAACTGTAAAACTGCAATCTCTTTCCTGATTTTGCAAAGAGAGATACAGCAGTAAACGATGGGAGGAAAGAATAAGAAATGTTCAAAAAGACAGACTTGGCATAAAGGCAACAGTTGAAGTTCATTGCAAAGAAATGCAAAATGCTACACTAAAGCCAAAAAAGCTCTGGTGCAAAGCTGGGATAGTGATGACAGCAAAGCAAACGAAAGAGAGAGAGAATTTACACACTAAACAAATAGCATCTGATCATCTTGATTCAGTCCTGCTAGTTAGGAAATTTAAGTCTAAGTACTTTTTCTCCCTCTTCACACTCTGCGTATGCAACTTAGTTTAAGCATAATTGCCTCTTGCAGCTGTTTCTCAACCTTTCTTTGCACAAAGCACCTCATCTGCCTTTTTTGCAGAGACACGGAGCACTGTCTAATTGTTCAGTTATTACAAATGTTCACTCTGCTTTTAATGACTCTATCAAAGTAAAGAGCCACAGATATGCCACTATCAGCTATATGACTACATTATATTGGTTGCAGATAGCTGGTGCAATTCTCAACATAACTCTTAGAAGTCTCAAGATTATCAAGAACATTTGCACATCACCCTTTGCTTTCTCAGCACACCACCTCAACCCATGATCCAACATTCCAAACATGTGATATACGTTAAAACCATGTAGGACTTTCATTCATTTTAAAGTCCAGATTGTTTTTTTTCCTGAAGTTACAGCGGGATTATTTAAATGAAGAAAATATAATTAACAGTTAACACATGTCAATACCATTCTCATTCTGTGTAATGCTATGCTGCATTAAACAAGGAATGTCATCAGTTTATTTTTAAAAATCCTGTAATTATGGATTGATTTTCATACTTGGAATAATTACATACATATTAGTATGAATATTAGCTATTTAACCCAAGAGATTTTCATTTCTGAAGATGATGTTTCCAACCTACTAGTGATAACTTTAGATGATTTGACTTTTTAATGGGACAAGAAATACAGTTAATTAGAAGAACTTGATGATATATTTCTTAATGAATCCAAGGTCTTAAATGTAAAAATAATCATTCAGAATGTCAATTACCTCTCTGTTCCTGTTGAAGTAACACCATCTTAAAGAAACTTTAATACAGTTCTCCTAGAATATATACATGAATGCACCAGATAAAAGAAATGCCAAAATATACAAGGAATGAGACAGAGGTAGAAAGACCAAAGAATATAAGTACATTAAATAAAATTGGATTTGGATGAGAGCATCTTTACAAAACTACTAATTCTTGACAGTTACGAGAAATGTAAAGTATATATATATATATATATATATATATATATATATATATATATATATATATGGGTCCCCTTCACTACACCGACACGCCACAAAGCCGACACTCAAAACACCGAGACCAAAAGACCGACGACGCAGATAATCGACAAGGTGAAATCCCGACAGCCGAAACACCAACATGGGCAATGTGTGAGCGCGACTCTGTAAGTGTGTGATGGTGAGGGATTTAGGGTTAGGGAGCAGATAGGTAAGTGTGCGATAGTGAGGGATTTAGGGTTAGGGTGCGGGAAAGGTGAGTGTGCGGTAGTGTCAGACTTAGGGTTAGGGTGCGGGTAAGGTAAGTGTGTGATAGTGACGGACTGTAGTTTTAGGGGTGAGTTAAGTGAGTTAGGATTAGGGTGCGGGTAGGGTGAGTGTGTGATAGTGAAGGACTTTATGTTTAAGGGTGGGTTAAGTGAGTTAGGGTTAGGGTGCAGGTAGGGTAATTGTGCGATAGTAAAGGACTTTAGGTTTAGGGGTGGGTTAAGTGAGTTAGAGTTAGGGTGTGGGTAGGGTAAGTGTGCGGTAGTGTCGGACCTTAGGGTTAGGGTTTGCATTAAGGTTAGTGCATATATAGTTGTGTGTAATGTGTAGTTTACGTTTTGTGTGTCGGTGTTTTGTGTGTCGGTGTTATGGTGTTCGGTTTTGTGAGTTGTCGGTATTGTGTGTTTTCGGTCTGTTGGTCTTGGTATTTTTGGTGTTGGCTTTGTGGCGTGTTGGTGTAGTGAAGGGGACCCATATATATATATATATATATATATATATATATATATATATATATATATATATATATATATATATATATATACATATTTCATATATTGCTGGGGATTTAGTGTATTACATTCAATTCTTCATTTCATGTTTTGATTTATGTAAGAGATTAGAGAAGAAAATGGTTATTTCAAAAACCTAGAAATGATTAACAAATTGGAAATGTGCCTTAGTAATGTAATTGGACTTTTGTGCATTAGTCAAATGATTACTGGGATTGCATTACTGTTGGGCATTTTAGAATATAAATTACTGTATGTACATGTATAATCTTGTTGTGTCTTTCGGCTTTTCCCAGTTAGGGGTGGCCACAGTGGAACTCCGTTCCTCTAATGATTGGCAGTAGATTTTTACGTGCCGAGTTGCCAGCTCTGGCGCACAACCTTCAACGAAGGTATGCCCATTCACGCATGTCTCCACACAGAAGATGCTCTAGCTGAGAACTGAACAGGACAACGTCATACTGTGAGGTGACAACGCTACCACAGCACCACCATCGCAATAGAACAAGACACATACACATAGAATGGAATATTAAACACTACACATGTTTGATCAGGCACAGTGGCTATCAGCAAGGGGTACATCTAAGTAGTACAGGGGTAGAGCTACTATCTATAGGTTCTTCACTGCAGGATTTAAAATAGAGAAGGAGGAAGAACACAGACGTCCTAAAATGATAAAGTGTGTCAAACAGATGTAACATTCCAGGATCTGGTGCAACAGGAAGTGTCCCAAGGAAAGAAAGTATAAGAGATATATGATTTAGAATCCCTCATCCCTAAAGCACTTGTGGAAAGTGTGAATTCTGTCTTGTGGCTCTCTGTGGAGATGGACATGTTTGCCTATAGCATTGTTTCACTGAGATTGAAGGCTGTATCACTTATTATGTACCATATCCACCAAATTATTTGCCACTTCTTTTAGTGGCAACATCGCATAAAACTGTCATCATTTGGCACCATCATACATGATGCTAAATAAATGGGTTAGATTGTATGCAACCTATGTGGCAGCTGACTGGCACATGATGACATAGCTTACTGAATGGATGGGAGACTCATCAGTTTATCATAGTTTTAAGGACAAGTAATTTAATAATTGTTGCAGCTGGTATTATTCTCCTTTGAGTACATTCATCAGCTTCCAGCCATACACCATATATGAACCTGTCCAAGCAGGCTCAGGCAATGGTAGTAGATATAGCTAGTCTCTGACCTCATCATTATTGTTAATGTAGTCATTTGTAGAAATGGACAATGGTTCTAGTAATCTTTTGTCAAGCATGAAAACAGTAATGATATTTCAGTCCTGGACAATGATGTCAATGTGCCATGTTGTGACATTCATTCTTCTTATGTATCCTACAAGTCAAAAGCTGCACTTGTTATCTGCATGATAACATGAAACACCTTATCAGTGTCCTCCACAGCCATGTGAAGTTGTATATTACATATACACAGCTATTGCCCATATTACCCAAGTGAGATGGCATACCAGATCAAAATATGTAATGCTAGAACCTGTATTATTACCACCATGAAGATCAACTACAGAAAGGCTGCCACCTAATAGGGCAGTGGTACATAGCAAACACAGGAAAAATGAGTTCTATCACTTCTTCACACATTTCTGTCTTACTGCACATGCACAACCAAAGCTGAGCTATATAATGCTACTGCAAGGAAGTCCTAACTCTGTCGATGGCAGCAGTCTAACGTGGACTAGGGATTTCTATAGTGCCATATGTATGACCTGATTTCAGCAGAGGCCATGTGCCAAAAGCTCTTCAGTCTGAATGAATTATGGTTAATATGATGGAGGCCATGCTGTAACACCAGTGCCATCTTCTCAATAATCAGATGATGGACAGGAAGTTAATGCATGGTTTTGGCAAAACCAATTATGTATGAGCTAGCAAACTGCACTTATAAAAAGTATTCACACTAAGCGAAAATTAGAGTTCTGAAGAAGCCTTGTATGTTAGCAAGTATGAAAGCGGTAAACTATTTTTTTGTAGTTGTTTTTTGTTTTTTTCTTTTTGTGTGTGGATTAATAAAATCTTTGGGTTTGTACTTGCTGTCTCCTGAATCCTTTGAGCTGGTCTCAGTTTGTGCAGTTTTGGTTTGGTTACTAGTTTGGGCCTGCACTTTTGCAATTATTGTTTCTGTGAATTGTATACGTAGGCTTGGCTATGGGCCACCTATGTTTAATAAAGACATAGGTGCCAGACTGCAGGTAAATTTCTGATTCTTCATCCACTGGTCCAAATTTTGCTTGAATTGGGTTAGGGAAGAACTCTGCTTCACAATGATGGTAAACCTGTTCGAGAGAAGGGGTAGTCTCTGAGACAAATACCTGTCCCTCCAACATGTCCTGCTTATGTTATAGATGAGGTTTAAGTGCCTAGATCAGGTAATTCTTATGCTATTTGTTTTCCATATCAGAGGATGCTTTCAGGCCAGGCATAAATCATCTCATAGCAGTATGTAGGAGACCAATTACAGGGATAGGCCTTTGAGGCAGTCTGCAAAAGACATGCTGTTGCTTCCTGTATTCTTTTGATGAAGAACCTCTGTGGATGCTGCAGTTGTTGCACATGCCTTGTTAAGTACATACCAATGGTAGTACTGTAGTCAATAATTGGTCTGATGAGGGCTGAGTACAGTGGAACAATGATATTCTTGGATCAAGATATCATTCCATTGTTTACAAGTTGGGAAACATAGAATGATTTCCTTACTACCATAGACACGATGATCAAAGGCCAGTTTACTGTCTACATGGTTTACTAAAGCATTCACCATTGGGACTACTCTTACGGGTGTTTTATCAATGTGGAAGCTTCCAGGGGCATCTGACTTCACAAAGGATAGTATTATGCATTTTTGGCACTGAGTTTAAGAGCGTGGATCTGGTACCAGTTATTGGTCAATGTTAGGTCTTCTTGAAGGTTATTTGAATGTTTGAGGGAATCTGTGACTGTGTCTACTTTGCAATCATCTGCAAACTTGGTCAGCAAGATGTTCTTGATGTTGACCTTGACGTCACAGAAATATATGCCAAAAAAGGACCTGCCACAGCACTGAGCCTTAAGGGACTCCATTAGTGACTGGCCTTTTTGTGGAGGTAGACTCCTAAATCCTAACTTCTTGGATCCTATCTTTGAGCCATATGACCATCCAGTGCATAACATAGGATTTTAAACTTAATTTTGTGAGTTTGTCTACAATGCCCACATGGGGTACTGTGCTGAATGCTTTAGCCAGGTCAGGTTAAGCATTCAGCACCATTTTAACCCCATCCATTGCTTTGGTGATCTTCTCAATGAAGTCCACCAGAGAGAATAAACATGACCTGACCTGACAAAACCAAACTGGGTTGGATCCAGTGACTGAATGTTTTCTATCCATGATAATTCTTTCCATGACTCTGCATATGAGATCAGTCAGACCTATGAATCTGTAGTTACCTGGATCCATAGAAGGCCCACCCTTTTGGAGACGAATGACAGTTTCACAGTGAGGACCTGTTCTCTAGTGATAGTTGTGGGAGTTATGGTTGAGTCTATTTTCTGACTGGTGCCTGGGGTTAAAGGGGGTCAAACTGCAGCTTAATTTGTCAGCCAGTATATTTGTTTTATCTTCTGCCTCAGTACAGGTGGATCCATTTACAATTAGTTCAGGACATCGTTATATATTGTCTTTAAGGTTGCAAACAGCTGAAGAATGCTTTGGAATTGTCCTTAGCCTTTAGCCTCGGCAGCTATTTTTATATCAAATTTGGCATTAATAGACTTCATTAGCCCCTAAATTCCTTATATATATATATATATATATATATATATATATATATATATATATATTCACTTCGGAATCTCAAAATTCCGAAACATCGAATCTCATATGATCTAAACCATATGATCGATTTTTCGGAATATTGAAATTCCGAAACAACTCCCCCGCCCAAAAAAACAACTAGTTAAACATTTATGCAGGGGGACAATCCCCCCTGCACCCCCCACATCATGGGGCACCACCCACACCCCTCTACTTAAATATACCAACTCTGAGATCGCACTACAGTGAGGAAAAGGGAAATCTCCCATTTCACACTGTATGTAGATCTCCATTCAGAATTTCGAAATTCTAAAGCTTTGATCATATGGTCTCAGCCATATGAATTTCAAGATTTCAGAATTCTGACATTCTGAACTGAACCTATATATACACATGCACACGCACACACACACACACACACACACACACACACACACACACACACACACACACACACACGTGTGTGTGTGTGTGTGTGTATGTGTAAATATCTTAGCTACTTAATTTCTATATAAGGCTATTTTGTACCATAAAATAGGGTAAGAGACTAATTGTGGCACATAGGACAACACATTATGGTTGTGCTGTAATGGAAGAAATAGCAGAAGGCAGTTTCAGTCAGCTGGTTATGTACTATTCAAAAGCAAGGTACAAATTGTCAGAGATTTTGCCTCTGTAGGAGAGTGATTTTTTTTAGGCTGTAGAGTGGAGATAAGGTAATATCTAACCAGAAGAACCTGTGGAGTACTAAAAACCTAAGAGGGGATCCTTCTGTGGAGTCCCAACAGGTATCCTAAGCATCTGCTTGTAAAGAACCAGGAGTCTGGCTGCGGATTTACTCAAGGATAACAAGGACTTTCCTACTGGATGTATGGAGCTGGTAGAATAGAGATGCATTTTGTAAGAACTGTAAGAAAGGTAATGTTCCTTAAGTGATTTCAAAGACTCGGCCGACAACAAAGAAATGCAGTGTAGCTAAAATGTATGCTTATTTCATTTTGACTTGAAAGTGAGCATTACAGCAGTTTTATTGCACTGTAAATTAACTGCATCTAAGCTATTGACCCTATCTCAGTGCTTGCTGTATACTACAGTGATAAGTTCAGCAGGCATAGTTTCATCAATACATAGTAAATGGCTAAAACTAATGTAGCTGTGCTGGCAGTACCTTCCAGTGAATGTCCACCACTTTTGCCACTGGTAAGTATTGAGGCTTCTTGATAACTGGTCCAGTGGTGGGTCGTCACATTTGGGTGGCAGTGGTGGGATCACCACATTGCATAATGGGATTTAGTGGTGTGGATATTAAACTTCTGTAGCCTGTAAACAGGGGTCACTAAATAAGGTGTTTGTAATGTCAAGCAGCCACATGGTCGACATTCAGAGTTTCATATCACAATTGTTTTATTTATTTTTTGTTTGCTTAGTTAGTCAGGGAGAGCAAGCAAGGATGTCAGCAGAGGATTATGGCAAGCTGACAAGGAGTCAGTTGGCTGAGATGTGCCAAGCCAAAGCACTGGCGCATGCTTACCTGACTAAAGCAGAAAATATTGCATCCTTTGTCAGAGCTGCATCACAGACCAGCAACCAGGTAGACAGCCAGACTGGCCTTGGGGATGTACAACTCTCAGAAAATGGACAGTTAAATTTTGTCTCAGAGGACTTAAAAATCTGTCTGGAGTTAAAGAGACTTGAACCTGAGGCCAAATGTTTGGAAATAGAATCAGCACAGAGACTGTGGAATTTAGAGACTGAAGTAGATATGAAACTGCAGTGTTCAGAGGCTGTAGAATATGAGAAACAGAAACAAATGGAATTTGAATCAGCAGAGAGACTTGAGACATCTGAAAGCCAAATAAAATGAGAGAATTAGAGGTAACATGAAAAGGAAATGCTGACTCTTTGCCAGGGTCATGAAGGTAATGGGGGAACAGAGTAACTGAACCACAAAAGCAATAAAGATCAGTAAATTTTCTCCACGATTTACAGAGGGTGATAATTTTGATACTTTTATTCATATGTTTGAAAGGTATGCATACAGTATAATGTTGACTGAGGGCTCTGGGTACGATTCCTGACCTCCTTACTCTATGGTAAAGCTGTAACTGCAGTTTTGAAATTGTCTGAAACTGATTGCTTAAATTATAATACATAATTATAATTATATTTATTAAATTATTAAATGATTACATTTGTTTATTAAATAATTTATTTATTTATTAATTTATTTAATTATTAAATTATTAAATTATAATTATAATACAGTTAGAAATTGTTTATTAGAGTGTTTTAAGTTGACTCCTGAAAAAATTTGTGAGCAAAGAAACAAGGCAGATGAAAATGTCTGTGAATATATTGCTGAGTTAAGCATTTATTTTTATAGGTGGATGAGTGGGTATTGGGACGCCACTTGTGAAGGGCTGGCAGGCCTTTTGGTGAAGGAACAAGCCCTTAGCAATTTGCCTGAGGACATGAGAATCTGGTTGGCAGACAGAGAATGCAACACTGCAGATGAGTTGGGAAAAAGAGAGACCAATACCTAGCAAGCAGGGCATCATTGCACAGGAAAGGGATACCCAGTGCTACACATAGGTATAAGAGAACCCATGGTTTGCAGCTTAAACCACCCCAACAGCATTTACCAGTAACATGGGAAGCCACTAGTTCAGGTACATGGTCAGGATCAAGGGTTAAATATTTGAAATGTAACCAGTAGGGCCATGAAGCATATAGATGTCTATGGAGGCAAGGTGGTGACAAAAGTTAGGGGAGCCAGCAAGTGGGAATGACATAATGCCAGTGGGTAAGTTGTCTGGAGACAACAAGGGTACCAAACTACCAGAAGAGGTTATATCCTATCTTAGTAGATGGGAAACAGGCCACTGCTAAGAGAGACACGCAGCCTCTGACCTAGCCAATGTGAAGCCTGCAATGGTTAAACAGGAGCACTACTTGGTTTGGTAGTCTACTCCAGTCAGAGCTTTAGGAGGGACCACATTCCAAATACCTGGGACAAGGGTTCACCTTGACTGGGAGGGTCAAAAAGGAAGCAAACAAGTAGCTGTGTTTGAGGGTATCCCTGCAGATGTCCTGATAGGGAATGATTTTGATAATGCAGTACATTGTGTGCATCCTGTTACACGCAGTCAGACATGGAGACAAGCATGTGGGTCAGGTAGCCTGGGTGGATTCCAGACAGACAGCACACTTGAAGCCAGGACTGGTGAGGTGGTTCCTTCAGAAAGGGGGCTACCCTGTAGCAGTGAGACTGAAGGTGAGCCACAGCTGCTGGTGGGTGCTGATGTTCCCTTGGAAAGAGTGACTGCAAGCTAGGGATGAGAAGTAGTACCCAGGATGACAGTGAGGTACTGCTGTCAGAGGATACTGGATTCCTATGGAAATGGAGCTGGGAAGGATTACAAACAGAGAGTTGAGACAGGCTCATTTCTCAGACCCTACATTATAAGGGTTGAGGGAGGTACCCAGGGAGACATCTAATTCTCAAGGAAAAGGGGAATCTGTATACTGGGGCAAAGGGTTACTGTGTAGAGACTGGACACCTGAAGTAGAGCTAGAGGGTGAGATAATGCAGGAGTTGGTAGTGCCAGAGGCTACCATCTGACACTTTTAGCCATAGCCCATGACATTCCCTTTGCAGGTCACATGTGCATAAAGTGTACAAAGAGCTGTATTATGCCAAACTTTTATTGGCCTGTGATTTCCAGGGATTTAAGAGGGTACTGCAGAACCTGTGAGCAGTGTCAAAAGGTAGGCAAGGCAGGAGACAAAGTGAAAACTCCTTTAGTGCCTTTGCCTGTGATTGAAGAGCCATTTCAGAGAGTAGCTGTGTATATTGTGGGGCCTATGAGTACCCCTAGTTCCACAGGGAAGAAGTATATCCTAGTGGTAGTAGATTATGCTACCAGATACCCTGAGGCTGTGGCTCTGTCCTTCACTTTGGCAGAAAAGGTGGCAAATGCTTTGCTAGAGATTTTCAGCAGGGTAGGTTTCCCAAAAGAAATACTGACTAGCAAAGGTTCCAATTTCAAGTCAGACCTGCTGACTTGTCTGTGGGAGTGCTGTGGGGTGAAACACCTAATGACCACCCCCTACCATCCCTAGACTAATGGTCTGGTGGAGAGGTTAAACTCTGCCCTAAAGACCATGCTATGGGCATTTGCAGACCAGTTCAAGAGTGAGTGGGACAAATATTTGCCTTATCTGCTGTTTGCTTACAGAGAGTTGCCACAGGAATCCACAGGTTTTTCACCCTTTGAGTTGCTGTATGGGCATAGGCTGTGGGGGCCACTAGATGTGATTCATGATAAGTGGGAAGGTGAGTGTGAATCTCACAAGGAGTCTGTTGTGGTATATGTTCGAAACCTCAGGACAAGGCTCAGGGTACTCACAGGCTTGGCCCAGGAGAACTTGGTAGAAGCCCAACAGCAGAAAAAGGTCTGGTATGACAGGAATGCTTGAGCTAGAGAATATTCTATGGGGCAGCAGGTTATGATTATCATTCCTGACAGACACAACAAGCTGCAGGCAGCTTGGGAGGGACCCTTCCAAGTAGTAAAGAAAGTCAGTGATGTTAGCATGAGGCAGCGGCACAAACTGTACCATGTTAACATGATGAAATGACAGAGACTTCAGAGGGTGTGATAGAGAGGCCCTGGTGCTAAGTATTTGCAGTGGATGGCAGGAGGAGTCTGAGGGGGATCTAGTGACTGGTCTCCTCAGTGAGGTTCGGACTGACACCTCAGTGGAAGGAGTAGCAATTTCACACCAGCTATCCCCTACCCAGGTTCAAGAAATCCAAGCAATGTTAAAGGAGTTTAGGGGCATGCTCACTGAAAAACCAGGGAGTATCCACCTGGTGCAGCACCATGTAGATACAGGACCCCAAAAACCTATTAAGCAGGCCCCTTATAGGGTACCTAAGAGAGCCAAACAGACTCTGAGGGAGGAAATACAGAAAATGTTGGAAATGGGTATAATCCAGGAGTCCGGCTGTCCCTGGGCCTCCACAGTGGAGCTGGTACCAAAGAAGGATGGCAGCACCAGGTTCTGTGTGGACTACAGGAAATTAAATAATCACACATATTCAGATGCTTATTCCTGTGCCTAGGACAGATGAAGCCATAGAGCAGCTGGGTGTGGCTAAGTATCTTACCACCATTGACCTTACCAAGGGCTACTGCCAGATGACTCCCAACGCTAGACAGAGGTCAGTATTTGTGACTCCTTTTGTCTTGTATGAGTTTGTGAAGATGCCCTTTGGGATTAAAAATGCCCCATCAACTTTCCAGAGGCTTACTGGTTGTATCCTAGCAGGAGCAGGAGATTTTGCCTTTGCTTACCTAGATGATATTGCCATCTACAGCAATTCCTGGAAAGAGCACCTTCAGCATGTCAGCTAGATAATGGGCAGACTACAGAGGGCAGGACTGACTGTTAAGCCCAGTAAGTGTCAGGTGGGTATGGCAAAGGACTCATACCTGGGACATAGAGTGGGGAGTGGTAAGATCAGCCCAGAGCCTGCCAAAGTGCAAGCCACTCAGGCATGCTCTGCCCCTGTTAACAAAAAGCAGGTGAGGTATTCTTAGGTACAGCAGGGTACTACAGAAAGTTTGTCCCAAATTATAGTACCATAGCTGGTCCCCTCACAGACCTGACAAGGAAGGCAAGCCAGATAATGTAGTGTGGACCCCATCATGTGAGCAGGCATTCCAGAATCTTAAACGAGTTTTGGGGGGACCCCCTGTGTTAGCCAGTCCAGATTACAATTAATAATTTGTTGTGCAGGTGGATACTTCAAACCATGGGATGGGGGCTGTAATCAACCAAGTTTCCTCAGAGGGAGAGGAGCACCCAGTGGTATATCTCAGCTGTAGTAGGGTCCAACCTAAGGAGGAATACTATACAGCTGTAGAAAAGGAATGTCTAGCCATAGTATGGGCACTGCAGAAACCTTAGCCTTATCTGTATGGAAGGAAATTTACTGTAGTTACAGACCACATTCTCTTAACATGGCTACATTGAGCCATCCAGCAAAATGCCAAGTTACTAGGTGGAGCCTAGGGTTGCAGGCATATGATACGACAATACCATAGTGGGATTAGCAATGCCAATGCAGATAGGTCCTCAAGACAGACAGGGAATGGGATAATGTTTCCCAGATAGTCTCATCCCTCTCAAGCATCATTTCTCAGGGTTCACTTGAAAAACTAGAATGAGTCTTTGGGGGGGGTGATGAAAGGAGATACTGCCATCACAGTTATCTGGGATTTTGTAAATAATTATATGTCATTTGTGAATATCTACATGCTTTATATAAGAAGCTTGTGTTACAACTGTATTAGAACTGTATGCCATGTGTATATGAAACTGGTTCATACAGACGTGTTGAAAAGGTATCTTATAAAGTGTTTGTGTTTGAAATGCATCCACAATGTGCCCTGCTGGAAGAGAACAGAAATGTATATGCACTGCTGTAACTGTCTAAATGTATATATTTTAACAGTGGAAACTGGAATACAGGAGGTTAACTTCAGTCCAGCAAATTTTAAGAAAATAGCTGAAATTAAATTACTTTATAGGCTATGCAATAAAATATGGTATCTTTCAGTTTTCAGTGCAACTAGAGACACAGAGTCTGTGCTAAGAAGATGTCTGTATTGTCTTTGGAATGAACTAATTACTACCTCAGAAAGCATGAAGGAATTCAATTGTTTTATGACTTCCAGCATCTACCAAAGATCTAAGTTCTATGTATTTTCACAGGTAGATGCTAAATCCTGCCAGCTTCCAGGAGTGGGGGGGTTCACCTGGGAACTAGACTCAGATGACAAGAAATGATGTAATTCTGCCAGCTATCCCAGCAGTAATATTAGAGATATTAATATGAGAAGTCTCTTAGTGAGACAGAGCATTCTGTATTCAGTCCTAGACCTGACAAGAACCATTCACTCCATATCTGCCTTGTCTTCATGAAGTAAATTTCTTGGGAACAGTATAATTCCCTTAGATACAGTCAGGAATATAGTAAAGCTTAGTTTAGACATTTTTATTTATTTATTTGAGATTATTCTGCAATGTTGTTTTAAATATTTCCTGTGGTTTTGAACTCTGATGTCACTGTGTCTATATATTTGTTATTTTATTATTTATTATTACTTATGTTTAAACCTTTCATTGTGGCTGATCTGTGTAGAGATATTTAAGTTTTGAGAGTACTTGCATATTTATTTGGTGACACTGTGTGGGCCACTCCTAATAGCCTTGCTCTTAGTCAAGCTACCATTTGTATTAATATTAATATTTCATAGTAAGATTGGACACCCTTTGTTAAAAACCTTAAAGTAGCTGATAAGGAGTTACTGGTGGCAATGAAAACTACCTTATAGTCTGGGCAAAAGGGGCCATAGCTAGTAAACCTGTAAAAGCCTTTCACAGGTGTGTGTGTGTGTGTGTGTGTGTGTGTGTGTGTGTGTGTGTGTGTGTGTGTGTGTGTGTGTGTGTAAATCAAACCTCAAAGAGTGTGAATGTCAGCTACTTGGACAGGGACATGAATCACTGGCTGGACAAAGAGATTGCAGGAGGTTTTGGCTTGTTCACTCAGCTGAGATCTCATCTCCATAGCTGAGTTACTGGGGAGTCTTCCTGGGGGATCTGGAGGAAGAGTGAGAAACCAGCCCTGGACTGACTGTGGTCTGTGTGTGCTCTTAAGGGATATTGCACTTGATGCAGAGAGCTGCATCTGGAAATACTGTGTGTGTACTTGCTATCCTCTCAGTGAACATCCACTACTGTTGACAGTGGTGAGGACTGAGACTGCTTGATTACTAGTCCAGTGGTAGGCTGTCACAGTAGCATTAATTTCTATACCAAAATGAGAGACAGAGACAAAGAATCAGATAAAGGGAAATGGATGGTTTGTATTTTTGCGAGGGAACTGTTTGCCATGAAACATGAAGAATGTTATAGAAACGTTTGTGTAGACTAACAACAATACAGGCCAGCATAAATGATTCTTCAAGAGGGGAGTTTGATTTTCAAAAAAAACACAATCAACACCATAATAATCACCCCATTAACCATTCTACCGCAAGGGAGACTGAGCAGAGATTATGATATTTAAGTGTACACTATTGATTCTGAAAGTTATGCCATCAAAGTCCATGGGTCCCATCTGGCAGAGACAATGTCACTCCTCCCAACTTGCAGAAGATGCACTCAAGACCTTCATAGACATGGAGGATGCTGATTATATGGAATGTGAAAAACTAAACAGCAAGATGCTAGCTTATGTTCATATGTCTGAAGCATAAGCCAGAAAAATCTTATAACTGAACATTTATTTCAAGTCCGACAGTAACAACACAAATGTCTGGCTTAAAAGGGCATTTTAAGTTTGAGGTAAGAACCTGATATTTATAGTAGAAGTACAGTGACAGATATAGCAGATGATAAATTCAAAGGGGCACTTTCAAGTAGTTTACATAAATGGGCTTTTCAGTGTGGCCACAAGAGTCCTACTGGCACATTGTTAGTACTAACTGAAATGGCATTAGCTAATTAAGCACTGTTTGGAGGTGAGCAACCTAAGCATGTAACTAAAAATGTGCAGATACTTGTTAACTCTCAAAAAACTGTCAGCAGCTGAAATGGTATGCTTTAAAAATAGAAAGAATGAGCACATTGGTAAGCATTGTTCAATTCTGTGCAGTAACAATGTGATTTCAGCCAGTCTGCTAGTAATGAAAATGTAAATTCAGTGCCTATAAAAAAGTAACTTCTTAACAACATGCTGATAATGAGAAAGCACAAATGGACTGTGATAAATTCAGGGGTAAAATAGTATAATCTCCATATTGTCTTTGCACTGCTACTAAGTTAGCCAGATGTGCAGTATTGGTAGATGGGAAGGAATTGAATGAACTACTGGATTAAATGAATTGATTGAGTGCTCAGTTGACTGATTTGTCTGTTGTTTGTCTCAAAGTTTGTTATCTAAATTAGAACACTGATCCATCTGGCTCATTTTTTGGTTCAGCCCAGGACAATACATTACCATGACATCATATACATAGAATGACCTTATGACCTTATATATAGTGAATAAGATATCATTGGTATAAAAAAATGAAAACAAAAACACTTTGCCTTACAGCTGACAGAGTTGAATACCGTATACATAATTACACAGAAATTGTAGAGGGTTACGAGAAGAGAAGGAAAACTGGATAGAGAAAGAGAGAGAGAGAAGAATGAGGTAAGGAGGCACGAGGAAAGATGGAAATTGTCATAGATGGTATATAAAGAGCAAGTAAGGAGTGTTGAGTTTAGAGATTATGGGAGTGTGATTACAGTTATTAAGGAAACTTAATGTCTGCAAAGATGTAACATATGATAAGAGATATGCAAAAGTTAAATGCCATCATAGAGATATGACATAGTATTGTATAGCCATGTAAAAGTTCAGACAATGTTGGTTAAATATTACATCCTGTAGCCTTAGTAACTAATTTAACACATGATGTTATATCTCAGTGCTTCCTCTAGTACAAAACACTGTGAACATTGTAGGGGGAGGAGCACAGTTATACTCTTTGGCTAAATATACCTCTAGTAAAAAAGGGAAGGGATGGAATCAGCAGAATGCCCTGCTCTTTTGAACATAAAATCTTCAGTACATCCCTTGTAAAAAATGTTGAAGGGCGGTAGCAGCCTGACACACTGTTAAATATGCAGTCCTGATAAAATAAAAAGGATTAGAATAGAACATTTAAAACAAACAAAAATAAACCTGGAGCTGGCTAGAAGGAATACAAGAACGTGTGTATAATCAGAGACAAGTTAATGAATTTTACAAGCAAAACAGAGTTAAGAAGTTAACAAAAGATGTCTGCAGAAAGTGAAAGGAATGAAAATTATTGCATGATATGGAACCTTCTCAGAAGATTTTAATTATTAATGTAATGAAGGACATCTGTGTAGAGAACGTGGGACAGGGAGAAACCCATAATAATAATAAACTCATTAAGAGAAGAAAAGGAACCTAAACAACACTTATGCCTCCCCCTGTAAGGTCAAACTAGAGGGCTAGTTAGAACTGTGACTCTCAGAAATATGTACATAGAGAAACAAAAGTTGTAGAGGTAAGCATGAACGAGCTGTAAAACCAAAAGCAGAAAAAATACCGGCTTGAGTTGTCATTCAAAGAGGAAGAAATGGTGAAAAAAAAAACCTTCCTACTGAACAGGGTTATACTTTCTAATTTATATTAGTTTGCTGATAAAAGTGTTACTGTCTTGGAACATTTAAAGATAACCAATGGAAAAAAAATTTAAAAAAAACATAATAGCAGAATGGTACTTTAAGTAGGTCAAAGAAAACAGCCACAGCAGAAGGAAAAACACGTGGACAAGTTGTACTGTTGAATATCAACATTTTCAATTAAAAAATTACTTGCTTTGAAAAAAAGAAAGGGTCAATTAAATATTGGTCCAAAACACTTTTAGAAGAGTTTAAATGAAAGTGGTTCATGACCATATTTTTGAGGATTTCTAGAGATGAACAAAACCAAATATATAATTAGTTTTTATTGACCTGGTATAATGAAAGTCATTGAAAACTTATTTGCAGCTTGCCAGGATTTCAGATGACTGCACTACTTCCTGGATTAAGTCCACTGATAAAAATACTTGTTAGTAATGGCTCATTAGAGTAGATAGTCATGAATCTTCTAGACCCTCTAGCAAAATCTAGTATTGTCTGCCACAAATGTTTCTAAAGCAGCATTTCCTGCAAAATGCTAATGCTATGTCGATAACAAAATAACTAGTCTTACACTTCTCAATGGTAAGAATAGCAATAGAAACAAATACTCACAGACCATGGAACTCCATTTATGTCCAAGGTAATGCACCAGCTATTAGGATAATTTATCCATGGGATTGGTACATTTAGCCAAAGTACAAGCTACTTTTCAGTCCTTAAAGCAGGCAAGACATACATTTAATGCAATCAAAATAAGCCTGGAATACAGCCTTCCACTGAACTGTGTGAGAAGCATGAAAACTCTTGTCTAGAAGGGTGGGCGTGTTCTGACTAAGAGAATCATCATAACAATGAGAATGATTACCCTGAAATAATTCTCTTCTGGTTCTTGTGATCCAAGTATGTGTATGTACTTTTTCTGGTTCTTCTGTTGAGCCCTTCATTTGAAATGTAGTTGCTTTACTCTGATCAATATATAAATTGCTCCCATGGACTCTAGTAAAGTACTTCAACTGTGAAATATAGCCACTGACCACCACATGCCCAACCTTCATCCACAGCAATCCACTATAATGATCCAAACATGCACCTCATCTGGACTACCAGAGATGATTTCACCGATGGCATTGGCCTAGACTGTGGCATGTCAGTAAAGGGATACAATGACCTTAAAGCTCTTAATGCATACAACTACCAGAAAGTGAGTCAAGAATTTTTGACTGCAGCTAGGAATTTACCCAAGGCACAGTCCCTTAAATCTCACAACTGGCCATTTAGTGTGAACTTGCCTTTGGCACTAAAGGCTGTGGGCTCTATTGCAATACCAGGTAGATGGATTTCTGACACTGCAGCATATGGGGGTACTGCATGCCTGAGTGTGCCATCCTTCAGATAAGATACTAAACCAAGGGACCATCTGATGGAGTTGCTGGTAGCTCATGTGACACCCCTGCAATTGCCCAGTATTCAAAGAGCCTCAATCCTCACCATTGGCAACAGTGAGGGATGTATGCACTGGGAGGATGAGAAGTACACACACAGTAAAGTACAATTTCCCTTAAGAGTACACACAGATCAAGAGATCACAGTCAGTCTGGGGCTGGTTTCTCCTTCTTTCTTCAGATCCCCAATAAGACTCCCCACTGGCACAGCTATAGGGTTGAGATCTCAGCTGATTGGCCAAGCTAATACCTCCAGAACCCTCTCTGTCCAACCAGTGCTTTATGTCCCTGTGCAAGAAGCTGACACACACACACACACACACACACACACACACACACACACACACACACACACACACACACACACTTGGGAAAGGCTGGCACAGGTTTACTAGCTATGCCCTCTTTTGCACAAACTATAAGGGAGTTTTCACTGCCACAACTGTTACTTGTCAGCTACTATAAGGCCCTTACAAAGGGTATACAATTCTACTGTGTAATGTTACTATCAATCTTTTGACCAAGCGCCAGGCTATTGGGGTGGCCTGTACAGTGTCACCAAATAGATATGCTGGTACTAAATATCTCTAAACAAACTAGCCACAATTAAAAGTTTTAAATATATTTAATAATGAATAATAAAAGAACAAGACAATACTCAGTACACAAACACAGTTACTTCAGAGTTCAAAATCACAGGAAATATTTTAAAACAACATTGCAGGACAGTCTTAATTAAATATAGAAAACATCTAAACTAATATTTACTATATTCCTAACTATATCTAAAAGAAAGTACTGTGCACTAGTTCCTTAGTATTAGCAAGGCAAGTTCAGATGGTGATGATGAGTGGGTGTTCTTGCTAGGTCCATGAAAAAAATACAAAATGCACAGTCTCTCTCTCTCTCTCTCTAAGAGAGTTCTTAAATTAGTATCACATTTTACTGCTGGGTTAGCCTGGATGGCATCACTTTTTGTCACCTGACTTCATTTCCCAGGCTAAAACAGAAGCTAATAGAATTTAACATCTCTGTTTTAAAAATACATATCAGTCAAATGTTTGCAGATCTTGGAAGTTATAAAACAATAAAACACTATACATTTTAAACCTAGTAATTACTTTTCCTGCAAGACAATACAAAAATGTCTAGCTGAAGACATTGTGTCTGCTTCTACATTGAAAATGAAAGATAACAGCTCATGTTTATGGCCCAGCTATAAAGTAGCTTAACCGTAACTATTCTTATGTTTTGCAATTTAATCTTATGTTCCAGCAGGGTATGCTGTGGTTACATACTTGAAGCTCACTACATAGCATACAGTTCTGTAAAAATTATATCAATATTCAAAAATGACATAGAATTATTTACAACACTCCCGATAGCTGGGCTGGCAGCATGATATCCCCCCAAAAAAAACTCAAGCTAGTTTTTCAAGTGACCCTTGATAAACATTGCTTGAAAGGGTTGCGCTTACCTGGGAATACCTTACCCCATTCCCTGTCTTGAGAGCCCATCTGCATTGGCATTGCTAACCCCACAGTGGTGATGCACTTTTATATCATATGCTTGCAACCCAGGGATCCCCCTTAGTAACTTGGCATTTTTCTGGATGGCTCAATGTAGCCATGTTAATGGATTGTGGTCTGTAACTACAGTGAATTTCCTTCCTTACAAATAAGGCTGACATTTCTGCAGTGCCCACACTATGGCTAGGCATTCCTTTTCTACAGCTGCATAGCATTCCTCCCTGGCTTGGGGCCTACAATTGAGATATACCACTGGGTTCTCTTCTCATTCTGAGGAAACCTGGCTAAGTACAGCCCTCACCCCATGGTTTGAAGTATCCACCTGCACAACAAATTATTTGCTATAATCTGGACTGGATAACACAAGGGGTCCTTCTAAAGCTCCTTTAAGCTTCTGGAATGCCTGCCCATATGCTGGGGTCCACACTATCTTATCTGGCTTGTTTTTCCTTGCCAAGCCTGTGAAGGGAGCAGCTATGGTACTATAATTGAGGGCAAATTTTCTGTAATATCCCACTGTCCCTAAGAATGCCCTCACCTGCTTTTTGGTAACAGGGGCTGGCCATGCCTAAATGGCTTACACTTTGGCAGGTTCTGGCCTGATCTTACCACCCCCACTCTATGTCCCAGGTAGGAGAACTCTGCTATACCCACCTGACATTTGCTGGGCTAAATGGCCACCCCTGCCCTGTGTAGTCTGCCCAGCACCTCCATGTCATGCTGAAGGTGGGCTTGTCAGGAATGGCTGAAGATGGCAATATCATCTAAGTAAGCAAGGGCAAAATCTCCTACTGCCACTAGGTTATGATCTACCAGCCTCTGGAAAGTCACTGGGGGCATTTTTCATCCCAAAGGGCATCTTTGTGAACTCATACAAGCCAAAAGGAGTCATGAAGGCTGTCCTCTCTCTAGCATTGGGAGTCAAGGGCACCTGCCAATAATCCCAGTAAAATCAATAGTGGTAAGATTCTTAGCCTCACCCAGCTGCTCTAGGGCTTCATCTGTCCTAGGTGTGGGCTAAGCATCTGACTCCGTGTGACTATTTAATTTCTTGTAGTCCACACAGAACCAGATGCTGCCATCCTTCTTTGATACCAGCACCACTGGGGAGGCCCAGGTACTGCTGGACTCCTAGATTACCCCTAGTTCCAACATTTCCTGTATCACATCCCTCAGAGGCTGTTTGACTCTCTCAGGCACCCTATAATGGGCCTGCTTAATAGGGCTTTGGGGTCCTGTAGCCACACGGTATTGCACCAGGTGGGTTTACCCTGTTTTCCCAGTGAACATGTCTCCAAACTCCTGTAACACTGCTCAGATTTCTTGAACCTGGGTAGGAGATAGCTGCTGGGACATGTCTACCCATTCCACTGAGATGTCAGTCCGAGTCTCACTGAGGAGATCAGCCTCCAGATCTCCCTCAGACTCCTCCTGCAATCCACTGCAAATGCTCAGCACAATAGCCTCTCTATCATGGCAAGGTTTCATCATGTTAACATGGTACAATTTCTGCCCCTGCCTTCTGCTTAGCAGTTCTATCATGTAGTTAACATCACTGACCTTCTTTACCACTTTGTAGAGTCCCTTCCAAGCTGACTGCAGCTTGTTGTGTATGACAGGAATGAGAACCATTACCTGCTGCCCTACAGCATACTCTCTAGCTTGAGCATTCCTGTCATACCAGACCTTTTCCTGCTGTTGGGCTTCTGCCAGGTTCTTTTTGGCCAGGTTCATCATTTCCCTGAGCCTTGTCATGAGGTATAGGACATGTGCCACAACAGACACCTTGCAAGATTCACACTCACCCTCCCACTCATCTAGAATCAAATCTGGTGATTCCCTCACCCTATGCCTATACAGCATCTCAAAGGTGAAAAACCTGTAGATTTCTGGGGGACCTCCCTATAAGCAAACAACAGATGGGGCAAATACTCATCCTACTACTTCTTAAACTGGTCTGCAAATGCCTGTAGCATCGTCTAGAGTGTAGAGTTTGACCTCTCAACCATACTATTAGTCTGGGGATGGTAGGGGTGGTCCTTAGGTGCTTCAGCCCACAGTAGTTTCACAGACAAGCCAGCAGGTCTGACATAAAACTGGCTCCTCTGTTAGTCAGAATTTCATTTGGGAAACCTACCCTGCCGAAAATCTCTAACAAAGCATTTGCCATCTTTTCTGCCTCAATGGAGGACAGAGCCACCACCTCAGGGTATCTTGTAGCATAATCTACTACCACTAGGATATACATTTTCCCTGTGGAACTTGGGGTACTCATAGGCCCCACAATATCCATAGCTACCATCTGAAATGGCTCCTCAGGCAAAGGCATCAAAGGAGCTTTCACCCCGTCTCCTGCCTCACCTACCTTTTGGCACTGCTCATAGGTCCTGCAGTACCCTGTTACATCTCTGGAAATATCAGGAACACAGTAATCACGAAGAAACAACTTTAATGAAGCTTTCGGGTCTACACGCTTCATCAGCACATAAAATCATCTTACATAAACTGCATTTAAATAGAGTAAACACTGAAAACACATGAACAAGCCAGCCATTCAGATAAGAACCATAGTTAATTATGCAAATAATTTCAAACAATAATTGGCCATAACATCTATAAATATTAAATACTAACATAACATAACAAAATACATAAAAGAATATATATAATAAATACATGTCATAAAACAAAAAAAACTAGACACAGCACACAATGGTACTATAGTTACTCCCTCAAACCACAACACAACTGGGTCACTCTGTGACCCTGTTAGTATAAAAACTGTATAACTGGGTCAGTTGATATAAACAGTGATTTCTCCAGTAGAGGAGAATTTATGATAACTCGTGTATGATAGACTTATGTGTTTTATGTATGTATTTATAAGTATATTTATGTATTATATATTTAAGTATGTAGGTGACTTAGCTGAGTGTGATAATGCTGGTTGATACTAATGTTTTGTTCTTCTGAGTTATTGCACAACGTTCGCTGTTGTTTTTCATTTTTCATGCAGTTTATGTCAAAATGACACATGTGTGCTGATAAATAGTTTCACTTCATTAATCATTAAGACATGCTTCTGTATCTGTGTTCCTGTCTCGCTGGCATTATCGTGATTTAGTGTATTTCATGGTGAAACATCTCTGGAAATCCCAGGCCACTAAAAGTTCTGCATAATATGTCTCTTTGTGTGTTTTATGCCCATATGACCTGCAAAGTGAATATCATGAGTGATGGCTAGAAGTACCAGACAGTAGGCTCTGGGCACTAACAACTGCTGTATTCACTCACCTTCCAGGCCTCTCTCAGGGGCCCACTCTATCTACAGTAACCCTTTGTCCCAGTATACAGAACCCCTTCCCTTGAGATTCAGGTGCCTAACTAGCTACCTCCCTCAGGCCTTGTAATGTAGGCTCTGAGAGCTAAGCCTATCTCAGTTCTCTCTTTGTAACCCTTCCCCACTTCCCTTCCATGGGAAATCTGGTATTCTTTGACAGCGGTACCTCACTGTCAGCCTGTATTCACCTCTGCGATTGCAGTCACTCTGTCCAAGAGAACATCAGTACCCACAAACAGCTGTGGCTTACCTTCAGTCTCACTGCTACAGGGTAGCTCCCTCCCTGAAGTAACCACCTCACCAGTCCTGGTTGCAAGTGTGCAGTCTGTATGGGTCTCCTCAGGCTACCAGACCCACATGCTTGTCTCAAAGCCTGACTGTGTGTAACTGCATGCACACATGGTACTGCATCATCAAAATCATTCCCTATCAGAATATCTGCAGGGATATCCTCAAACACACCTACTTGCTGGCTTCCCTTTTCAGCCTCACAGTCACAGTGCAACCTAGCCAGAGATATTTGGAATGGAGTCCCTCCTAAAGCTCTGACTGGAGTAGACTGTCCAAGAAAGTAGTGCTCCTTTGTAACCATTGCAGATTTCACAATGGTTAGGTCAGAGGTTGTGTCTCAGCAGTGGCCTCTTTCCCATTTACTAAGATAGGATATAACCTCTTGTGGTAGTTTGGTACCCTTGTTGTCTCAAGACAACTTACTGCTGCCATTTTGTCATTCCCACTTACTGGCTCTCCCACCTTTTGTTCCCCACCTTCCCTCCGTGGACATCTATATGTAACATGGCCCCACTGGTTGCATTTAAAACATCTAACCCTTGGTCCTGGACATATACCTGAACTTCCCTGCTACTGCAGGACTCTGTTGGGGCAGTTGGGGCTGCCCACCATGGGTTTCCTTAAACCCATGTGCAGCACTGGGTGGCCCTTTCCTGTGCAGTGATGTTCTGCTTGCTAGGTATAGGTCTCCCTTCTACCCCACCTCATCTGCAGTATTGCATTGTCTATCAGCTAACCAGATTCTCATGTCCTCAGGCAAAATGCTAAGGGCTTGTTCCCTCACCAAAACATCTGCCAGCCCTTCAAAAGTGGTGACCTGACATCTACTCACCCACCTATAAAAATAAGTGCTTATTTCAGCAATATATTCACACACTCTTTCATCTGCCTTGCGTCTATGCTCACAAAACTTTTTTCTATAAGCTTCAGGTGTTAACTTAAAACATTCTAAAAAGTACATTTTGACTGTATTTTAATTTAAGCAATCAGTATAAAACAATTTAGAAATTGCAGCTGCAGCTTTACCATAGAGGAAGTGGGTCAGTCACCGTACCCAGAGCCCTTGGTCAGCGTTATACTGTTTATATACCCTTTCAAACATATGAATGAAACTATCAAAAGTATCTTCCTCTGCAAATTGTGGAAGAAACTTACTGGCCTTTATTGCTTCTATGGTTCAGTTTCTCCCTTTCCCATTACCTCCATGACCCTGGCGAAGAGTCAGCATCTCCTTTTCATGTTGCCTCTGCCTCTCTTTCTCCTCAGCTTCCAGGCTGTTTCCCATTTTCCTCAGCCACTAGATGTTGCAGTTTCTCATTTTCCTCAGCCTTCAAATGTCTCAGTCTCTCAGCTGCCTCCATTTCCAAACACTTGGACTCCAGCTCATGTCTCTTTAACTCCAGATGGGTTTTTAATCCTCTGTGAAAAGGGTGACCTGTCCATTTTCTGAGAGTTGTACATTCCCAAGACCAATCTTTTTGTCCTTCTGGTTGTAATCCTGTGATGTAGCTGTGACTAAAGCTTCAATCTTTTCTGCCTTAGTCAGGTTGGCGTGCACCAGTTCTTTAGCCTGGCACATCCATAATCTTCTGCTGACATGCTTGCCTGAACTCCTTGACTAACAAAGCAAACCAAAAAATAAAACAATTGTGATGTGAAACTCTGAATGTTCACTGCATGGTTGATTGAGAGTACAAACACCTTCGGTGACCACTGTACAGAAGCTACAGGAATTCAATATCCACATCACTACAAGCCAATTAATATGTGATGTGTCTATCCCACCACTGTCAACCAATTAATATGTGATATATCACCTTTGGTTTCCCCTGCAAAAATCCAATAGCCTAGTGGGACTAAACAAGACAAAAAAGACTAGTAATATCATAACTGACTGATTTAAGGCACATTTTGAAATTTGGGCTAAATCCTCATGTAAATAATACAAGTATGTTTTCCATTTTAGATATGCAGCATCTTGTCTGCATGAGATGGTAATATTTGTTGAGGACTGGGAAAGCCATCCTCCTAACATCAATACTCTTTAGATTCCAACATCATGCTGGGCTAATTGCTAAGCCAGTTTACTGAATGGGCACACTGTACATCTTCAGCCTGATAACCCATGAGCTTTATCAAGCTGGTTGATAAGGTACAGATAATATGTAGTAAAAATAAGTCCCCCATTTTGTGGTACCATATTAAGGTTCTGTGAAGTTTAAACAGAAAAAAAACATGCAAACAGCTTCATTTTTTAAGCTTGCTAAATACAGCTTTGTTGATTAGGAAGCAAAAAATGTTAAAATATGAATAGAAAAGTGTGTGTGTGTGTGTGTGTGTGTGTGTGTGTGTGTGTGTGTGTGTGTGTGTGTGTGTGTGTGCATGTGTGTGTGCGTATGTGTGTGTGTGTGTGTGTGTGTGTGTGCATGTGCATGTGTGTGTGTGTGTGTGTGTGTGTGTGTGTGTGTGTGTGTGTGTGTGTGTGTGTGTGTGTGTGTGTGTGTGCGTGTGTGCGTGTGTGTTTGTGTGCGTGTGCATGCCATGTCGCTATCTAACGTGTGTGTGTGTGTGTGTGTGTGTGTGTGTGCGTGTGCATGTGCATGTGTGTGTGTGTGTGTGTGTGTGTGTGTGTGTGTGTGTGTGTGTGAAACATTAGGTAGAGGAACTATTTAACATGAAAAATATAAAATGGTATATTGCAAAAAACAGTTTAAAAAATATCCCATTCTCTAAGCACAATAATGCTCGACAAATTAACCATTATTGCCCCTTCAAGGGGTAGTAAGGCCCAATGCTACAGTCCAGGTGCCAATTAATTCCCTGATAATTCCCAACCTGTAGGGCATTATTGTTAGCTAACTGCAAGTTACCATGAAAGAAATCCACTATTTGAGTTATGTATGAAGGTCCTGCTCTTCCTCCCGAACATACGGACTACCTCCTGCAAAAGCTCAGTCGATTTACCTGGACTTTCTCTACCCAATAGTCTGGGCTTACCTGAAACAGAACCTCTGTGTGGAACCCCTAAACTGTTTTTCAGCAAATGTATGTAGCCTTATACCTAACTCAAATATCTAGACTTCAATATTTTGTAAACTGGTCCCTCAGTGTGTGCGACTCAGCAGCCTACCGCAGGCCACAACAACTCCCCTCTCTCTGATACTTAGTGACCTCCATCCTTCTATCCTTTTTGTACCCCTTTGAAGACGTACCCTTTGTCTCTGTTTACTGTCTATTTTCCTTCACCTTAGAGTCTTGTCCTTTTGCTCTATCTTACTCCCCATCCCCTCTGCCTGTCATTTTTCCTTTCTCCACTAGGTGTCAGCACCATTTCGCCTTTTGCCTACTCCTACTCTATTAATTTTATTTACAACTTTTCCTCTAAATACTTCAAAAGCTAAACCTCTCCTAACTCTACTCCACCTTTCCTACCTTATATCTTTCGAGCGCTGCTCAAACTGTACTTATTTTCCACCCAGTCTTACTGTGCTTCTACCTACTTACCTCTGCTCCAACCTGCAGTGGCTGATACTTTTTCAGCTGGACTCTTCTGCCCTGTTGCTCCATCCTGCTTCGTTCACCCTGCGGGCTCACTCCACTCCCCTACCCTACCCCCAATTCCCACCCACCCCCAGTGGTCCTACATTTATTGCCATCCAATACTCCCTCCCTCTCACATCACCCAATCTCCTCACAACAGTACCACTCCCATTTTTTTCCAAAACCACCTCCCCCTCCACCAACCATACCTCATTAAGCAATTCTCCACACCCACCAACCTTAACTAACTCTGTCTAACCTACAAATTCTTTTACACCTCTAATCAAACTACTCTCTAAGATGCTCTATTTTCCTACTACAGTCCCTGCCCCTACAATACTCCTACTCCTCATTCTTCTCCCTCTATATCATACCGCCTCTTATACCAACCTTTACTCAAACCCTCCACATCAACCACCACCTCCCTACCCTACACATCATTTCCACAATATCTCTCCTTCTTTAACTTCCTTTCACCCCATCCTGCTCTCAACATTAAAACTCTTCCAAATCCCCACCAAATACTACAAACCTAAACCCACCCCCTCCCATCCATTCCTAGCCAAACACACTCCTAACAAACTTATTCACCTTCTCTCCTACCTCAGCTTAGCAGGTGACATTCATCCCCACCCTGGACCAAGCATTTCACAAATAAATAACCTTAGCTCCAACAACAAACCAAAGTATAAATACCTCAAATTCCTCACCATCAACGCCTAAAGCTTAGCTAATAAAATTACTTTCTTTCATGCCTGGCTTAACCATAAGTCACCTGACATATTAGCCATCTCAGAAACCTGGTTAAAACCACACATAACTGACACTGAATTCCTTCCCCTCAGTTTTCATTCTCTCCGATCTGACTGCCTAAATAAAAGAGGTGGTGGTGTAGCACTAATCTACTCCAATCACTTATCCATGACTCCCTTCCCAAATCCTATCCCTTCCTTTAATAATGCTGAACTAGTATCTGACATTCTAAAATTGAATGACCACAAAAGTATCTGCATCATCTCCCTTTGCATTCCTCCTGGTAACAACACCAAAACCTTGGAAGACATCCTCTCTTGGACCTCCTCAAACATTAACTATGAAACCTATATAATGGGAGATGTAAACATTGACTGGCAAAAAATCAGTAACCATACTCCCACCTTATCTATCAATCTCTTCAACTTTACTCAACTTATTAATTCTACCACCAGGCCCAACAAAACTAACCTTACAGGCTCCATCCTAGACTGGATCCTAGTGTCTCACCCTAACAGAGCCACTACATCTGGTGTCACTCCCGACCCACTAGGAGACCACCTTCCTGCCTTCACACACAGAACCACTTGCTCTTTCTCTTTCTCCCACAAACTCTTACATACGCGCAATTTAACTAACTTTAACCCTTCCACCTTCTCTGACTCCCTCTAAAACACCAACTGGAACCCACTAAAAACCCTACCCCTAGACAAAGCTGTTGATTTCTTCAACTCCAAATTCCTTACTGTCCTAAACTCCCTAGCTCCAATATGAACAAAAAGAGTTAAAGCCAAGACTGCTCCTTGGCTAACTAAAGAAACCAAAAAAAAAATCATGCAACAAAGATTAATCTTGGAAAAACTATCTACATCATAAACAACCTGTATTCCTACTTAAATACAAACAACTATGAAACCTAGCCAAAAAAACAAGTCAAAATAGATAAAAAGTCCTACTACAACCATCTACAAATAAATCATGCAAAAAATCCTAAACAATTCTGGAAATCCATTAACTCTCTCCTTAAGCCTGGTACAACTAACAACCCCGT
This sequence comes from Protopterus annectens, assembly GCF_019279795.1. Classification (NCBI taxonomy): domain Eukaryota; kingdom Metazoa; phylum Chordata; order Ceratodontiformes; family Protopteridae; genus Protopterus; species Protopterus annectens. Next base: position 1,683,245,587 of record NC_056733.1, read on the forward strand.
TCCTGACACTAGCAAATCTGACCATGAAATTGCCAAACTATTCAATACCTTCTTCACCTCTTCTATTGCTGAGCTAACCAAAACCTTCCCCGACAACACTCCCCCACCCCCCTCTGCCCAAGTTTCCTCTGCCTCATCTCCTTCAACTCCTATCTTTGAACTTAAACCTGTGTCTACCTTCCTTATAAAAAAACTTCTGTCCACACTCAAACCTTGCACCAATGCCCCTGACAACATCCCCTCCTCCTTCTTAAAAACTGCCTCTGCAGTATTGCACTCCCTATCAACATCCTGATAAATAGATCACTACTCGAGTCCTATGTACCCAAACTATGGTGCTCTGCTTTTATTCTTCCACTCCATAAAGGTGGCAAAAACTGTAACTTCCCCAACTTCCGCCCCATAGCCATCCTCTCACCCATCTCCAAAATTCTTGAAAAATGCATTCACCTGCAGCTCATGCCATTCCTAACTGAACACCAGCTGCTCTCTTCTACCCAACACGGCTTCCGCCCATGACATAATACCAACACAGCTCTGCTCTCCCTTTTACACTCTGTCAATTCAGCTTGAGACCCTGGCAACTTAGTTTCATCTGTTCTATTAGACTTATCTAAAGCTTTTGATACCATCTCCCACTCTCATCTACTAAATCATCTATCAAACCTCATCATCTCCCCAAAAGCTCTATCCTGGTTTTCCAGCTACCTTTTAGACAGGTCCCAAGCCATGAAATGGGGCCAAGCCTCCTCCAGCTTCCTTCCCACCCCCACAGGAGTTCCCCAAGTGTCCATACTTGGCCGTTTACTATTTAACATCTTCATTAACAATTTCCACAAAGCCATTCCCAACACCAGAATTGTCCAATATGCAGACGACTCAACTTTGATCTGCTATGCCTCCAACCTTAAAGATCTCAAGTCTCTAACTCAAACCGCCTTCTCAACCACTGAAAAATGGATGCACCAAAACCATCTCTCACTTAACACTAACAAAACTAAGATTCTTCTATTTACTCACTCTAAATCCACCCCCACTGAAAAAAACTCAATTAATATTACTAGCCTAAACAACTCCACCATTGACATCATTCCCTCTGCCAAACTCTTAGGGGTCACCATTGATGAACACTTAAAATTCAATACCCACATCCAACTTAACATCAAGAAAACCCTCATAAAACTCGGCTCACTGTACAGAAACAATCAATTCCTCTCCCCCTCTGCTAGACAGACCTTGGCCACTACATATCTCCTCCCATCTCTTCTATATGGTGCTCTTCTGCTTATTAATCTATCTTCCACCCTAACCTCTAAACTGGAAGTATGCTACAATAAAATCTCCAAATTCGCCACCAAAGCAAATTCCGTCTCTCACACTGCACCTCCTTACAAACTTTAAAATGGCTTGATCTCCCTAATCAACTAGACTACCAACAAATTGTCTCTGCCCACAAACTAATATTCCAACCTACCAGCTGCCCCGCACTATCCAATATTCTTCAACCATATACCCCCCCCAGACCCCTTAGATCTTCTCACCAAAACCTTATTTTCATCCACAAATCTCCTTTTCCCTAGCCAAAAAATGGAACGCCTTGCCCTCTACTCTGAGGATATGTGACAACCTACACTCCTTCAAAACACAACTCTATTGCTACTTACAAACTCAAAGAAAATGTAACTGCACTCTTCATTCTTTACCTCCCAAGCTCTCATCTTCCTTCTCTCCCAGATAAACTTCATACCTTACAAATTTCCCCCTTCATCCTACACTGTTAATGTAACTAATTTATTTGCTTCCAACCTTATGCTTAATGCCTGTCATCCTCCAGGACAATACTCTTTTAACATCCTAGTTGCTTAACTATGAATGACTTCAGTATTGAATGCTTTTACCAACTGTCTGTGGAGTTCCACCTATTTTGACTTTAAAACAAATAATTTGTTTTTCTTCTTTTTCTTTGTATTTTAAGTTTTTGTATTTTTTATTTGTATTTTCATTATGATGTAACGTATTGTGGAGCTTTTCTCCCTGGGCCTCCACTGAAAACAGGCACTTGAGCCCAGTGGACCTCCCCGGTAACCAACTGGTAAAAATAAATAAATATAAATAAATAATATGGTGACATATAGTGAAACTACAGGTTAAGAAAACTGAAGCAGTACAAATCTGGCCTATACCAACCACAAAAAACCCAGTTAAGTCTTTCTTAGGCCTGTTTAGCTATTATTCTAAATGTATTCCTAATTTTGCTGCCATTGCTTCATCTTCAACAGAACAAATCTTTAGGAAATTAAAAGATTTGTTGTGTTCAGAACAAACACCTCCAACTCCAGACTTTTACAAGCAATTGTTACTGCACATAGGTGTCTTGGAAATAGTCATAAACACAGTCGTGTCTTACACTATAGACTTCCTCTCTGTTATATCAACAGAAAATTTAGGAATGGAATGCTGTGCATTAAACTGGAACCATTCTATCTTAAAATCCTGTCTGTTAAGTTGAAAAGGGCGTATCCATATTCATCAAGGATACCCACACCTCCAGGTTAGTGGCACAGCACGCCACTTCAGAGATCATCCACATGCAACTAACAATGGGCAAAACTGCAATTCAAATTGTAGCTTGCTACAGATCACCCACCATGTCCCAGGACTCCTATTCCGCATTTCGGGAAACACTGGGAAACATAAAGGTCTTACCAAACACCCTGATATTGGGTGATTTCAATTACCCAAACATTAACTGGGAGAACTCCTCAAGTACTTACTCCCTTGCCCAACTTTTCCTAGAATTTATAAACGCAAATGCCCTGGTTCAACTGGTCAACACTCCCACCAGAGGTGACAACATATTGGACCTGGTCATCATCAACATGGGCAACTGGTGTACCACACCAGAGGTCAACCCCTCGTTGGTTAGATCTGACCATAAACAAATCACTCTGGATATCCATATTCCACCCCAACCCATGGACAAGAAAGCCACCATGAAAAACTTTTCAAAAGCAAACTTCACGTTACTTAAGACTGAGGTGGAAAGTTTCAAACCCCCCATGCTGTAGGATAACACTGTCCAAGCTGCAAAATCCTTTACTAATGCATTCTATGGGCAGCTACAAGAATTCATGGATTGTGCCATCCCAAGCAAAACCAAGACTCACTCCTCCAAGAAAAGGAAACCAGTCTGGTGGACTCCTGCCATAAACAAGCTATACAATAGAAGGAGGAAACTAGTACAGAAAAGAGTAAAATCCCAAGAAGGGAATACATCCCTGATCAGTATTAGCAAGAAACTACGATACCTCATAAAATCATCCAAGGCGAGCTTTGAAAGAAAAATGCCAAGGACTCCAAAGATAACCACAAGGCATTCTTTAGCTATGTCAAGAATCTAAGTGGCAATGTTCAGATCTGCTTGGAGTTAGTGCAGAATGGCACAAAATACACTGAACCAACTGATATCACCAACATCCTGGCAGCCAGGTTCAGCACAAACTTCACCTGCCCTCTCACCCCAAAAGGGCCCATAACCATACCAGAAGAATGTAGAGTCCCTGAAATCCTAGACACTCAGGTTAAAACAGCCCTCTCCAAAGCCAAAAACACAGCATCAATGGGACTGGACGGTGTCCCAGGCTGCATCCTACACAAGCTCAAAGACGAACTAACCACTCACTTAAACACACTGTTCAAACTCAGCTCCTCCACAGGCTACATACCCATAGAGTGGCACACAGCAACGGTTATTCTGCTCCACAAAGGTGGAGATACAACAGACCTCGAGAACTATTGCCCTATAAGCCTGACTAGCTTGGTCTACAAGGCTATGGAGTGCATCATCATGGAACTCATTAATAGAGACATTGGGAACCTACAAACACTAGACCCTACCCAGTTTGGCTTTGTTAAGGGCAGATCATGCCTCCTAAATCTGGTGGACTTCTTTGAGACAGTTATCAAGGCTATAGACGAGGGAAAGGTGGTACACACAGCCTACCTAGACCTCGCTAAGGCCTTCAACACCATTCCCCATTCTGGTATTATAAACAAGCTCACCAGCCTGAATATAAACCCCTACATCACAAGATGGGTTGCCAACTGGCTCATGGACGGAACCCACATGGTGAGAGTTGCAGGAGCTAGGTCCGACTCTAAACCGGTTACAAGTGACGCTCCCCGGGCTCAGTCCTAGGACTCCTCCTGTTCGGCATATACTTCTCAGAGGTACAGGCAAGCACAGGAGGACTATGGCTGACCAAGTTCACAGACGACTGCAAACTAGGAGCTATAACTGACTCTCCAGCTGACACAGACATCCTCCAAAAGGGTCGCACTGAGACGGATACCTGGTGTTAAAAATCATGGCCTCAAGCTAAATGCCAAAAAGTGCATAGTCATCCCCTTTGGAAAAAACAAAGTACCAACAAACTACCACATAGGTGGTAGTCCCCTAAATACGGAAGACATAATAAGGGATCTGGGGACCCAAGTAGATAGTAATCTCACCTTTGATAATCACATTGCCAAAGTGGTTAGAAAATCCTTCTACGTGGCCCACCTGATCACAAAAGGTTCGCATCCAGATCGAAAGAGGTCATTGTGCCCCTCTACTCATCACTCATCAGACCCATCTTAGAGTACAATGCCACATTTGGGATGTACCTAACAAGATACCTGCAACAGCTGAAAAGACCACAGAAGTACCTCACCAAGAGGATCAATGGCCTCAAACAGATGCCCTATGCAGCTCGACTGAAGAAACTCCTATTGTACTCGGTTGCATACCACCTACTCAGAGGTGATCTCTGCCTGAGATACAAGGCCATGTCCAACCCAGAATTGATGGACATGCTCCACCTAAAGAAAACCTTATCCCCTCGAGCCACATGCTCTAGGGATCTAAACCTCATCACAACAATAAATAGGACGTGCTGGAGGGATAGATTCCTGTCCCAGAGACTTCCCATGCTTTGGAACAAGATCCCAATCTACGTTAGGCAGAGCTCCTCGCTAACATTCTTCAAAAGAAACCTTGATGAGTGGATGGAAAACAGAAAGTTTACCTTGGGGATCACTTCAGTGGCTCTGCTGGACAGAGGTACAGGGAACTAATCTAAGGGGGCAGTGAAAGCCAACACATTCTGGCTTGGCTTATAAATGCCTTTGGGCAGATAGCCTAGTACCCACCTATGAACCTATGAACCTAAAAGTTGTATTAATAACTGACCATACTCCTTTTCACTGGGTTTACTGATAGAAAGGTTGCAAACAAAAAGGGTCTTGACAGTCTCTGACCATCCAGCCTTATGACTTCAGGATATAATTCTATCCAGGCCACAACTAGGTAAGTGCAAATGGGGGTCTGGCTTATGACACGTCTGATGGGGTTAGAACCAGTGGAGTTATGCTGTGGAGAAGGTCATGTAGCAGAGTGATTGAGCCTTTGGAAAACACTGCTGGTAATTGTATTACATTTGTTGTTTGTCTTGCATTCACCAAAGGATATGTCATTGAAAGGAGCTGCAGTTGCTCAGTTTTACAGAGCAAACAGGTGAACTGAAGGAAGGATCTTCATAGCAACAATAGGGAGCAAGTGCACCCAGGCATACAAAAGGGCCAGTACCTATGGAGGTAATTAGATACCTGATCTCTGGTAGAGAAGCTAAAGATGAGTCTCACATGATTTTGTGAAAGTGTTTCTGAAATCTGAAGTCTGGATGTTATCCCCCAAGATGAAATGGATAAGAAGCTCTCATTCTGTAATTAATAACATGTGGAATTTACTATGCTTGTTTGGTAAAACATGGTGAAAATACTACTGAATATAAGTACTGTTTCCTTTGAAAAAAAATATATGAAGGAATACTATAACTGTGAAATTAACTCAGGAAAGAGCTGTAAAGGGACTAAATTTTGTTTCTGAAATGTAATGTTTTGTTACAAGAAAGTAGATTTCCTTTCTCAGTATAAACAAAATCATCAAAAAATGAGCAATTTGCAAATTTGCATTAAATGGCTACTTACTGTGCTTTCTTTCTCTCTGTAAATATATATATATATATCTATATATATATATATATATATATATATATATGTGTGTGTGTGTGTGTGTGTGTGTGTGTTACACACACACACACACACACACACACACACACACAGGCATGGATTAATGGTGAAAAAACTTTTTTTTTTTTTTAACTTACAAAAAATTCTTTATGTACTAGTACATAATCTAATACCTACTACTATGCTATCTTTTTTTAAAAAAAGCAGTAAAGAAAATGAAAGTTATATTCCTGTTTTAATAATTATCTCTGGAGATGTACTGCCAGGTGCATCTGTATACATTATGACCTCAAAACATGAGTCACCAGACATTAGTCTTTATTGTCTAAGATTATTCACTTATTCTTTTATAATTGGTTCCAAGAAGTGGGGCATAACAGATGTTGAGAACAAGGGGCAGTGAAAAATATCAAGACATTTTGTGCACCTTTCTTAAATAGAACAAATATCATAGCTAGCTTTGATTTAATTATATCTCTTTTTTTTCCTTTTTTTGGTTTTCTTTGGGAAAAAAAGCCTCTGCTTTTAGTTTTACTTAGTCACAGTCAATAGAAAACTGATTTTTTAATTAATGTAATTAATGTAAAATTAGAAATTTATAAAGTTTGTTAACAGGAGCACAAAAATGTAGGAATGCCTATAATGGGCCACTGAATTCATAACCATGGTGCTCGCATTCATAAAGCAGTTGTGCATACAATGTTTTCTTCATGGTCATTTTCTTAGCACGATGCATAAACTTGGATCATGCTAAGGAGATGCTGATCAAGAACAATAATTAGTCATTAACTAGTGTGCATCCAGAGTCAGGGATTCAAATGCTATGTAGCTTTCAGCATGTCTGTTGGCTGTAACTACTATGATACATAACATGCCAGCAGATAATCTGGTTCGCACACCACCATTCTCTATGGGAATTATAAGGGGCCATAGCCCTGTACCCTTCTAAACTCAGGATATCATTCATTTTGCAACTAAAGCAGATGTCTTAAAAATGTTCTTACTACCACAGTGGCTTACACTTTATGCACTTTTATGCACTTTTTACATTTATGACTTGTGTGGTACATGCCAGTTGTGATACCAACATTAGGGATGCTGCTATGTATACCCATGTCCATACAAGCCAACTCCAATATTTTTGTACTGTGAAGTAAGTGAGTTTCTGATTTAGCACATCAAAATTAATGTATCAGAATTACCCAGATGTGAATGTTTCCAGGATAATGTCCAAAAAAATACTCCCTATCTGAATTACACTTACCTAAGGTCCTTGAATGTTTGCTTATTGAAATTATAAGACCACTTACAAAGAAGTTTTTCTAAACCATATATTTGTTGGTCAAATAGTCAGATTATCTCAGGTTCTACACTTTGTGTAATTTATTTCATTCTTTGACTTCTGCTTTGTGAATGCTATGAATTCTTACCTACTTATTTTCCTAATTGTATTTTAGTTTTCCTGAGCTCATTTGAGCCTGAGTTATGGCTACAAATAGTCAATTGACCTGCTGACCCTGACAGTTAACAAATAAAAATGAAATAAGTTAACAAACAAATTAATTAAATACATAAATATGTATACACTATTATAGCCTCATAGTTCAGGAGATCACTCTAACACCCCAGAATTGAAGCAAGAGCCCATTTATGACATGTTGCATAATCCTGACTGAAATACAAAAAAAAAAAAAAAAAGCAATATAATGTTTATATAGCAATAATAATTAAGTCAATGCCCCAGATTCATGAATCCTCATTGTAAGACTAAATAAGTCTTACTCGGAGGCTGCAGTTGAACGGTATGATGTCAGCGTGCCATGAATATTCATGAGGGCATGCTGACTCTACCCCAAGTCTAACATGGACAGTGCAGGCAAGCAGGGGGCGTGTCAACACACAAGAGCGAGTCCACTCAAATGTCCATGTACCCAACACCACACTCCCTGACATTATAAACTCCCAGCACAGTTATAAAAATTAAAACATTAATGTGTTTTCTAATTCCCAATATAGCTGCCCGTATTTTTGCGTGTGTGTGTGCGCGGGTGTGCCCATTGCTTAGCTGCAGTTAGCAATCTCGACATGGAAGAGCATAATAAGTAATGTGTATGCACATTACACAAAATAGTAATAGCGTAATGGTAGAGCGTTCACACAAAGAGGAGGCATTCACGGTTCAAGTCTCACCACTCCCCTTCCTATTTTATGTTCAAAATGAGAATATGAAATAATTCCTGACATATATGATTAAACTTTTGCTAAAAAGTATTGAAATGGCCTATGTAGCAGTGAACAAAATGTATATTTTTAAGGGAGCCTGACATATAATTGTCCACAGTTAAGCTACGCTTTACCCAGCGCAATATAATTGCCTGCAGTTAAGCAGCGCTTTGCCCAGTGCAATATAGTTGCCCGTAGTTAAGCAGCGCTTTGGCCAGTGCAATATAGTTGCCCATAGTTAAGCAGTGCTTTGCCCAGCACAATATAGTTGCCCATAGCTAAATAGTGCTTTACCCAGAGCAATCGGTTTGTGCAGAGGTGCGTGCCATGCAAACCAGCGCACCGTTGGGCAACGTGGAGTAACGTAGAGCAAAGTTACTTAAACACAGCCACACCCCCTAACCTGTCCGGACAGTAGTAAAATAAAACGCAATGACAAGGTTCGAACCCAGGACACTGTGCACTATAATCAAAGTACTGAACCACTAAGCCATGACAGATTAGGATAAACATCCACTGTTAACATATATATACATATAAATGGTAGATTAACCATTGCTAAGCAGGTCTGCAGTCAGTCGAGAATGTTTAAAAATGGCCAATCCCAAAAAAGTGCGGGAAAGTCAGCATATTTAAGTTCCATAGGCGGGAATAATTGCCATAACTGATTATAGCTCCCATCTGCAGTTAGAATGTCTGGTGCTGAAGAGGGTACTCGCTTTAGAGCACAACACTGGGGTATCGAGGAGTCAAAATACATGGTTTGGCTCCTAGTTGATCGTCATGAGTCTCGACTCCTGCAGGGCCAGTTCCAAGGGATGGAGTATAAGGCAGAGGTTTGGAACCGGTTGGCTCATGAACTCACCAGTGCCACAGGCGTCCCTCAGACTAGTGAGTAGGTCCATCACTACCATGCAGACCTACAGAGATGGAAGCAGGACCTTCTGAACCAATGGATCCAGGAGGCCCATCATATGCAAGATGCCCCACTACTAAGTAGGTAGCCATGGAATGCAGTATGTAAGACGTGCTAATATAGTCTAAATAATGGATAGGTATGTCTCAATATCCCTTCATTTACTTCACAGCTGCAGGTGTCTGTGCTATGAATCAGCAAGCCTATGCAGATAGGCTGCTAAGGCTGCACCGCCAGGCAGGTTAGTAATTATTCTGCATGTATTGTTATATAATATATGTGAGAGAGCATGACAAAAGTGTTGTATCCCAATAATACAGCTATAAAATGCCCTGAATAAATTCTCTGCATGTATTGTTATATAACATAAGTCAGAGAGCCAGAAATAGAGTGTACTAACCCAGCAATAAAGGTAAAATAAGTCTGGAATACTATCTCTGCATGTACTGTCATATAATATAAGTGAGCAAGCCTGAAAACGAGTGTTGTAACCTATTAATAAAGGTATAATATGTCCTGAATAGGTCTCCCGTATGCACTGTAATATCAAATAAAGGAGAGAGCCTGTAGAAAAGAGTGTTCAATGTAATTAATAGAGGTATAATACTTGGAGTGTGTCTGTGTCACTTGCTTTGAAATGTTGTTGTACCCTTGCATTAAATAAATATTACTGTTGTATTAGGTGCTGTCAACCCACAGTTGTGCAGTCCCATATGAAGTGGGTGAATGAAGTGCCAGTAGCTGTGAAGCATATAACATTAATTCCCTGATTAAATTCTCTGCATGTACTGTTATATAACATAAGTCAGAGAGCCAGGATTAGAGTGTAGTAACCCATTAATAAAGGTAAAATAAGTCTGGAATACTATCTCTGCATGTACTGTTATATAAAATAAGTGAGCGAGCCTGAAAAAGAGTACTGTAACCTATCAATAAAGGTATAATATGTCCTAAATAGGTCTTCTGTATGCACTGTAATATCAAACTAAGGAGAGAGCCTGTAGAAAAGAGTGTTCAATGTAATTAATAAAGGTATACTACTTGGAGTGTGTCTGTGTCAGATACTCAGAAATGTTGTTGTACCTTTGCATTCAATAAATAGTACTGTTGTATTAAGTGCTGTCAATCCACAGTTGTGCAGTCTCATATAAAGTGGATGAAGGAAGTGCCAGTAGCTGTGAAGCATATAACAGTCCTCAGTTGTTAAATGGCTGTCATACATAGGTAAATCTGGCACATGAGTAGCTTGCCAAGGTGTTCACCAGAAATGTGAGTGTGCTACATGAAATGTAGGGTTCTGTAGAAAATTAAGTGAAAATGTTACGTGAACACATCCAGATGTGTAGATATATCAATATATAAATAAAATACAAGTATGTAGCAGTAACATCTTAAGCTTGGACAGTTACTATGTCAGATATAGGTCAGGTATATAAAATGAACTAGCCAAACCCATTACACAATCTAATGCATGTTGCCTAGTGTAATAATACATGTAGGGGATATGCACCTGCAGTCAATAGGAATGTAGTGTAGAGTAAAAGTACTAATAAGATGTTAATGGATGTTTCTTTTTACCCCATACTCCATGTGCATAAACAATGCAATTCCACACTTCATTGGGTATGTGTAATCTCATAACATTTGTTGGGACATATGTCCTATTGTTCAATAAAAATCTGAATTTTCTTTGATGCATGTGCCCTGTTCAAACACCACAATCTTGGTGGCCTGTTGCCACCAATCATCCCTGCATGCTGTTGTAATGTCCACTGTTGTTAAATATATGCATGTGTTATACTTGCTGTTCAACTGTTGTAACCCTGGTGCGTCGGGTTAATGAGAATATTACTGCATGCTGTTACAACTAATTTGGAATGCTGTTGTCTATGTTGTAATTAAACACACCTAATCACAGAATGTATGGGAAGGCCGGACCCAGCGGACCCACCTGTCCCTCCTCAGCTGGCTATTGCACCTGGCACCAGCATGTCTGGTGTCAGCCCGGGCTACCCTCCTCCGTTGCTCCTGTGCCACCTTCTGGTGGAAGCGCTGGAGGGGATGGGGCTCGCCCCCCCTACAAGTGTGGGCAGAGAAAGGCCACCTGTCACCCTCCGAAGGGTCCGGGTTGTGGTGCGTAGGGAGATCCAGAGTTTAGTCACTGATCCCCTATGCCAGCTCGAGGATAGAGTGGCGTGACTCACGGGTGAGACTGCCCCTCCTACGCAGCCCCCAGCACAGTGACCCTCGGGTCTGTGAAGGTTCAGTGGTGACTGCCCATGGGTTGGGATCTCAGTCCAACTGTTACCATCTGTGGGCTCATGGGCTTGCGATTTCCAAACATCCGTCCCCATCAATTGTGTTTACCCACCCCATGTGTCATACTCCACCCCTGTATGCCTCTTGTTTGCCTTGTCTGTTTTACCTTCCCAACCTACCTCACCAAATATACCTAGTTCCTCTACCTCACTTTCCACTCTCACCTGAAAAAAAAAAAAAAGGGCAATCTGTTCCCACAAAAAATTACACCTCATACATAGCTGCCCATTTTGCACACAAGTCCGCTGGACATGTAAACTGATAATTATAATTGGCAGTACAACATACTTTGTTGTCGTCACCCCTCTCCCAGGGGTGGAAGGATTCAAATTTCCCTCAAAATTCATTGCATATGCACAGCTGTTGCTGTTAAAGAAATGGGCAGCTATGGACCTTCCCTGCAACCGTCCTGCACATCCCGAGTTTGTTTTCCTACTGTCTTTCCCTCTTTGTGCCCCCTTTTTCACCACTTTCCTATCTCCCCATTTTCTTTTCTTTCAAAGAAATTAGCACGGGGGTTAGCGGGAGTAAGCACTTTTAAGCAGTAGTAAGCGGGTTTAAGTGAGTGTGCGCATGTGTGCGCTAAGCTTAGCATCGCTAAGCATTGCACAAACCCACACAAACCTGCTTACAACTGCTTAAAAGTGCCTTAGTCACTCTATGTCAGGGCCCTTGTTCTGCTCAGCAGCAAAATAAAACACCTCTGTCAGTCTTGAACCCCAGACCTTGGGCACACTAGACTGCATGAAGTACCACTAAGCCACAGCAGATATACAATAACTTGGTGCTGAAATAAATATATCATGCATTACAATGAGTGAATGTAAAGGAAAAATAGGAAGGCCATAACATAAAGCTTGTTCTGTGGATCTTTACCAGCAATAGTTGTGGAATTGCATTACATGGGTGTGATGTGAGAAGCAGCTATTCAAGCAGCAAATAATGTTGCAGAGGCACTTTACAACCCCCACACAGTATCATAGCAGGACAAACAGTGGCATATCTGATTAGGGCAGAGGCCATACTTATGAACTGTGACTACTTTTCTGGGATGTCCCTGATTGTGAAACATATTTTAGCTGTGTCCCTCTGAATCCCTCTGAAAAGTACTGACGTCAGTCAGAAAGGTGGGGTATTACACAATGAATACTGACAATAATAACAGTAGACACTGCTCATACTTCATAAAAGGAGTACTAATCCATATGCACTGCTTCACTCAAGTCTACACTTACTGTCCCTATTATGTGTAAGGTGTACCTCACTTTTAACTACCTATCCCTGACTCCATGCAAAAAGGTATCTGAGTATTTAATAGGCCTGGCAGAGGCACAAACACACAGGCATATAAGCTATTCTGCTGTTACACACTCTGCAAATAGCTTTGGTAGGACCTCCACAAGCATACCCTTATGTAGGAGTACAACACAGAAATACCAAAGGATGTAGCCATGTACTGGTAGCAACTGCCTGTAACAATGCCATTGTACCAGTACTGAAAACACCTGTGAGTTGCACAGACAAAGAATAACAGTGTAACTTCTGGCTACCATCTGGATAGGTTCACAGTTGGGAACTATGCAGACAGACCACCTGCCTTGATACACTAACAGGTACACACCAATCCTTTAAGTCCAGTAAGATAATATTCACACAATAATACATAATGCTCTCTGTATGTAAGCATTGTCCCCACAATTAAAATATGCTTGTGTGTTTAGGGTCTACCAACAGTGTAGGTAGGCATACTCAGTACTGGAATTGTCCAGTTGTCCTGAGAAACCTGTGCTAATGTCAACAATAAAAAAACACAAACCCTGCAGAAGTGAGTACATTAATATTCACAGTATAACAGTTCACAAACAGTTCATGTGCCAAAAGAATACTTCTCAATAACTACATTTGTATGGCAGTTAATTATATGAGTACAAAAGAAACTACATAGTCACATAAATTTTGTGTAAGCATTTGTAGGGGTGTGTTAAACTCTACACTGATAGCTCTGTACTGGAAGTGGCAACAGTCAGGTCTGAGTACAACATGTACATCACTGTCTACACCTCTAGCTTCATTGTTTGTGTCTTTCAGCTTTTCCCGGTTAGGGGTCGCCACAGCGGAACTCCAGTCCACTAATGATTGGCAGTAGAGTTTTACGTGCTGGCTTGCTGGGCCTAACTCACAACCTTCAACGAAGGAACGCCCGCATGTCGCCACACAGAAGATGCTCTAACTGAGAATCGAATGGGCAACGTCTAACTGTGAGGCGACAATGCTACTGCAGCACCACCACCTCAGTCACTAGCTTCATTAATAAGATGTATACCAACCTTCTGACTTATACAACAGTGTCCACAGAAAACAAGCATGGGCCCCACCCTGGAAATCTGAAAGGGCTACGTCTACATACCTTAGCAATTTATAGCATTGGGTTGCTATGACAGTGAGTACTGCAATTACCACACAGAAGGCTGTATGCATTTACCAAATGCAGGACACCAATTGGTGCAGAGGGCACCACATGCACATGCGCAGATACCTATAAAAGCAGATTGTACTTGCTATCCCCACATACAATCATTACATTGCACGTTTCAGCAACTCTAGAACTAACCAAAAAAAAAAACTTAAGTAAAAACCTTTACTTAATAAAAAAAAAAAAAATGTCAAAGCATACACAGACGGACCTGAAAGGGAAAAACAGGTATGTAACACATTTGTAGTTACCGGCAAGTAGATGTTTATGAATAGTACTGTACATACTCTGAAACATGCATATGTGGCAGCAGTAGGTATGTATGCACTGATGCCATGCATAACTACTGCCATGGAGAAATTACTGTGTAGCTATGTGCAGTGGGACATAGCTGTGACATATGTAGCTCAGCATTATATGTCAAACATCTGAACATGTTATCTATGGTCTGTACAGTACTGCGTATAATGGCAGTTTTGGGGAGTAGTGCAAACACCTATATAAACTTGGATGTGACAGAGTAAGACATGCATGATAGCCACATAATGTGTAGCTTAGCATTGGCAACTGCTGTACCAGGCTAGTATAGTAATGTAGCATTTGCAGTTATATATACTGCCTGTACTATTACTGTATGCACACATGTGACAACTGTCCATGTTGTAGCAAGGCCCAACAGGTCATCCATGAGGTGTACGGACTTACACCAGTGTGGACCCTGTGTGTGTATGGCACACACATATGGAGAGATATATATGTCTTACAGATAAGGGGTCCTGCTAAAGATACATGGGATGAGAGTACCTTCCATGCATTCTGCACAAGACTGTGCAATATCATTACATAACTGTATCCCCCTCAACCTTTGCATAATTGATATTGCCACCATGAAAGGTGGACTGTATATGTTCCTACATGTATATCTATATGTACACCAATGGATGTTCATATGCATGCTCAAGCTCAATGTTGTACATGTATTGCCATCCCTTTTGTTAGAAACCCTGTACCCACGAACTACCACATACATGGTAGTCTACTCAACACCGAAAGTGTGATAAGAGACTACGGGTGGACAGTAGTGTCTGTTTTGATAATCACAGTGCCACACTAGTCACGTAAAATGAGTACAGTCCACATGTCATCAGAAAAGGTGTGTCATCCATGGAAAAAGAGGTCAGTGTTCCACTCTACTCGTCAGTCATAACACGCATCATAGAGTACAATGGCCCTGTTGGTATGTACCTCAGAAGACATCCTCAGCAACTGTAGACGCCAGACACATACCTCACAAAGAGTATTACCAGGCTCAAACAGATGCCCTATGCAGACTGTCTTACAAAACCACAGCTACACTGTGTTGCATACCGCCTACACAGAGGCTACCTCTGCCTAACATACAAAGCTATGCCGAACCCACAGGTGTTTTACATGCTCCATATAAACAGATGAAACTCAATACAAGCTACACACTGTACTGATCTAAACCTTGTAATGTCAAAAAGCAGAAAATGCTGGAGTGGTACATTATCATCTCAGACACATACCATACTCTGGAACTAACTACCTATCAATAGCAAATTAAGGTCCTCATTAGATGTTGCCATGAATAATTATGATGATTGGATGTGAGATAGGAAACACAACCCGGGAATCAACCCTGTGGCTCTGCATGACAGGGGCATATGAACCTACATTACATGGGTGTTGAAGGGCAGGGTACCAAATGTCTAGGCTTCCATAGGCCCTACGGATAATAGCCTATTAGCTACCTAGGACCAGATACACACATGCATGTACTTGTTGCATTACTTGCTATGTGAGGTTGACTGGGTGTGATGGAGAATGTGTAGGCGAATGCATCAAAGATGTGTATATGTGTGATAGCTTAGTGGGAAACTGTGTATATCATGGTATGTAGTGTTGTAGTTGTAATCCCAGCAAAAGATACGTATGCTATTGCTAGGCAGGAAAACCAGTATGGCATACGGTGTGACGTAGTCCCATGGTGATGACTGGAGTGTGCCATTGTAGGCTACAGCAGTACATATAGCGCAGCGCCGGTTAAACAAGGTTAAGTTTTTTCTGGCTCCGTCAAGTCTGCTCTTTAATTTTTCCCTTAGAACTGTTCTACTTGCAATCTAAACAGCCTATACTCTATCTGAAAAGCTCAGCACTTGCTCCTAAAGCATTTTTTATACAGGCAAAGCACTCTTAAACAAAATAAAGTACTTCATTCACCTAAATTCTGTTGAGTACCCATTTCCCTATAGGTCCTTTCTGACTCAGTTACACAGCAATCTTTTTCACTATTTCTAGCATGTCGAAGGGTCAGTTGCTGGCGTCCTCTCCTGTTCAGCTGGTGAATCTGGGAATCTTGAGGCAATGTTACAATTGCCTCATGTACACAGACAACCCTCTCCTCCTCCCAACAAATACAAATATATGCGAGAGATGCAACTATATAGCCAAACTGGAGGCTGAGCTCTCTCAATTCAGTACTGGCAAGACTGGTCAGGTGGAGAAGGTAACCACGCCCACCACAAACCCAGTCTCACATAGAACTATCACAACTGCAAACCAAACACATAAACACACAAAAACATACTCGGAGGCGCTGATTAAAAATCTACCAAAACAACAGAGGCCTCCAAAGCAGACACCCAAGCAACCACCACCTCAAGACATAGCACATGCAACACATAGTTCACAAAGTCAGTGTGCTAAACAGTCACAGCCCTTAAGGCCAAACAACATCCGAGACACACTTGTAATAGGTGACTCCATAGTCAGACACACTGACGTCCCGCTCACCATACTGAACAAGGAAACGGTCACAGTAAGCTGCCTATCGGGAGCTAGAATCCGCCACATAACACAAGCACTCAGGTCACTCCACAGCAAGTACAAATATGACTCAGTCATTGTACATGCCAGTGTGAACGACCTGAGACATACCTCCCTGGACTACATGAAAAGAGACATAGAGGAGCTCTCTGATTATGTAGCCCAGGCCAGTATGACCCTGACCCTGAGCAGCATCTTACCCTCACCAAGAATGATGCCACAGTACAAAGACAAAATGATCAGTTTTAACAATTGGCTTAATTACTGGTGTCATTCTAAGGGGATCCAATGTCTGTCTGCTTGGGATGACAAGCTTGACAAGCCACGCTGCTTTGCAAGGGATGGCTTGCACCTGTCAACCCTGGGCTTCCGGATATTGGCCAAGGCTCTTGCCACCTCCATAGTGCCTTTTTTAGGCAAGGCTCAAATGACAAACCTACCTCCCTAGAAAACACAAGTGGAAAAAAACTAAGGGTAATGCTGCTCAATGCCAGAAGTCTAAATCTCAAGATGCATGCCCTCGGAGCCCTCCTCAGAATGGAGAACATCGATGTCTGTGCAGTGACTGAAACCTGGTTCAAGGCTCCTGAGAGCACCCCAGCACTATCAAGTTTTACCTCTTATCATGCTTTCTGGCCCCAAAACTTGGACCGAACCACAAAAGGAGGGGGAGTATCCATTTTCATCAAAGATACCCACACCTCCAGGTTAGTGGCAATGCACGAAGCATCGGAGACTATCCAGGTGCAACTAACCATAGGCAAAACTGCCTTACAGTTTGTAGCATGCTACAGACCACCCTCCCAAACTCAGGAACCCCACACAGCCTTCCTGAAGACACTGGAGAGTATGAATGTCTCCCCAAATACCATCATTTTGGGAGACTTCAACTACCCAAACATAGACTGGGAACATTACTCAAGCCCCAACACCAGCCCCAACACCCTAGCCCAAAGGTTCCTAGAATTCATAAACTCAAATGCAATGGAACAACTAGTCACCATTCCCACAAGAGGAGACAATATACTAGACCTGATCATCACAAACATGGGGACAAAATGCTCCACACCGGAAGTATATCCCTCTTTTGTAAGATCAGACCATAAATTAATCTCACTGGAAATCCACATCCCGCCCCACCCCTGCACAAAAGACCACAGTGAAGAACTTCTCAAAAGCAAACTTGACACTTCTTAAGACTGAAGTGGTATCCTTCAAGGCCCCTGGGCCAGTGGAAACCACAACCCACACTGCTGAATCCTTTGCAAATGCCTTCTATGGGCACCTTCAAGAATGCATGGATCATGCAATCCTAAATAAAACCAAGACCCATTCCCCCAAAGGCAGGCGCCCGGTCTGGTGGACCCCAGCCATAAACAAACTTTACAACAGGAGGAGGAAGCTACTACATGACAGAGAAAAATCCCTAAAAGGGAAGGCATCTCTGATCAGTACTAGCAAAAAACTACGATCACTCATAAAATCATCCAAGGCCAACTTTGAGAGAAAAATCGCAAAAGACACAAAAGACAATCACAAGGCCTTCTTTAGCTATGTTAGAAACCTGGGTGGAAACTCCCAGATATGCTCAGAGTTAGTCCAAAATGACACAAAATACACTGAACCTACTGACATTGCCAACATTCTGGCAGACAGGTTCAGTGCAAATTTCTCCTCCCCCCCCAAAAGGAGAAATAACTATCCCAGCAGAGTGTAGCCTCCCTAACATCTCAGATGCCCAGGTGAGAGCCGCCCTCTCTAAAGCTAAAAACACAGCATCAATGGGACCGGATGGTGTCCCGGGCTGTGTGCTACATGAACTCCAAGAGGAACTAAACCCACACATAAGGCTGCTGTTTAATCTTAGCCTTACTACAGGATACGTACCCAAAGAGTGGCGTACGGCAACAGTGGTCCCACTTCACAAAGGCGGTGCTTCTACGGACCCTGGAAATTACCGCCCCAGGTCCAAAACTTGCCTAGCCTGGGTATAACACCTCAAGTTTTCCATAGTAGTAGAGCTACTCTTCTGACTAGGGAGGGATAATCAATTAAGTTCATAAAGAGTGTTGGGCATTGATGTTATAATGCCTTTTTGAAGTACATTAGATAGGTGTTTCTATTTGCGAATATCTATTCTTCTTTAGGTGCAGTATATGTTGTTTTATGTGGTCATTCCTTCATTTTATTAGCAACTAAGAGGGCATCACTGTGGCATAATGTTTTCAGTTTAGGTTTAGCTCCATCATTGTTGAAATGAACTGGAGGGACCACCTAGGTTTGAGGTATTTGCAGTTTTTACCTAAATTTCAAGAACTGATTCATCAGTTTGGGATTCTGCAGTTAATATTGTTTCACTTAAAGGTTAATGACATTGGACGTTTTGCTGCATTTTCTGTCTGAAATTTTTAAGATGCTGTTTTTGGCTCAGGCTATTTGTTCAGGGTCCATCATTCCTTTGACAGCAGTAATCTAGAAACTTTGTTGGTCTAATCTGGTATTGATTTGAGCAGCAGAGGTAGTACAAAAATTTGAACTATAGAGCTGGTCAACAGTCAACAGGATTTCAGGTAGTTGACCATTGGAACTTGCAGGACAAAGATCCTCTTTTGTTCCAGATGGATAGTGTGCATTTATCTGATGCTGGTTATGACTTTCTGAATCTGAATTGTGATTTGTTTATTCAAAAGTTATTGTACTTTAGTATCAAAAGTTAATTGTTAAAAAAGGAGAAAGGTTAAATAATTGAGTTCAATGATTGCTTTCCTGTTTGTTACAGGTTTGCCCAGAAAAGGAGGGGTAGTCTATGTGCCTAGTGGGTTGATGTGGAGTAGCATTTCCTTTTTTTTTTTTTTTTTGCTTTCCTCCTGGCCGTTTGAGCCAAATTGTTACAGTTTGTGAATACAAATTGGTGTAAAAGCTGTACTCCTGTGGGAAAAAGTGCTAAGAGTTTTATGGCATAGACAAAATAGCTGAGAGGGTGATGGTTCTGTATGCCACTTGGTAAAAAAAAACATTATATGTTGACTGTATATACTGTCTTTGCATAATTATTCATTGGATGGTACTCAGATATTGTTCTACTCAATAAAGAAGGTCATAATGACAATCTAGTGTGCTTATTTGTGTTTCAAGTGGATTTGGCATTCACACAGCAGAGGTTTTTGTGCCAAGACCACATGCTAGGGGGAATGTCTGGGCTGCTTAAGCCTGGACAGTTGGAGTATCATCATGTTGCAGCAAAGCAGGGAGGGTTTGCCTTTTCTCCCACCATGTTTCCCACAGCTTTGCCAATGTTGTTGTTGAGTCTTTCGGCTTTTTCCGGTTAGGGGTTGCCAGAACGGAACTCCGGTCCGCTAATGATTGGCAGTAGATTTTTACATGCCGAGTTGCCGGCCCTGATGCACAACCTTCAACGAAGGTACACCCAGTCATGCATGTCTCCACACAGAAGATGCTCTAGATGAGAATCGAACAGGACAACGTCTTACTGTGAGGCGACAATGCTACCACAGCACCACCAGAAATTCTCCTCTTTTTGCCCTACACCCCAATTTTCTGGGCCTTAATGGCCATTTTGTTAGAGTATGTGGGTATAAATAAGCATAGAAGCTGTTCTCCTGTGGGTACAAGTGCTAAGACATTTTTGACATTGACAAGGCCATAAAGGGATGGTTCTTTATGCCTCCTGAAAGAAAGAAACAGTATTAAATGTCAGCTGGATATACTGTCATTGCAAGGCTACTCTTTATATGGTACTCAAATGTGATTGCATTCAGTGAAGAAGGGTGCAAAAGCAATCTGGTGTGGTTATTTGTGTTTTAAGTGGATTTAGCATGAAACATGGGTGATGGTCTTGGAAAAAGGCAAAACATGCTCTCATTAAATAACTTAATATGGAATGTTCTTCAGCAAATGAGGTCTCCCACCAAATTTTTGTCTAACCAAATCCTGTTTTCAGCGTTCAATAATAATTTCTGCCCTTATATGTTGATATTGGACTCCAACATTTTATAGTGAATAGTTCAAAACTGTTTCTCATGTCTAAAGAAATAAAAGAAAGTAAATATATCTCCTTGTAACTTCAGTTTAAAATGCTTGTGATACTGTCTGTTCTTCACACATCTGCTTGCCTATCCCAAAGTCCCTTTTATCCTCACTCATGACCGAGACACTAAAATACTTATATTTCTCCAGGTAAGGTGGAGGTACCTTCATGCCTCTCAACATGCAGACACTGAAAAGAGGGACAGAGTCCCTTGAAAAGTAGGTACATCAAGCCAAAAATCTGGACATCTAATTATTATAGAATCTGAATACCAAATTACACATAATTTTTCCACTTCCAATAGGAATATGAGATACTTCTTGGAAATACATGTTTAAAATACAGAGTCACAAAAATGATGGGAAAATATAAGCACATTATCAAAGAAATGGTTTAAAATCTGTAGACTTTAATGAACTGTATTATAACATTCTACCACACAAGTTCATTTATTTTTGCTTCTGAAAAAAGATGTAAGATGTGTCCTCTTGCTTTAAATTATTGTTGTCACTAGTATGTTTGTCATTATTTGCTGTGAGCTAAAGAGCTTAAAAAAATCACATGCAATAAGGGGGATTCAGAGAATTGTGTGAAACAGTAACTCAAGCATGAACATAATGACATATCTCTAAAAATGGGGACATTCTGTGCAGAGGTAAATCAGGCCAAAAAATCAAAATGTTCCACGAAAATAGAGATAGTTGAAAAGTGTGGTACCCCCTCTGACTGACATACAAGCACAGAGAAATTCATATTGTTTTGTAAAGAGAAATATGGCTTCCAGTTAGATGGTGGTCATTTTCATCCTCTTCACAGCAGCATATGGTTCTGTTATAGCTATGCAGAATAAATTTGTTTTGTGCAGACCACACACACACACACACACACACACACACACACACACACACACACACACTGTGTCTCATTTTAATGCCACCCTGCTTATTGCTGTTCAGTGTATGCAGGTTTTGTATGTGTGTGTGTGTGTGTGTGTGCGTGCGTGTGTGTGTGTGTGTGTGTGTGTGTGTGTGTGTGTGTGACTATGTGTGTGACTATGTGTGTGTGACTATGTGTGTGTGTGACTATGTGTGTGTGTGTGTGAGACTATGTGTGTGACTATGTGTGTGTGTGGGTAGTTTCACTGTGTTACTTTCTTTGGTAGTTGAGTTGATGGGTTATGCTCCATGGATCCTTTTTTCAGACTTACATACATACATACATACATACAAATGTTTCAAGCACAGGCATTAATGCCCTTCTAACTTGCCAATATACCAAAACACTTGTTTCCATAATAAATGTCCAGGCTGTTCTTAAAAATATCTAAACTAGTACTTACTTTAATGTAAGTTGATAGTCTGTTCCAAGCATCAGATGCTCTGTCAGAGAACCAATTAGTACATTTCTCATTCCTATAGAATCTTCTACAAAAGTTAGCTGATGATTCTCTAGTACGTTTTGATAACCTCAGACATTCCCAGAGGTAGTTGTCCCTAAATGCCCTATATACCTGAATAAGATCTTCTCTTAAATATCTCTAAGAGACACTGTACAAGTTCAGATATTTTAGTTTTTCATAATAACTTAGATTTTCACATCCATAGATGTCCTTGGTATATTTCTGCTATACTCTTTCCACTTTATTCATGCGTGTTTTCCTATAGGGTTTCCATATTGTAATTCCATACTCAAGTTTGGGTCTAATGCAACTAACAAACAATGACATCATTATGTTTGATTTCCTAGACTTTATAAATCTTTTTATACAACCTATAGTTCTATAACTATCATTAGCCAATTGGTTGGACTTAGCAGGGAATACATCTTGTAGGCATTGGGAATGTGTCTCAGACTGTGACACAGAGTCTCAATGGCCTGACTTCAGACTAAGAATATATCATCTGAAACAGCTGAGAGATGCACCCCTCCCACACAGTAACTTAAACTTCAACTTATAGATAAAAATACAGACACCACTTTCCTTCTGCAAATACAGGGAACATAAAGACTGCCCATAATAAAAATCACGTTTTTACCACTGGTAGTCAGAAATAATGTTTTATAACAGCATCTAGAGCTAAAGTTTGATGATCAAATATGAAGTGATGTTATCTAACCTGAGACTTTATGATCAAAATGGAAAGGTCAAGACAGATAGTAAGTGATCACCAGATCACTGCATTCTAATCAGATGGAATAGAAAATGTTTCTATCTCCTCTTTAAATAATACAACACTCAATGTAGACAATCACACACAATTACTTGGTATGACTATTGATGGCCAGTTAAAATTTGACTTACACATTCATCATGCAATAAAAAAACTAATCAAAAACTAGGTCTGTTATACCATAACTCAGAATTCCTCTCTGCAGTTTCTAGACAATCCCTTGCCCAAGCCTACCTCCTCCCTAATCAATTCTATGGTTCACCTGTCCTCAGTAATCTTCAATCCTGTTTACTCTCTAGACATGAGCAGACCTACAACAAAATTGCCAGATTTTCAGCTAACTTCCCCAACTCAACCCACCACTGCCTAGCCCTCCATAATTTTCAATGGCTGGAATTATCCAATCACTTAAAACTGTCCCAATTACAGCTAACCCAACATATACTTAACAAACCCACTTCCTGCCCCTCCCTTTCAAATCTTTTGTCACACTATTTCCCTCTGTACTCCCTCCATAGCTCTGAGAAATTTCTTCTAGAAACATTTACATCTAAACTGAACGTTGGAAATCTGCTATATAAATCTTCCATCTCAAAAATCTGGAACAGCCTACCCTCTAACCTACAAAACATCACTCAAGCTACAAGTTTCAAAAAAGAACTAAAATTATTCTTCCAAGCTAACTGAATATGCCCATGCCAGGAGCCCACCTGATCATCCTACTCCTGCCCCTTAAATACTGTATCATAATTCATATTTAACTAATCTCTGAATTTCCTGTCTGGTAACTGCTTAACCTTTTGGTACTATGTGTAACTATCATATATTACCTAACAACTCTTCCAAGTTCTGTAAGGTAATTGCGTTTCAACCATAGTATGTTTATTCCTTTGTGTAGTGACTGAGCCATGTTATTTTTTTATTCTTGTATTAACATGCTGTTTACTTATTCTTGTATTACTTTGTATACATCTATTACTGGAGCTTTTCTCCTCGGGTTTCCGCTGAAAATGGGCTATAACTGCTCAGTTGGACCAACCCAGTTAACAAATGTGAAATTAATTAATAAATAAATAAATAATATGAAAATAACTGGACAATCAGTGGAAAAACACATTCGCAGTGAGGGTGGACAATCAGTGGAAAAACACATTCGCAGTGAGGGTGCCCTTGGAACAACTAGCAGCTGCTTCTATATAGATAAGTTTGACTCCCACCTCAGGAACAGCTTTTCAAATGTAGTAGTAGAGATTGGGAATAAGATTTTAAGTGAACACTACTGAACTCCTCAGTAGCTGTGGTAACACAAATGAGTTCTTACTAAAAAAAAGGTCAATATTTGTCATGGCAGTAACTTTGGACCTTCTGGTGGTGATCATTGGATATTCTTAGGGACTACATCACCCCTCACATTTCCTGTTCCAACCTGATTATTTTCAGAAACAGAACACATTTATGTCTTAGTAAAAGACAGGTGTGGATGATAAAGGAATACCTTATATCACACTTCTGCGATTAATATGGGCAAGTCTTTCAAATACATTACCATTTGTTTCCGCACTCTGTATCTCTATATGGCATATCATAAACGCTGCTGCAGTTTTATATGTTGTTCGTATCCTTTCTTCCCTTTTTCTAAACATGTTTTACTTACTTACTTGGTGTATGTTTTCATTGGGGAGCACATTGGGTATACTGTAGAAGGAGCTGCACTTTGTTGCTATATGTGCATCAACAGGACAGATTCTAGAGATAACCAAGTAGAAAAAAATCAAGGAATTACCTTCAGCTTAACTTTTGTAAAACACTATTAGGTATAATTTTTAAGCATTGACAGGATGCTATGTTTCAAGATAAATGGAAGGTGTCATCAGAGAAAACAGAAATCCTTTTCTTTACCATAGAGTTAATTCCAGAGTTTCTTTAAATTAAAGAAAAAAAAATCACTTTTTCAAATGCATACAGTTTAGAATGCGTTACAGAGAAAATTACTTGAGGGTGGCAAATGGTATGTCGAATCATAATCATCATCATTATGATCATACCCCCTTTTCACATTTTTCTACATAGGCTCAGAATGTCAGATCAGATGTCACCCTCTTTCTCAGTTCAATGTCTCTCTTCTTTGATGGTCATGCCTGACTATCTTTTCCTGCCTTCATCTTATGTTTCACAATTTTTCTTCACCAGATTGTCTTTAGCTTTACTAGTTATCATGGTCCAAGTTTATTATCCTAATAGGATGTATTTGTCTGTCTATCTATATCGATATGTGCATGTCTGTGTGTATAATGAGAGAGAAGGAGAAGGAAAGATGTGATTTGAAAATCCAAACCTGAATTAAATCAAAGATAAGACAATAAACAGTAACCTACTGCTATCATATCATCTGGTTAAGAAATCAAAAGACATCCAAATGAGTCAGCAGATTAATCTAACAGCTCTAAACAAAATAATAATTTGGGATGCAATATAGGTAGGCACAAAAACTTCATCATTCAGCAAAGATATATATTTTGATAGAGCTGACCCATCAGCTCACTGGCAATAGTTTTCTTCAATGACAATCTGAATAAAGTTGATTTAATGGGTTAAAACATGCATTACTATGTTGTATAATTAATAAGATAAATTCTAACCACATTAAGAAACCTGATTACCTTGTATATCATAGCAAAACAAAGCAATACTTACTGGATATACTGAACTTGTCTGCCACATGTTCGTATTGCTAGAGTAGTCACTTACCATTTCAGCATTTTTGAATAGATCTTCCTAAACTACATCCTTACAAACATCTTTCTAACACTGTTTTCATTAATAACAAAGTAATTTGTGCTGACATTGCTCTTAAGAAGATATCTGTGTGTATTTCTGGTGTTGTCACTTAGCATTTCAGGACTTTTGACTAGCTCTTCTTAAACTGTTTTACACACACAGTCATTTTTTTAACACTGTTCAATATTGACAAAGCTGTTGTTGCTAACATTGCAGTTAACAAGACACATGGAGTGTTTTTTTTTCTATCCAAGTATTTTTTAGTTAGCTATTTATTCTAAGAGCCTTAAGGTTTTGTCCTGTGAATTTTAGGCTCATACCTTCACTTTCGATAAACATTTTCTTTACTACTTTTCAATGCAGGGTATTCCAGCTACAACATTTTGTAGACAACACCTCTTTGCATGGAAAATGGGCCTCCTTTCACTGCATTTACAACAGAAATACTGCTAACTGGATATTACTGCAGAGTGTGTGATGTCTAAGGACAGAAGATATGTTCTTTCTATTTCTACACATTAGTTCTAATGACATTATAGAGAGGAGCTTACAGCTACAAGAAAATCTGAAAGGTTATCCTTAATATCAGAAGAAAAAACTAGAAGAAACATGAAGAAAGGAGCAATTTACTATTTAGAAAGACAGGTCCCAACTAATTCATTTCTCAGTTCATACTCAACCCTATAACTACTGTTCATTTTCAAGAATGCTATTCTCATTTTATGGAATGTTCCTAGCTATGTTTGGTCACTTTATATAACAAAGAATTACCTACAGATATCATAAGAACTTGAATTTTTTAAGTATAGTCATTTTCTGGCACAGTATGGGTCCTCCACAAATATCTACTGTTCTAAGATCACGGACCTCTGATGTCTACCCATCACTGTGAAATGAAATTTTACACATGCAAAATGTTCACCATAATCTAAAGTACTGCATGGCTATTGTTATATACTCTAGGGCAGCATGCTGACTTGGTGGCTAAGATTTCATTCTGAAAGCTTTGTAGGCAGAGTTCAGTCCTGACACCTGCCCACTATCTGTGTGGAGTCTGCATGTTACCCTATGTCTTTTCGAGTTTCCTTAAGATACTTTTGATTTTTCTTCTCATTTCAAATTAAAACGAAAGCTACTGTAAAAAACTGTCCATATATTGAATTTATCGTTGCATTTGTCACTGGGACAGTGACGGAAAAGGTTCTTTGACAACCAGTTCACTTTAACTGATTAACAAACAAAAACATTAAAACTAAATTAAAATTTCTTCCATGCAAAGACAATAGACATGCTGTTTTCTTTTAAAAGCAACATTTCCTGTTTGCCTCCATATCGTTTTCAGGCACCAACCACAACTACCCATAAATCTGCAGCTGAAACTATCCATTTTTTATTTAAAAAAAATTATTGCTGCAAAGGAAAATGAAGTTTGGGAACAAACCAAGTTTATTTTAGGGGTTGTGATTTTAGGGGGTGTTATATTAAAAAAGGGGTTAAAGTAAGGGGAATTGGGAAATAGTGGGTGGGGTAACTTAAAGGTTTAGAAAATTTTACTTTGCATCCTTGGACACTAATGTTTTATGAAATTGGATTTATATCTCTCTTTATAGTGCTGCAATGCATTTGATTATTAACAATATATGTATAATGTTCTAAATTTTGCTCCCCTTAGGAGAAAATGGTTAATTCCTTAGTTGAGAAAATCTGGGACTAGTGTTCATTTTCTAATGAGAACTTTATAAAACGGAACATTTTTTTAAAACATTCAAGTATTACATATGTTTTCTTGAACAATTAGATCTCTTGTTTCAGCCATTGTCATTTGTGCAGTATTGCTTGCTGTAAGTTATATGCATTTTTGTTTTCTTAAATCATAACCAAATCTTTTGCATTAAGTTTTGGGTTGTTCGAGCTCCTGTTGATGTCTGAATTTTTGTGGTTTAAATTTAATTTTTTAAAGGTAAGGTTTTGGGTCCCATTGCTGTTATTAGCTGAATGCCCTTGTATTCAATCCCTGTAAAATAATTGTATGAATATTACATGTTAATACAGAAACTTCTAAATTACAATGCCTTGAGTTTTTTCAGTGGCTTGAAGTCCGTTGGGAGGTGTTTAATGTGATAAACCCCTTTTGTTGAATTTGTATATGAAAAATAACTGGGATTTCAAAATGCTTTTATATATAGTAGTTATAAGTAGAGTGCTTGTTGGACCATGTCGCAACAGGAATGTAATATGTCAGAATCTGTTACAAGTTAGTTGATGACTCCAATGGAATCGTTTTCAAGATGACCAGGTTGGCAAATATGGGAGCACAAGCTGCTCCCATAGCTACCCCCTGGTCTGCCTGAATATCTCCCTTCATAAAAAATAAAATTATTCTCTAACACAATGCTCATAAGTTCAGCCAATAATTGAATTCTATCCCATGTCATACTGGTATGTTTTCTTAGGCTGTTAGTGAATGCCTCAATACCTTCTTCCATGGGAATAGAACTAAATAAATCTACAACGTCAATTGTGCTGAACAAAATACCCTGGTGGTATTTATCTAGGGGATAATTCATTAAAAATTCCCATGAGTCTTTTACAAGATGTTTCACTTCTTTGTAAATGGGCTTTAATAAAGTATCTAATACCTCTCCTATTGGAAATGTTTTTGATCTACTTCCAGATATTATAGACGCAAGGGTGGATTATCTGGATTTTTGTGTACCTTGGGTATCCCTATGATAGTTGCTAAAACTGGATGTTCAACTATCATATAACTATACATTTCTTCTGTTATTCGATTTTCCAATAGGTATTCTTCAAGGTACATATCAATCCTACTGTAGGCAATATTGACTTCATTAATGGATGACACTGTATAGTTTCCTGAGTGATGTAATATATCCAAGATGTTAGCATTGTACGTGAGGGTGTCAAACAATACTATGCCCCCACCCTTGTCAGGTTTCATGATACGTATTTTTGTGTCTGTCCGTAAATCCTGAAGAACTTGCCTTTCTTCTATAGATAAATTATATTTGGTTGGAAATTTCTTTCTATTTTTATACAATTTGTAAATTCTCCCAAATTTGGTCTTGTTGACAATATTTTAGAATTCAAGCAATATACCAGAAAATTGAATTTAGCTCTTATGTTTGACAATAATAATCGTCATAAGAACGATCAAACTGGTGTTTTTGGGTCACTAGGGTTGAAAAAGAAAAGTAATTTTATACCATTGAGTAATCCTAATGTACAGATTTACGACCAAGTGGTCACAAATGAAATTTACAAATTGTATAAAAATAGAAAGAAATTTCCAACCAAATATAATGTCATCCATTAATGAAGTCCATATTGCCTACAGTAGGATTGATATGTACCTTGAAGAATACCTATTGGAAAATCGAATAACAGAAGAAATGTATAGTTATATGATAGTTGAACATCCAGTTTTAGCAACTATCATAGGGATACCCAAGGTACACAAAAATCCAGATAATCCACCCTTGCGTCCTATAATATCTGGAAGTAGATCAAAAACATTTCCAATAGGAGAGGTATTAGATACTTTATTAAAGCCCATTTACAAAGAAGTGAAGCATCTTGTAAAAGACTCATGGGAATTTTTAATGAATTATCCCCTAGATAAATACCATCAGGGTATTTTGTTCAGCACAATTGACGTTGTAGATTTATTTAGTTCTATTCCCATGGAAGAGGGTATTGAGGCATTCACTAACAGCCTTGGAAAACATACCAACATGACATGGGATAGAATTCAACTATTGGCTGAACTTATGAGCATTGTGTTAGAGAACAATTTTATTTTTTATGAAGGGGAGATATTCAGGCAGACCAGGGGGGTAGCTATGGGAGCAGCTTGTGCTCCCATATTTGCCAACCTGGTCATGCTCGAATGGGAAGAACAGAATGTATTGGATGGTATACATGATCAACACATTGTATATTATTCAAGATTCCTTGACGATATTTACATTCTTTGGAATGGGGACACGGACACCTACTCTGCTTTTATAAACTACATCAATAATAGCAGCAATTTTTTGAAATTTACCTCAGTGGTAAACGAATATGGTGTTCCGTACCTTGACACATTGATTACAACAGACAAGGTTGGTTTGAAGTCCACGATATATAGAAAGGACACCTTCACCAATTCTTACGTGGACTTCAACAGCTTTCACCCTAGGAAAGTGAAGAGAAACATATACAAAGGACAATGTGTGAGGGCTGTTAGAATGTGTTCTAAGTATATAGACATGGTAAAGGAAATAGATTACATTACATCTTTATTTTTTGACAGAGGATATGACAATGACATGATGGTGGACATTTCAGCATATGTAATCAGCCAATGGGGAATCAAATATAAACCGTTACTTGGTTCTAACAACACATTAAATTTATTAGTCAACAATGAAATTTCAGAGCATCAAGTCATGGAAGCATCTGTAAAACAAATGGCAAATGTTACTTATAATAGAGCATGTATAGTAGGATTTGGTCCTTATAGTTATTATATTAAGGACATTATTACAAAAAATTGGCACTTAATAACTAAAGACAAAGAAATGGCTGATATACTGGGAACAGAACCCAAATTTGTGAACAAAATGGGCTTGAACATCAAGAGAATTCTTGAATTAGGTTACAAGACAAAACATAATGAAAGTGCACATACTTCGAGATGTGGCACTTGCAAACAATGTTCCAGTATATGTATGAAGAGTTCAATCACATTAGAAAATGAAAACAGAACTAGGATATACCCAGTTAAAGGTAACTGCAAAACTAGAATGGTAGTGTATATCGCTATATGTATGGTCTGCCCCTCATTTTATGTGGGGAAGACGGAAAGATTATTAAGACAGCGGATTTATTCACACTTATATTGTATAAAAAATAAGGATTCAAAAAATGCATTAGCAAGACACATTATGGAAAAAGGAGAAGATCATAAATTCCAATTTGCCATAATAGAAGCAGTTAAGTGTGATCCTAGAGGAGGCAATACCAAATATGTATTAGCCTATAGAGAGCTTTTTTGGCAAGTTTTAACTGACGCAACTAGATTGCCAGGCATTAATGACTATTTTACCATCAAGCCTTTGTTGATGTTAAGATAGTGAAGCACATTATAGTCACAGCACCTAAAATTATAATATTATAACATTGAACACAAATCAAAACAAAAAATTTTTTGTTTCAACATTTTAGTATTAATTGTCTACAAATGTATCCATTGTAAGATCAATTATTTCTTGCAATATTTTAATGTATTTAACATTTATATAGAGGTATTAATATGTGGATTTTATGAAACCTTGATCATTTACATGCACAAGTTGAATTTATAGTATATTGCTTTAAGTAAGGCTTTGTATTTTGGCGCCACTTTTCATTTAAAAGTTTCGTAATTAATTGTTCTAACTGTTCTGATGAAGCTAGCTGAGCCTAGTGAAAGCGCTAAACCATAGAAATTGTTTTACTATTTACGTGCATTAAACAACTATTTGGTGGTTTTAACTACATCCGGTGGATTTATTTTGCTATTTACTTGAGCTTGAGCGCATCTTCTTGTGTGGATTATTGTGAATACAACAGCGTGTGGTTCCATACGAGAACATTTTGTTCCGGCTTTTTTTAAGGTTGGTATAAATAGAGGCGGCATATAGTAGTGTAGATAAGAGATGGGATTGGGCTATTTTGGTTCTAGTTGCTGGGGTTAGAAAATGTTTAATTCGATATAGGGATCCTATTTTTCTGTTAACTAATTTGATGGTGTAATTAATGTGTTGATCGAAGGAGAGATTATTGTCGATAGTTATACCTAGCAGTTTTGTTGTAGAGTCAGGTGAGATGATAGTGTTAGTGTTTGAGGAGATGGAGAAATGTAATGGGGTGGTACGAGTGGTGGGGGTGAAAAGGAGAAGTTTTGTTTTTTTGGCATTAAGTAGGAGGAACCGTTTTGAGAACCATGTTTCAACAGTATTAAATATGTTTTGGGTAAGTGAGATCAGTTCTGTAGTGGAAGGAGCAGAACAAATAAGGGTCGAATCGTCTGCATATTGAATGCATGTTGCTTGTGGGATAGCAGAATGAAGATCATTGATGAAGAGAGAGAAGAGAAGAGGACCAAGAATGGAGCCCTGAGGAACTCCGATGGAAATTGACAAAAGAGAAGAGATATGGTTTTCCCATATGACTGCTTGCTGCCTGTTGCTAAGATATGATCTAAACCATTTAATAGCTAGGTTATCAAGCGAGAGAGATTCAAGAATGTTAGTTAGGAGAGAGTGATTGACCATGTCGAACGCTTTTGAGAGATCAATGAAAAGAGCAGAAGAGAGAAGATTATTGTTGCGATTTTTGTTGATAGTATCTATAAAAGAAAGAAGGGCAGTGGTGGTGCTGTGATGAGGTCTAAAGCCATGCTGACAGGGTGCAATAATGTTGTGAAGAGACAGATATTATACTAGTTGCTGGTGAATGCATTTCTCCATAATTTTTGCTAAGGGTGAAAGGAGAGCAATTGGTCTATAGTTGGAGTAGTCAATAGAGTTGCCGCCTTTATGTAGTGGAATAATATGAAAGACTTTCCAGATATCTGGGATGGATCCCTCTTGGATAGTTCTGTTTATGAGTATGGATATAGGGTATGCAATTTCTTTGGCTGCTTTTTGGAGGAAAAGTGAGGGGAGCTTATCAGCTGAAGGAGTACAAGGTTTCAGTTTGTGAATGAGTCTATAGATGTAGGAAGTAGATATAGGTTTTAGAGAGAAGTTGTAAGAAGAGCTAGCTGGGTTATTTGGGGGGTAGTAGTTGTTGGTATTCATTTGTCTAGCTAGGGATTGAATAGTATCGGAAAAAAAGAGTTAAAAGTATTTGCAGTTAGGAGAGGAGTGTCTGGGTTGGCATTTACTGGGGAGGGAGTTTTGGCAGTACCTGGGGAGAGGAGTCTATTCACTGATAACCAAAATTGTCTGGAGTTATTAAGATGGGTTTGCTGAAGTTCACAGTAGTATTTTTTCTTGTTTGAGATTATAGCTTTTTTAGCCTGATTTCTAAGCTGGCGGAAGTTAAGAAAATCTGGGCTATTTCTGTGGCATCTCCATTTGGTCCAAACTTTATTTCTGGCGAGGATGAGTTTTTTAGTGTCTTTGGAAAGCCATGGGGCAGTTTTTGACTTCATTCTAATGGATCGCTCTGGAGCATGTCTATCAAGAATGGATAAGAAAGTAGTATTAAAGAATAAAACTGCATCCTCAAGAGGAAGTGTTTTTATGGAATTCCAGTTACAGATGCTGAGTTCAGCTAGAAAAAGGTCTATATTAAAATGCTTGGTAGAGCAAATTTGTTGAATATTAGGGGTGTTTACACAATCTGACTTTTCTCTAGAAATATAAGTTAGGGAGTGATCACTGATATCATCTGGCAAGGTGCCTACTTTATATATTTTGTTAATATTGTTTGTGAGTATCCAGTCTAATATGCTCTCTCTTTTACTGTGCTTATTGATTCTAGTAGTTGAGGTGATAGTTTGGGAGAAACCGTGTAGATTAATATGAGAGGATGGATTTTCAGCATTAATAGTACTCCAGTCTATGTTAAAGTCGCCTAGGATTATAGTTTCCTGTGGGTAGGTGGTAGAAACCCAACTAAGAAAGTCTTCTAATATTGGAATATTGTTGCCTGGAGGTAGATACATGCATATGATATAAAGGGCTTTTTTAGCATTTAGTTGGAGTTTAGTTGTGATGGCTTCTATTTTGCTATCCTGGTTTGGACATGTTGGTAGAGTAGTGATGTTAAGTTGATTTTTAAAAAGGATTGCTACTCCACCACCTTTACGTTTTGCTCGGTCTTGTCTAAGTATGTTATAGCCTTGGGGTATTATCTCAGAGTCAACAAGACACATGGAGTGTTTTTTTTCTATCTGAGTATTTTTTAGTTAGCTATTTATTCTAAGAGCCTTAAGGTTTTGTCCTGTGAATTTTAGGCTCATACCTTCACTTTCGATAAAGATTTTCTTTATTACTTTTCAATGCAGGGTATTCCAGCTACAACATTTTGTGGACAACACCTCTTTGCATGGAAAATGGGCCTCCTTTCACTGCATTTACAACAGAAATACTGCTAACTGGATATTACTGCTGAGTGTGTGATGTCTAAGGACAGAAGATATGTTCTTTCTATTTCTACACATTAGTTCTAATGACATTATGGAGAGGAGCTTACAGCTACAAGAAAATCTGAAAGGTTATCCTTAATATCAGAAGAAAAAACTAGAAGAAACATGAAAAAAGGAGCAATTTACTATTTAGAAAGACAGGTCCCAACTAATTAATTTCTCAGTTCATACTCAACCCTATAACTACTGTTCATTTTCAAGAATGCTATTCTCATTTTATGGAATGTTCCTAGCTATGTTTGGTCACTTTATATAACAAAGAATTACCTACAGATATCTTAAGAACTTGAATTTTTTAAGTATAGTCATTTTCTGGCACAGTATGGGTCCTCCACAAATATCTACTGTTCTGAGATCATGGACCTCTGATGCCTACCCATCACTGTGAAATGAAATTTTACACATGCAAAATGTTCACCATAACCTAAAGTACTGCATGACTATTGTTATATACTCTAGGGCAGCATGCTGACTTGGTGGCTAAGATTTCATTCTGAAAGCTTTGTAGGCAGAGTTCAGTCCTGACACCTGCCTACTATCTGTGTGGAGTCTGCATGTTACCCTATGTCTTTTCGAGTTTCCTTAAGATACTTTTTATTTTTCTTCTCATTTCAAATTAAAACGAAAGCTACTGTAAAAAACTGTCCATATATTGAATTTATCGTTGCATTTGTCACTGGGACAGTGACGGAAAAGGTTCTTTGACAACCAGTTCACTTTAACTGATTAACAAACAAAAACATTAAAACTAAATTAAAATTTCTTCCGTGCAAAGACAATAGACATGCTGTTTTCTTTTAAAAGCAACATTTCCTGTTTGCCTCCATATCATGTTTTCAGGCACCAACCACAACTACCCATAAATCTGCAGCTGAAACTATCCATTTTTTATTTAAAAAAAATTATTGCTGCTAAGGAAAATGAAGTTTGGGAACAAACCAAGTTGTCCCGGGGCATCTTCATGAGGGGTTAGATAGATATTAGTGGGTGTTAGGTGAGTTGGGAAAGTGAAAGGGTTAAGTGAAGGCAGGGAGGATTGAGAGGAAATGAGATAAGGGTAGGGTAGGACTTAAGAGGTTTAGACAATGTGTAGCTGTGTAAGCAATCACATTTTGGTGTGAGCTTGCTAAGGTAAGTGTTACGTCCATGAAGACCTGTAGGCATTTAGTAAGTAGGCCTCTGGTATTAGTGGAGCATGGCAGTGCTAGGTGAGTTATAATACATATATATTGTATTGCAGGATGGTATACATAGAATTTTTGCTCCCCTTGTTCATGTGTTAAAGGATTGGTGTTTGAATTTGCCTTAACTGTTGAGGAGATGGAGAAGATGCCTCGTGGCCAGGCTAAGGTAGGTGTCAGGTTGTGGTCTAATTGCAGGAACATAATTTAATAAAACAGGGAGAAATTTTTTTTTTTTTAAAAGAACAATATACGGCATATATAAGGCATATTTTTACTTGAAGGGGCAGATATGGTGGTGCTGCAGGTGCCGTTGTCTTTCTGCATTCATTGAGTGCATTTTGTCAAGCAGTATTTGGTCATGCTGCCCCTGTAAGGATTCACACTAATGCATGTTTGTCTTTCTTGCTTTGCCCCAATGCAATCAATCCGAATACTTGTTTGTGGCAATTCAGTTGTTATGGGTCTGCAATTCTGGAGGGCCTCCTGGTGGATTTGTTCTTGGCATTTTGTGTGGGCTGTGGGAGTACGCTGTGAATATCTTTTCATGGGCTACAGGCTTTCTGTGGGAGTGAACTATTGCTGTTGTATTTAGCCATGCATGGTGGTGTTAGGTGAATCAACTGCCAGGCCATGTTCACCTAATTTGTATCTGCAATACTGCTGACGTACATGATGAGTAAATGACAGGAAGACTTTCTATTAAATTGTGACAAATGGCAACTGAGGCAGTTGGATGTTATCTGAAGTTGTGGGCTATGACAGCATGGTCCCTGGTTAGGAGAGGACTGTGATTGGTGACAGTTGTGGATGCATGCGTCCTTTGACGGTTTGAGATGGGTTTGTACTATGGCAAAAAAAAATGAGAATCTGTTGGGTTTAACATGAGCTTTGTTAGTACAGCACAGTAATATAATGTATGAGTGGCCCTTGTATGGAAGGACTAGGCTCGTCGTCCACTGTTTGGGTAGTGCATATAGTTAGTACAGTTCATGTTGGAGGCAAAGGTTTTGCTGTGCTGATGCTTTTGACAATTGGCAGGGTGTGCAGTGAATGGAATGAGTGACGCAGTGTGTGGATGGTGTGGTATATGAAGAGGCTGGGGACTGGAGTTTTGGGTCAGGTGTGGAGGTATTGGTGGCAACCTTGAAATGTGTCAGTGTGTTTACAAATGTCTTGGTGTTCTTGATTCGTTCATGTGGTTTGGAGAGAATGTGAGGGCATGGGATCTTTTCTGCCATCCACATTCCAGGTTTATAAGAGCAATGCTTACGTGACTTATATTTTCCAAGGTTTTCCTGAAAGATCAGGCCCTCATCCTGTGGTGGTGGCTGTGGGGTCAGGACAGATGTGATGGTGTGGATGGAAGAATGCATATTGCAGAACTGGCCATTGCTGGGTAGTTGTTTTGTTTGTTAGAAGCTGCTTTGGACTTTTATAGAGGGGAGGGCCCATGCATTACCATTGTTATGGAGTTGCTGGTTGGTGGATGTTCCTTTAACTTGATAAAAAAAAAAAATGGTGAAAAAAATTGGGTAAGGTGGGGGATATGTGGGGATCTTGGCCGGCCACAATGTCACGGTGTTTGGGAGGTTTGGGGAGTCATAGTTTTATTTGTTTGTTTTCTGTCAATGGGTTTGTGGTGCAGTGGTTGAAGCAGGCAATTATCTTGCTCTCCCATTTAATTGTTTATTTTCTTTGGCATGTTTTCTGTTTTGTTCCTGTCACTGTCATGGCCAGGTTGATGTGCTGTTATCAGCAGAAGCTGTGAGTAGCTTTTGCGGGTTTTGAGTAAGGGAGAATACTGTCTACCACTTTGCATGCCCTGTACACTGCAACTTGTCAGTGGAGTAGGGCCTTACCGTTTAATGGTACAGTGTTTCATAGGAAAGGATGAATGGTGGGAAGGAGTGAGCCCTTTGGCTGCACAGATTTGTGAGGTATATCCACATTAATGCCTCATAATACTGGTCCTCATCCTTTCAAATTATTTAAGACTGGTAGTAAATGAGTTTGAACATTGCAGTTCTGATGGCTGCTCATTTGGAGTGCTCGTTCTGATGTAGATGTAGTTATATGATGCTTGACTTAATATCCCTTAAAATAACATTTATGGAAATAAGATATTGGTAACTTAAGGAAGGTACAAACTTTTGCACTCAAATTATGCATCTATTTCCACAACTTCAGTAATACCATATTATTGGGTATTACCAATATTTTCTTGTTACACTTTTTTTTTTAATGAGTGGCAACTCATTTTCAGACCAAAGTCAGAAAATAGACAGACAATTGAGTTTCGGACTTCATACCCTACAGAAAACCCATGCCAATGTACAATGTAGAGCATCAGTTTTGCTAGCTGGAGAGCAGTGGTGGGTATATTGGAGCTTTGTCATACCCATCAACTGTACAGATGTCGTAGAATGTCCAGATTTGGCTTCATATTTGGGTTTGTTTTTCATAGAGTTGTACTTTTTGGCAGTTAGTGGCAAAGCATTAAAGTTAGAAGATAATGCCAGACATTTGAGTTTCTCATTTTATACTATTCAGAGTATACCTCAGCCCATCTTTTATTTATGGATTGTGTCCCCTTTGATAGCACTGTAAGCTGCTAGTAAGCTGTTAGGTTTGCTGCATTTTGACCATTTGTTCGACATTTTGTTTGGTTAGTGTGCTTCATTTGGAGATGGAGGGTTAAGAGCTATGCAGATGGTTTTACAATAGAAGTTAGCTTTGCTTATACAGTGCGCTAAGTTATGTGGTATGGAATCACAAGGTTACCCTGGTTGTGGATATTGATAGGTCTCTTCAGGTGTGGAGTTTAGCTATAACATACTCGACTGGTAGTTAAGTTTATAGTGGGTGTTTGATAGGTTCATTGGAAGCATAGCTTCAGTTATGGCTGTTTTATCATAAATGTGTGTGGCAGTGGTACACTCCTTCTCGGGTTGGCAGGATAGGTTGTTTTTGAAGATGTCTTGAAATGTGCGTTATGCATTTTAGATGATTTACATGTCTTTTCTTTCTTGCAGATGGTGTTTTTGGAATGCTGCTGCTATAGTCTGGAATAGGTGGGTATAAGGTTGAGCCTTCTTTTTACATCTTAAGACAATTTACTTTTGTCTGTTTCTTTGTAGATGGTGGTGTGATGAGTACCAGTTGTGGCACTACACAGTGAGTTTGCAGATGATGGAAGCAGTGTTGAGCGATGAGGTTGCACATGGGAGTACAAGTGGGCAACAGTTACTGACTTGAAGTGGATTTCAAAGTTGTTGTGTTTTGGTAGAGGATTTACACTGCTAGCCAGAGAAGGACAGGCATTTGAGTTTGTGATCTCAGGGTTAATTGATGGTGCAATATGTTCTATTAACCATTTCAATATGTTAGATCAATGTTTGAAAGGTGCCTGCAAAGGGCTTGATGAGGTTACAGGTAATGCAATTTATTTATTGCTCATTAAGGCACTTCACTGTGGATGGGATTCAGGTAGAGGGAGTGGAGTCACAGCACTCTTAATATCATAGGAAGTTATTAGGCTACTGGCTTTGGGGCGATTACAAGCTAGACAAATTTGGCACTTATTTCTGTGGGTAGCACTTATCACTCTTGTCCAAAGGGGATATGAAAAAAAAAAAAAAGACGGGACTGGTCCCATATTTTGGTGGAGTGTGGCAAACACTTGATGAGGGTGGCAGGAGTCCTTGTCAGTGCCTTCACGTTAAGAATTATTGGTATGGTGATGTAGAATTTATTATTTTTTCTTTTCCTTGCAGATTGCTGAAGTGCAGAAAGCATCATGCGGTGGCTTGAAAAGGTGATCTGAAAGGTGATGCTTTTTGATAGAATGGATGCTTTTGCCTCTGCAATGGGGCACAATAAAGGTCTGAGTAATCACCTTATTAAAGCATGTTAGAGCTCTGTGTTTAATTAGTGGGAGCTGATTATTGCATTGGTATAGGGGCAAGTAAGGAAGAGGTAGGTACGGGGACCAGGGGAAAAACTGTTGGGGTGGTTTATGGGGAGTCTGGGGATCCCACGGGATGAATAGTCACAACATTCATAGAAGCACAGGAACTTATTAGGCTAAAGCCTTATGTCTCTTGTAAGCCAATGGAGTTTAATCCTTGCTTCCAGGTGCATTGCTTACATGGGAGCTAGAAGGTTTAAGGGAAGATTGGTTGCAGGATATTGCAGTCGTAGGTCAGGTTTTGATTCCTTACTACAGGTAGAGGTAATACAGAGGAAGTGAACCTTCAAAAAGAAAGACCAGGGACAAGTAGTGGTTAATGATGGTCAATAGTTTCAGTGTTCTAGTTTGGTGGTTGCTAGGAGGATAGGAGGTTCTGAGTGGAGTGGCCTGGGTTCTAGTCTGGATTGTCATTTAGTAATGAGTGAATTGGGAGTGTTTATGGCTGGGCACGTAGAGTACTTCATTGCTGCAAATAGGCAAGTTTTCAGGAACCAGGTCAAGGGGTGCTGGTTTTCTGTCATTTAGGGTTAGGGCATTAAAATTTTGGAGTTAGATTATTCCTTACAGTAATCGGGTTAATGCACAGCCAGAAATGGGTAGTTTGGTGGGCTAAGGTGATATGCTACAGTTGACAGGGTTGTGGCTATAGGTTGTAATTCTGTTCAGGTTGAACCATGATTAGTTGCTGGAAGGAAGTGGTTTAAAGGAATGCATTCTCTTGGATGGGATGTCCCAGTGGTACAGTGGAGTCACGGGTAATTCTACTTTATTTAGTTTCATTATGGCATGTTTCAGGGATGGTATGCAGGATCCTAAGGGCTTTACAGATGATGGGTACACCTAATGATGTTTGGCTTAACCTTTCCCGTTATGGGAGGTAGTTGGTGGAACAATTTTGGGCAGAAGGGAGGAGGAACAGCGTGGTCAGACTGGTTGGTGAAGAAGAAGGACAGGCTTGGCCTCTTCTGTTCCCCCTCTGGTGTATGGATGTTCATTTCAAGGATTTGGGGGAAAGGAAAATGAACAGCTGGAGGAAGCTTGCTGAATGTATGAGTAAGCTGAGGTAAGGATGCTGCTTAATTGGTTGAAGGTAATTCAATAAATGGTATATGAAGTGAGATGGGACACTGCATCATAAGTAAAGTAAATGAGCAGAGGTATGGACTCTGCTTACTGAGCAGGGTGAGTAGGTACACTGCCCTGATTAGCATTACAAGGATGTTTATGCTGTGTTTAAAATCATTGACATTATGTGAAGTTGTAAATAATAAAGTTGGTGAACAAAGCTATGTTATGTGAGTTTTAATAAAGGTCGTCAAATGTTATTCATTGTGATGTGTTTATTGAATGGGACCTGGACAACTGCATGCTGCTGGTACCACCAAAAGATTTAGTTACACGGTGTCTGTTTTCTGGCTTGAATTAGCATATCTTGCTTTGTGCTATCACTGCCTGCATCACACTGTATTTTTTTTCCTAAGAAAAAAATAAAAAGATCGATCACTGCAGTTGGCAGACAATGCAGCCAACACAGCACAGAAATGTATTTGGTTTCCTCTTAGAATTTGCCCTACCAGTACCTACTTTAACCTGCTAAGAGAAAACTGCCATTAAGATTAGGGCATGTATTTTATTCAATGACCTCTGTGAAAGTAATGAGAGACTGACAGGTAAGTAGCAACAGTAGCCCTCACACTTGATTATGAGACAGTGAAGGAAGTGAAATGTAAAGCCTAATGAATATCATCCCATCTCAGCCTGGCGGATTGTGTAGTTTAATTATTTTAAATAATTATGTTATTACCAAAATAATTGGTCTAACTTAAATAATAAACCCAATAGTGTTTTCAGGAACAAAGTGCTTCTTTGCTCATTTTAAAAAACTGCAAATTTTAAACTTTTAAAATTATAAAATAAATGTGGGAAACTAAATTACCTTGGCACTCTATGTTCTGCCACCTGAGTAGCAACTGGTTATCATAAATTGTGTCAAAACCTCTTTGAGGAATGCGACTATTATTAAACAGTATCCTATTGTCAAGTAATATTTGTAGTGCATTGTCTTCCTTAATGAAATACAACAGCACTGATAGAGCTGAGTAGAACTTCATAAGAAGCTGCTGTTCTGTAGCAGGCATAGATGTATTTGTGTGCAGCTAATGACACTCTTCCTATGTTTGTGTCAGAAATATGTCTGAGTGAACATCAAGTCTCCAGAATATTTGCTTCACCAAAATTCCAGTGAGAAGAATAAAAAGTTATAATTCTATTAAACATAACAGACTTCTTCTCCTTGCTGAATTACTTATAAGACATATTTCCCAGACTTCTTCAACCCTTATATCAGCCCTGTCTTCCACAGAACTGATAGGATAGAGTACTTTTTTTGGTCATTGCTAGTTAACCTTGATGAGAAAAGCAAGCCCAAATGAGCATATTTTGCCAGCTTAGGGCATGTCATTTTAATACACTGATCAAATTAATTAATTCTACATTTTGCTGCATTCTCTGGGCATATTCAGAAACCATTTTCCATCACAATCTCTCCAAGGTTTTAGGATTTTCTTCTTTCTGCATGTCAGTCAGCCAATTAAACAAACTAGCAGTTAAGTGGGCCAGGTGATATTTTCAGTTGTCTTGCATCCTAGATGAGATGTTTGAATAATTTAAATATCTCTTGATGAGTGAGAAAGAAATTGTCATAACCTAACTCAGTAATGAAAGGTCTGGCTTGATTCCTGCTCCAGTGTTTTGTGGTTTTACAGCATAAAACTTTATATGCAAAGTTTCAAACTCAGCTTCAGAATACATTTGGCAGATATCTTGTTTTAACCATTTCTTAGTTTCATTGTGAATCCATGCAAGTGCAGCTGCATTCTACAAGAGTTAAGTGGAGCAGTAGGATACTTGTGTTATAAGTTAGGTTCTCACAAATTACTTAATTGCACCATTTATTTAGATAGTTTTAGGAGAAAACATACATTTTACAGAACCATTATGAATAGTGCATTAACTTTCTCTAACAAGGATGCAGTGATGTAAGAACACAATCCTTATTCAACGGATATCAGCAGACCATCAGCCTCCACTTTAACAATTTTCTAGATATTTCTGTCAAAAGCAGTATTACCAGCCAATGATTTACAAGTATGCTAAAGCAGTTTTCCACCTTAAGACATAAATACTCATTTTTAATACACTGCATAAATGATTATACTTTCTTGCTCTGCAGTACAGAAGCATAACACAATACTTTATCTGAGCAGTTTACTGACCTCTTTCAAATTCATATTTGCAAAACTTAGGAGAATTAATGAATAGAAACCCTCTAATTAATAATCAAAATAGTGTTTGGTATTCCTTGTTATAACTTGCAATGTCAGGGTTCCTAACACATTACTGTGTTATTTCATACGTTAACTTAAATATACCATGCCTGACATTAACTTAGTTATCCCAAAAGAATATTTAAAAAAATGCAAATATTAAACCTATATCCAATCATAAGTCTTCTCTACAGTATTACGAATTAATGTTAAAGAGTTGTTTTCCCTAAAATAAACCATGCAGTTTTAAAGACTTTAAGAATTGCATTAAGTTGCACTTTGGAAATAAAAATACACACTCAGTCCCTGGTTAAATATAGTTTCCATTGCCAACTCAAGCTACTGCTTA
This sequence comes from Protopterus annectens, assembly GCF_019279795.1. NCBI lineage: Eukaryota > Metazoa > Chordata > Ceratodontiformes > Protopteridae > Protopterus > Protopterus annectens. The sequence continues at coordinate 1,683,288,469 of NC_056733.1, forward strand.
TCTCCTTCACCTGGGAATAGGAATGTTACAAAGGCTGAATGTATTTTTAAAGGGACAGTGACAGAAATGAATGCTAACTTTCAGTCTACTGGGAAGAGTGTATTTCTGTCCAATTTAGAAGCGTATTATTTTGTCCGATTACACATTTTATTCCTGGCAGAGTTTTTATAAGAAGAGAAGTTGCAAAGGGTGAATGTATTTTTAAAGGGAAAAAGACAGAAACAAATGCAAAGTTTCAACCTGCTGGGAAGGGCTTATACCTGCCCAAGTTACAAGCGTAAGACAAGCAGTTTTATAAGATCTTGCCAGATTTTGTGTGTAAGACAAATATTTATAAACAGAGCAGAGCTGATAAAAGAAACTTGGTGCAATGGCCATGAAAAGATGGCAAAAAAATGAAAACCTATCAGGGATTTTAGTGCAGCATACATAATTCTCCTTAATCCAACTAGTTACTAAACATACAATAAAATATGTTTTAATACATATAGTGAAAACAATTTAGAACAGAGCTGATGTTATTAAAAAAGTGATTCTGAATAACAAAGTTCAGCATTTTCCTGCTTTGGAAGAGAAAACTCGTTTATCTGAAAGTTTATACATTTTCTACAACCTTCCATCTAAATCTCAAGTAGGTTGAACTGCATTCCCTCAATCTGTTGCAATATAAAATCTAATGAATCTGGTAATTTGTCTATCTCTATCTAAGGCTATAACTGAAAGCAGAACTGAAGTCATTCAGACAAATGACAGACTTTGAATGTAATTTTAAAATGCAGGAGGTAAACCATTCTAAAGTGAACATCACTCTCTCACTTTAGGTCAGAAAGTTAATATAAATACTGAGATTATATAAATGGAGGTAATGCCTCCATTTTTAAAGTAATGCAAAAAGCAGACCCAGTTTTCCTTGTCAGTTTTTTTATTTTTGTGATTTGCAGTATAGTCTCTCTGTCTCTCTTTCTCACTCTCTTTCTCTCTTGGTGAAAAACATGTAGGTAAACTACAGCACAGCAGTGGTACTAAAAGACATAGAATGTTGTTGTTTGTCTTTAGGCTTTTTCCCGGTAAGGGGTCACCACAGCAGAACTCCGGTCCGCTAATGATTGGCAGTAGATGTTTTTACGAAATGCTGAGGTGCCAGCTCGTCACCCAACCTTCAACGAAGGCACACCCATTTACGCATGCATGTCTTTTGAACACTACCCAACCACAGGGAGGACATGCAGACTCCACACAGAAGGCAATCCCAAGCCAAGCCGAGAATCGAACGGGAGAACCTCTTGCTGTGAGGTAACAACACAACCACCATACCACCACGGCATTACTGAACTCTGTTTTAATTACTGCCATACATTGCAATATACCTCTATTTTTCCACTATGTGAGTGTTTGAAAACTCACATTTGCATTCTTATTTTTATGAGTATGAAAAAAACTCAGTTTTTAAAAATGTTAAATATGCTGCCTGTTTTTAAGTTTCAGAACTCAATTCTTGACTGGTCAAGTATAACAGTACATAAAGTTGACATTTTAAAATTCACCTGCTAAATTTATAAGTGAAATTACACTATCAAAGTGAAGGGTAATCAGTTGATAATGACACTGAGTATAATTGCTTTTGAACTATAATTTTTTGAGGAATTGAAATACAAAGCTGGCTGTTACATACTTATCTATCTACTGTCTTCAAAATATTTTACCATTTCTTTTGAAAGGAATGATTGTGGTTAGCAATTACACTTATTTTGCTGAATTTTGATGATAAGATCTTTTTGTTAATGTCAAATGAAGTATGCCTGGAATGTCGCAATTACAATTCAAATTCAGAAAAAAGACAACTCTGTTAAGCCTCTTTTGAAGTAAAGGGCTTAATACAGTTTTGTTAACCACCTCAGAGTGCTCTTAAACTATAATCTAGTGTTAGAGCATATCAGCAGCCAGTTTTGTTCACCACAAAACAGTGTCAAGAAGTTTAAACACCTTTAAAAGCAGTTAGTTTTATATAAAATTCATAAAATCCAATGCCCTAGATCAACTTATCCACACCCCCACCAGGGGCAACAATATCCTAGACCTAGTCATTACCAACATGAGTGACCGGTGTTCCACACCTGAAGTCAACTCCTCGTTGGTCCGATCCGACCATAAGCTTATCACCCTTGATATCCACATCCCGCCCCCACCCCCCATTAAGGAAACCACAGTAAAAAATGTCTCCAAAGCCAACTTCAAGCCTCTTAAGACAGAAGTGGTGAACTTCATGACACCCATGCAGATGGACAATACAGTTACAACTGCTGAATCCTACACAAATGCACTCTAAGTGCTTACATGAGTGCATGGATCATGCTATCCCAAACAGAACCAAGACGCTATCCTCCAAAACAAGGAAGCCAATCTGGTGGTCCCCTGCATAAACAAACTGTACAACAGAAGGAAGAAACTGTTGCAAAAGAGAGTAAAATCCCATGAGTGGAGGTGCTCCCTGGTCAGCTTCAGTAAGAAGCTGAGATCCCTTATAAGATCCTCCAAAGCTAGCTATGAAAACAAAATCACCACTAAATCCAAGGACAACCACAAAGCATTCTATAGCTATGTCAAGAATCTCAATGGCAACACCCAGATCTGCTCTGAGTTACAGCACAAAGGCACAAAAATTACAGAACCAACTGATATTGCCAACATCCTGGCAGATCGGTTCATTGCTAAGGTTTACTCCCCTCTCACCCCCTAAAGGGCCCATATATATACAGGAAGAATGCAGAGTCCCTGTAATCACAACTACACAGGTAAAAGCTGCACTCTCTAAAGCCAAAAACACAACATCCCAGGCTGTGTTTTACACGAACCTCAGAACAAACTGGCTCCCCACTTAAGCACCATGTTCAATAATAGCCTCGCATCAGGCTTTTTGCCCACTGAATGGCGCACAGCAACAGTTATCCCACTCCACAAAGGGGGAGCCACCACTGATCCCGGGAACTCTCGACCTATTAGCCTGAAGAACCTGGTCGGCAAGGCCATGGAATGTATCATCATGAAATTCATAGACATTGGTAACCTCCAAACTCTGGATCCCTCCCAGTTCATGCTTGTGAAAGGCAGATCATGCCTCCTGAACCTGATCGACTTCTTTGAGGCAGTCATCAAATCCGTGGATGAGGGTAAGGTGGTTCACACAGCCTATCTTGACCTCATCAAGGCTTTCAACACCATCCCCCATTCTGGAATTATAGCTAAACTCACTAAACTAGGTATAAATCCCTATGTCACAAGATGGGTTGCCAACTGGCTCACTGACAGAACCCACACTGTAAAGGTTGCAGACTCCAAATCTGACCTCAAAGCAGTGATAAGTGGAGTACCACAGGGTTCCGTCCTGGGATCTCTCCTGTTTGGTATTTACTTCTCTGAAGTACAGGCTCCACAGAAGGCCTCTGGCTAATGAAGTTTGCAGATGACTGCAAAGTAGAAGCCATAGTTAAGTCCCCAAATGATGTGGACATCCTACAGAAGGGCCTCACTGAGACAGATGCCTGGTGTCAGAGCTATGGCCTCAAGTTCAGTGCCAAAAAGTGCAGTGTCATCCCATTTGGTAAAAACTCTCTACCCATGAACTACCACATGGGCAGCAATCTACTTAACACCAAATGCGTGATAAGAGACCTTGGGACCTAGCTGGACAGTAGTCTCTCCTTTGATAGTCACATCGCCACAGTAGTCAGGAAGTCCTACTACATGGCACACCTCATCATAAAAGTCTTCTCATCCAGGAAAAAGAGGTCATTGTTCCTCTCTACTCATCACTCATTAGACCCATTATAGAGTACAATGCCCCTTTTGTAATGTACCTTACAAGACATCTGCAGCAGCTGGAAAGGCCACAGAAGTACCTCACAAAGAGGATTACTGGCCTTAAACAAATGCCCTACACTTGTCTACCTCAAAAAACTCCAGCTTTACTCTGTAGCATATCCCCTACTCCGAGGTGATCTCTGCCTAACATATAAAGCTATGTCAAATGCAGAGCTGTTGGACATGTTACACCTAAAAAAATCCGAATCCCTCCAAGCTACACGCTCTAGAGACCTAAACCTTGTCACCACAATAAACAGGACAAGCTGGAGGGATAGATTCCTGTCCCAGAGACTTCCTATACTCTGGAATAAGCTACCCATCTATGTCAAGCAAAGTTCTTCATTAACACTCTTCAAGAAAAATCTTTATGAGTGGATGGGAAATAGGAAATGCACCCCGGGGATCACTTCTGCGTCTCTGCTGGACAGTGGCACAGGAAAATAACTTTCTTGGGTGGCATAAGCTATGGTACCTTTTTGGCTAGGCTTATGTAGGCCCTTGGGCCGATAGCCTAGTATCTACCTATGAACCTATATATATATATATATATATATATATATATATATATATATATATATATACACACACACACACACACACACACACACACACACACACACACACACACACACACACACATATAGGTCCCCTTCAAAGGATCGAAAATTCACCACATCAAATCACTGATATGTGAAGACCAGATGATCAAAGTTGTGAAATATAAAACCTTGTGAATGGAGATCATCGAACAGTGTGGAAAGGGAAATTTGCCATTCTCTTCACTCGGAGTTGGTATATTTAAGTAGCAGAGGGGGTAGGGGTTCAGTGGGTCTTGACTCCCCCCCCTGCAAAAATGTGAAATAAGAAGCTTTCACTTGTTAGATTTTTTTCTAGTTCAATATTTGATCTTCTGGTCTTCGATGACCAGAGCTTCAATGTTGTGAAATTTCAATCCTTTGAAGTAGACCTATAAATATAAATAAATATATATATATATATATATATATATATATATATATATATATATATATATATATAATGTGTGTGTGTGTGTGTGTGTGTGTATTCATGCGATATATATATATATATATATATATATATATATATATATATATATATATATATATATATATATATATATATATATATATATATATATATATGTATATATATATAGATCTACTTCATATATAAACATATATGTACACTTTGATGTCACACAATGAAGTATGGCAGAATGAAGTGTCTAGCATTTCTTAAAGCATCAAGAGATACAAAGCCTCAGTCATGTTGTCTGCGTTACTACACAAAGTGTTTTATGTATTTTAAAACTAGAAAAAACTTTGTCTTTTTATACATTTCTTTCTCTGATTGATACAACATGGAGAACATATAGTTTCTTGACTACAAAGAGTCATTATAAGGATTATCTAATCAAAGCTGCTTATTACGTGTTCACAACATGGATGTGAAAATTCACCTTGCCAGCTGTCCTTGCGTCTGCCTTTGAGGAGAATTTCGTGACTTCCATATCTCAAACATAAAATTAGGTGATTATGATTGCAGACCTGATCAGAACTATTCATGACTGTAGTGGCCAAGAAATGAATTTTCAAAGAATGGTTAGTTCAATGGTAGGCATAAACAGAACCCCAAAATAAAGGAGACAATAACAAAAAGGAATAACAGATGTTCTTTATTCTGTTAATGACCAAAAATGTAATCTTACTTGGAGACCTGAATCTCCTGAGAATAATTTCGTTAATGAGTTAATTAGTTATCCTTTGTTGACTGTGTTAGTCCAAGTAGACTAGTAGTCTCTTTTCTGGTGAGACACAAGGAGGTATTTGTATTACAAGGGTGAATTGTTTTCAGGTCATTGGGGAACTTTCCCTACTCTTGGTAGTGAGAGGAAGGATATGTGTGTTATTCATTCTGACTTCCAGTTTCCTGTCCAGGCACGGAGGCAGCCTGGAGAAACAGGAAGAAAATATGGCTGATTCAGCTTTGGCTGAAAATGAAGTGAAGGTTGATGAAAATGTAGTTGAAATGGTAAATTTCCTACCAGATTTTTTTTTCTGATGCTGTGGGTGCAGAAAAAACAGTGATATTGGAAGAAAAGAAGATTGTAGTTGTAACAGACATGGATTCAGAGGAAAACTTTCAGAGGAGATAGTTTGAAGGAGAGACAGTTACCTCTGAGAAATGCATAATTACAACCCTCCAACCAGGAGGGTTGCTGGATGATTATTTGGAAGAAATGGTAAACCAAAGTAAACCAGAAAGTGGTGCAGCAATTTCTCGAGTGACATCATGGAGAAAATAGAAGAAGAAAAAGGAGAAGAAGAGACTGTGCCAGAAAAAGTTCAACAGACAAAAACTTGTGCACAAACTGTGGAGAAGGAACAAAGAAGAAAGAAGAAATAAAAGAAAGAAAAAAGAAGTATACAGTACATGTGAGATGTAAACAAGAAGAAAGTTTGGACAGGTATAAGGTTTGGGACTCTATCACAGCACCTCTGCGGTAACAGAATCCATTTTAATTAATAAGGAGACTTTTTTTACTTGATATTTGAAACTGAGCAGGCCATGGAGATTTTTTGGGGGTACGTATGAACAAAAGAAAAATATTTATCCATGGTCAAAATATGTCATGCAAGCTTTTTATAGACAAACAAATAAAAAGAATAATGATCCAGTTCAGAAATGAAGTTGAAGCAAAAAAATTGAAAGAAAATGTGTTAACTATATGTAAAGAAGTAATGGATATTACAAAAATATATGATGGAAGAGGACTAAGAACTGGCGGATGAGGATGTGAAGTAATACTGAAAATGGAAAGTGATAATATTATGCACATACCTAACATTATTGCTGTTCATGGTAATAGGGAGTTTGTGAAATACAGGGGTCAACCAAAAACATGTTATTTTTTGGAAAAATTATCATTTAATCAATGAATGTGATAAAAAAGATGTTATTTATGTACTAAAACAGGGCATAATGCAAAAAATGTCATTTAAAGTGCAAAAAATATGGCAATACTGGTCATTCATGGCTAGAATATGAAATGAATGTGCAAGAAGATGAAAATGAAAGTGAAGTTATACAGCATAAAGGATAGTAGAATGTGTTATACAAGAAAATGTACAAAAAGATGTAACTGATAAAGAGGTTATACATCAAGTTAAGGAAAGTAACAAGGAAAAACAAACAGAGGAAACAAGTGAGGAAGAAGCTGACTGGGGCACACTAAGAAATAAAAAGAATTTGATAGGGAAAAGAGTTAAAAAAGGAAAAACATTTTTAAAAACATAATGCTTAGAGAAAATAAGAAAGGAAAAGGATAAACATTTTATTATGCTAACTGTTTTTAAAAACTAAAAACACAACTGTAAACAATATGAAAAATCTTAAAAGGAGAATAGGTATATTACAATTGTGTGCTGCAGTAGATGCACATGTTATTATTTTAGAGGATATCAAATTATTAATAGAGGAAGAAAAACACAAACTGAAAAACGTTAGAATTGTGTGGTAGTTTGCAGCATGGGGAAAGAAACATGGTTGAGTATATGTATATTTTGTCAAGAAAGCATTAAAATATTAGATGTAACCATAGTGGAACTAGGACTAACTATGGTAATAGATGTGAGATGGAAAACATATGTGCATAGAATTATAGCTTTATATGCATATGTAACAAAAAAGAAAGAGAAATGATGTTTAAAAATATTCCTGAATATGTCTGAGTAAATATGGACAATACAGAGCAATTGTGATGTTAAAATGGCTAAAGAAATTATGAGAAATGGAAAATTAATTATACGGGAGAATAACCAATGGACCTATAAAATGAATGAAATTAGGACAGAAATAAATTATTTTTTAATATTTGATAGTTTAATAGTTGTAAAAATGGAATTAGGTATGCTGGATTTTCAAATCATGTGGCAATTTGGGTTAAAGTACAGGAAAATGAAGAATATATAAGAATAGGAAAAGGAATGAAGAGAATTAATGAAAATGAATTAGATTTAGAAGAGAAAAAAGAATTTGTGGAATTGTGGAAAAATCATAAGACTATGAGGGAGTTTTATGAGAACTGGACTGTTTGGTGTCTTAATTTTAAAGAAAAATATATAAAAAGTATTTTTAGAATGTATAAGGAAGAAAAGAAGAAAAGAAAAAGAGAGATATATGATATTAAGGCAAGAAACATTTAGAGACTTATTAGAGAAGAAAATCCTTTTAAGAAAAAAAGAGAAATATATAAAATGAACCAAATTAAAATTAACAACCTGTTATATAAGCAAAAATATTGTTTACAAAGAAAGAAAGAAGAGGTAGCACCATATTTGAGTAAAATAATAAAAGAAGGAAAAAGTAATAAGAGAATTAAAAAATAAGGAAGGTAAGCAAATAAGACAGCAAGAAAGAATATACAAAAATAATTAAAGAGTATGTACTGGAATTATTTATTAAGGGAGAAGAAAACATAGAACAAATTTATAAAGGTGAAAATTTAAATAAGGAAGATTATGAGTATTTCGAACAAAAGATAACCATGAAAGAATTGAATGAAATTCTAAAAGATATTAACATAAATTCTACAACAGGACTGGATGGAATTGACTATGGTATGTAAAGAGAAATGAAAGAGTGTCAAAAATAATTTTTATGGAAGTTATGAATGAATGGTTAGAAACTGGAATTAAAGGTAAAGAGATATATACAGGAGTTATACAATTTATATTTAAAAAAAGAAATAAAGAGGAGATAAAACATTGGAGACCTATAACATTGAATAATACAGATTATAAAATGTTTATGAGAATAATAACAAAAAGCTTACAGAAAAAATGGATAGAATATATGACCAAAATGTATTTGGAAGAAAATGAAAAGGAAGTCAAGAGTTATTATGGATAATAAGAAAAATAATTGATGATGTCATAAATAAAAATGTTGAAGTGAAGGTTATGATAGGGGATATAAATAAAGCTTATGATAATAATCAATATTTTTTCATTATGCAAAATTTTGCAGGCATATGATGTAAGCAAAAACATACTACAAGTAATAAAATCTGTTTATAAAAGGAACTATGTGAAACTAGATGCAAATGGCTGGATTGGAGTAGAAATAAAAATGTGGAATAAAGCTGAGCTGCCCATCTAGTAGTGTAATTTTCCCATTCGTTATGAATGTAATAATGAAGGAAATTAACACAATGTCAAGTAGTGGTGGATACAAAATGATGAAGGAAGTACAATTGCCAATAATGTATAATTTTGCAGATGATATTGTATTAATTGTTAAAAATAAAGTATGAATGGAAAAAGTAAATGAAAAATTAAGCATAAATTAAAAAAATGGTTGAAGTATAAATAAGGAGAAAAATAAAGGATTTGGTTTTGAAGGTATGATAGGAGGTGTTGAGTTAAAGGAAAAAAATATATATATATTAGGAATAACATTTGGAAGAAATGAATACAGACAACAACAATGGGATAATGTACTCAAAGAAGTAAAGGACATAACTAATTTTTGGAAATCATATAGATTTTCATATTGAAAAAATCATACTTGTTGAACACAATGGTAATAGGAAAACAATTTTACATTGCTAACAACTATGTGATTCCTATTAAGTATGAAAAGGAATTAATAATGATTATATTCCCTTTTATATGGGGATCTAGAATGAATCAGTCAAAAGAGGGATTCTGTATATGAAAGAAGAGCAAGGAGGTTTGGATTTATAAGTTCATAGGTTCATAGGTTGGTACTAGGCTATCAGCCCTAGGGCCTATACAAGCCTAGCCATAACAATTCCCTGGCTATTTCTTCCCACATTATTTACTTTCCTGGACCCCTGTCTAGCAGGGCGACTGACGTGATCCCTGGGGTGAATTTCCTTTCTCCCATCCAATCGTCAAGGTTCCTCTTGAAGAGGTCCAAAGAGGCACTCTGCTTGACATGTATGGGCAATCTGTTCCAGAGTCTGGGGAGTCTCTGGGTCAGGAACCTATCCCTCCAGCATGTTTTGGTTATTGTGATGACAAGGTTTAGATCCCTGGAGTGTGTAGCTCTGAGGGATTGGGATCTCTTTAAGTGTAGCATGTCCAGCAGCTCTGGGTTTGACATGGCCTTGTATGTTAAGCAGAGATCGCCTCTGAGTAGACGATATGTGACAGAGTATAGCTGGAGTTTTTTAAGGCAGTCAGCATAGGGCATCTGCTTTAGGCCTGTGATTCTTTTAGTGAGGTATTTCTGAGGCCTTTCCAGTTGTTGCAGATGTTAATAAGCCTAATAGTACATATAGCATTTTTAATTTTATAAAAGGTATTAAAAGGAATTATGAAGGAAAATAAAAACTTGATAGAAATGATACTATATTATAAATACAAAGAATTGTGGGAAGGAATGGAAGTTAAAAAATGAAGTAAAAGCATTGTGAATGATGAAATGAAAGAATACCAAAACAAAACTGTGTTATGGAAAATAGAATAAAATATATATGTGAGAAAAATAGAAAGGAATGGCACTTACATATTATGAAAGCACTTTATTGCATTGCTCCATGGAAAGATTTAGAAATATATAAGACAAAAGCAATAATGATAAGATATAGTAACTATAAATGATTAAAGAATGCAATGATTTTTTTATGGAGATTGTCTATTAGAATATTGCCTGTTAAGGTAAATATACCATACAAAAAAAAGCAAGATATGTAATATGTAATAAATGGGGAGAGTTTGAGACTACTGAGCATGTGTTTTTGAAATGTGAAAGAGTTAATAATTTGTGGAAAGAAATATGTGAAGATAATAGGGTGACATGTTTGTTAAAAATTTGAACAAATAAATATGGACATAATGGAATTTGGTTATTATGGTGCAGGTAAACAGGAAGAAGTGAAGAAAATGTACAGAATAATATGTTATACTTCATGGACTATATGGAACGAGAGACTAAATGCAACTAAATACAATGGAAAATGGTCTTTGACAAGGATTTTGGAAAAATAATGTTTTGGTTGTGGATAAAAGACTGGGGGAAATGCTTAATTTGAAGTTTATAATGTATGGAGATTTGTAAACAGATGTAAGAAATGTAAATATGTAAATATATAAATAATATGTAATGTATATATCAATTAAAAAAAACTACTCTTTGCATTAGGAAGAAGAGATCGGATGTTACACATCCTGACTTCCTGTTCCCTGTCCAGGAGGAACAAAGAGAAAACATGGCTGCTGAAAGCCAAGGCAATTTGGAAGTTAATTGTCTTGAAAATGAATATAAATGGTAGATTTGCTACCAGAAATGTCTTCAGGCAATGTGGGAGCAGAAAAAATGTTTGCTGATGGTGATCCAATCAGGAAGGAGATGGAGGTAAACGCAGTGGTGGAAATGGATTTAGAAGAAAATTTCCAGAAATATCTATTTGAAATAGCAGAAACATCAGAAAAATATGTTATTTCAACCCTCCAGTTGGGAGTGTTGTGAGATGATTATTGGGAGGAGCTAATTAACCAGAGTGAGCCAGAAAGTGGAACTGCTGTATCTTGGAGTGACTTTATGGAAAAAGATAGAAGAGGGAGAGAAAGAAAAGGAAAAATAACCAGAGAAGGTTCCAGAAAAAGTACTATGCTCAAATGGTGGAAGAAGGAGCTAAGGAGAAGACAGAGATGAAGTAGGTAAAAAAATATATATGTTGTTCAGGTTTGCAGTAAAAAAGATAAAGGCCTAGGCAGGTATGAGGTATTGGACAATGTTATTGCACCCCTGTGAGTAAAAGCTAAAGAGGTTAAGAGTTTTCATTTTAATTAACAAAGAAACTTTTTGTGCCATCTTTTTAAAACTGGCCAGGCTGTGGAAAATTTTTGGGGGCTTATGAAAAAAAGAAAGCAGACTTTCTATGGTCAGAATATGTTGTGCAAGCTTTTTTTCAGACAAAAAACCAAAATAATGTTGATTCAGTTTAGTACTAAAGGGGAGCAAAAGAACTGATAGAATATGTGTTGATAATATGTAAATAAGTAGTGGACACTATTAAAATCTTTGACAAAAGAAAACAATCAACTGGGGTTGGGAATGTGGAATAATTTTAGAAATGGAAAATAATAATGTAATACACATACCTATTATTATTAATGTGCATGGCAATAGAGGTTTTGTGAGGTACAGAGGACAACCAGAGACTTATTTTTGTGGAAAAAGTGAACATTTAATTAATGAATGCGACACAAAATATGTTATTCATGTGGTCAGACAAGTCATAATGCAAAGAAATGTGAAGTGAAATATATGAAATGTATGAAATGTTGTAATACAGGACATTCTTGGTTAGAATGTGAGGTATAAATACAAGAAAATGAAAAAGAAAATGAAAATAAAAATGAAATTATACAAGAAAAAGAGTTAGCAAAGAATGTTGTACAAGAACATACAACACAACAAGAACAAAATAGAAATGGTATTTACATTTAAAGGGAAAGACAAAGAGAAAGGAAAAGAAAGACATATGTGACAAGTGACAAAGAGTGTGATATAGTAAAATTCAAGAAAAATTAATTATGAAAGGGAGTTAGGTAAAGAAAAATAACATTTAAAAACATAATGGTAAGAGAGAGAATAAGAAAGGTAAGGGATAAGAGCATTATTCTAATAACTGTTCTATAAAGCTGAAAATATTAGCTTTAAACATGAACAGTATGAAGAATATTAACAGAAGAATTCATATTTTACAATGGTGTACTGCAGTATATGCTCAAGTAATAGTGTTAGAAGACATTAAAATGCTAACAGAAGAAGAAAGGGTAAGTCAGAAAAACTTTGGAACAGTACTGTTATTTTGAATATAGGCAGAGAAACATGTACAGCTATATGTATACCATACCAAAAAATATAAAAATATTAGATATTACAATAGTAGAACTGGGCTAAATAACAGTAGTGGATATAAGATGGAAAAATATGTATGTAGACTAATAGCTGTATATGCTCACGTGACAAAAAAAGAAAGAAACAATGTTTAAAATTATACCTAATTATGACTTTGTTAACATGGAAATAATAATGATGGGAGGCCTTAACTGTAATTTGAGAAATAAAAAGAATAGCTGTGATGTTAAAATGGTTAGTGAAATTATGAAAAGTAGAAAATTATAAATATGTGGAAATAAACACTGAACTTAAAAAAGAAATGAAATTAAGACAGAAATTGATTATTGTTTTGACATCAGAAGGCCTAAAATGTATACAAAAAGGAATTAAATATAATGATTTCTCTGATCGTGTAGCAATTTAGATAAGAATTAATGAAACCCAGGACTATATTAAAACATGATAAAGCATAAATGGAGTAAATGAAAAAGAGTTAGACTCAGCAGAAATAAAAGAAATGACTGAATTATGGCAACAACATATTAGTATGAGAGACTTTTACAAAAATTGGACAATATGGTGGATTCAATTTAAAAAGAAATACAAAAAAAGTATTTTAGAATGTATAGAAAAGAAAAGTATTATAGTAGTATACTCTTTAAGTATGTATAATGTACTAAAAGGAATAATGGAAAAAATAAAGATTTGGCACAAATAATAATATATTGTAAAAATAGAGAAATTTGGGAAGAAATAGAAATGAAAAAAGAAGTAAAAGTGGTATTAATGAAGAAATTAAAGCATTTTACAGTAAAATTTTATTGTGGAAATTAAAAAAGAATGTGATAGAAAAAAACAGAAAAGAATGGTATGTTAACATTATGATATCCTTTTATTTGGTGGAGCCATGGAAAGAGTTAGAAATAGATACTGACGAGATACAGAAATTATCAAAAAATAAAGGATGCAATGATTTTTTTGTGGAGTTTGTCAATAGGAAAATTATCAATGAGGGCAAATATGCCATGCAAGTGAAAACAGGATAGAATAGGTAATACATGTAAAGAATTGGAAACTACAGAACATGTTGTTTTAAATGTGAGAGAATTCAAACACTTTGGAAAGAAGTATGTAAACATGATTTGATTTAAAAATTATATAAACTTTGAAATGTTAAACATGGGCATGATACAGTGTAGGTTTTATGGAACAAGATCTCAGAATGAAGCTAAGAAAATGGACAGTATCATATTCTATGTAACATGGACTGTATGGAATGAAAGATTTAATGAAATCAGATACAATGGAAAATGGACATTGACAAAAATACTGGAAAACAATGCAGTTTTGGTTGTGGGTAAAAGAGTGGGGGAATACTTAAAATGGAAATATCAATGTATTGAATGATGTTAAAAATATTTAAATAGTGTAAATATGTAAAATATGAATTGTATATATGTATACAAATAAATAAAACTACTCTTTGCATAACTGGGATGCTACTGAATGCAACACTTCCGGTTTCCTATCCAAGAAGTAGAAACCAGAAGAAAGTATGGAGTGTGACAGCAATGTGGTTACTGCTGATGAAATTGATGCAGTCAAAGGTGGAATAAGAAAGAAGGCAGTCGTGCCTTCACAGGAGATGATAAGGTAGGAAGAAAGAGGATAGAAGAGAGAGGATAGGAAGGTAAATACAGAAGAGATGGAGACCACACAGGAAAAGATATGAGTGAGGATGACAGAGTCTTCACATGATACAGAAGTGCTGTTCCAACAGAAGCTGCTTGATGAAGTTGCTGAGTCACAGTAGGGATGTATTGTTGAAACCCTTCAGTCAGGAGAGTTGTTATATGATTATTTGAAGGGGATGATTAGCCAGATAAAACTAGAGAGTAAGGTAGTGGGTTCATGGGGCACAATTATGTAAGAAATACAAGAAGAGGAGGTTGCTGAGGTTGCAGTAAGGAATAAATCTTATGAGCAGATGGTAAAAGAAGGCAAGAGAAAAGTAAAAAAAGTGAAGGAGGTGAAGAATAGATTCATGATAAGGTAAGGAGTAAAAAGGGCTTAAAAGGTATGAAGTTTAGGAAACTGTTTTGCACCATTGGGTATTTCACCCAAGGAGGTAAGAGTTTTCATTCACATTAATAAAGAAATGTACTGTGACATACTGCTTGAAACAGGACAGTATATGGAGATTTTTTTTAGAGGAGTATGAATTAACAAAGAACTTTAATTGTTAGAACTCTTGTGTGGTGCAGAAACTAAAAAGAGAATTTCAATACAATTCAGAATGGAAGCTGAGAAAGAGAAGTTAAAGGACTATTTAAAGACTGTTATGGACATGACAAAAATATATAATGATCCAGGTTTTTGGACTGTGGATTGGGATTGTAGGATTATTTTGAAAACTTTAAAAGGGAAATGCTGTACACATTCCAAGTGTGTTAAATCTGAATGGTAACAGAGGCTTTTTTTCCTTTGGAAAAGATACTCTTCTTATTAGTGATTGTGACAAATTAACATATTTTATTTGTGGTAAGCCAGGACTTGCTAAAAATTTGATACAAAGTGGAAAAAAAATGGTCTTACCTGGGTAGAGTGTGAAGGTTATGTAGAAGTTGCAGAGCAATAACTTACACAGGATTCTGTACATGATATAGATAGCAATATAGAAAAGGAACAAGGACAGATTTCTATACGAAAAGCAATAAATACATAATAGTGGATAAAAAATGAAAAAAAGAAAGGGAAAGAATGGGTGCTTGATATGTGTGAAGAGGAATATGTTAGCTGGCAGGTAGTGAGGGAAAAAATCTATGGGAAAAAGGGTGAAAGACAGGAAAAGAAAGTTTAAAAGTGTATTTGTGAAACAAAATAAAAAGCAAAGTACAGACAAAGAAGGGGATAATAATAACTTTATTTTAAGAGAAGACTGAAAATCTTAGCATTAAATGATAATAGCATAAAAAATATAAAAAGAAGATAAGGTATAGTAGGATGGTGTGCTTCACCTGATACATATATAATTATATTAAAAGATATGAGAATTGTGACAGGAGAACAGTTATGAGCTGAAGTGTTATTTAGGTGGAAATATGGGTCTATGTTAAATATTCAAACTTCCAAAATGTTGAATACCATATGCTCAAGACCATATGGTCAATATTTGGAAGTTCAAATATTTAATAAAAAAAAAAAAAAAAAAGATAAACATACCTTAACAGTGCGAGCAGGGGGGCAACCATGCACCCTCCACACCCCCCCCTACTTAAATATATCAACTCAGAGACCACACTTCAGTGCAGAAAAGGGAAATTCTCCCATTCTGCTCTGTATGGCACCATTAAAAGTCAATCTGCTAACACTTGAAATGTCGATCATATGGTCTCGACCATATGACTTTCGACATTTACAGCATTCATTTAATTGACATAGACCCGGAAATATATGGAATATGGGGAACGATACATGCTCAGAAATAGGTGTGCTATGTTATATATATATATATATATATATATATATATATATATATATATATATATATATATATATATATATATATATATATATCATATATTAAAGTCTTATCCCAGAATTCAATAAGCTTAAAACTCCATGCAAGAATAGTGTAGCTGCTCTTGCATGGAGTCTGGCCGCCAAGCAATTCAGTAAACCCTTAAACTGCCATGCACGAGCCTGCCTACACTGTTCTTGCACGGAAACCAATGCAGAATGCTAATTACCTCATTTGCTGGTCAAAACCATGCAAATGAGGTGAATTAGTGATTCAGCAAGCAGCCAGGTATCCATGCAAGAACAGTGTTGGTTGCAGAAATGTATTCAGTTACTGACCGTGTACCTTTCTGCAAAAATCAAAACGGAGGCATGACAGCTCAAATAAAAGCATGTATTATAATCTGTAGGCATGCCAATGGCCAAATATATGACCATTGGCATGGAAAAATACTTTAATTTTATAAAATTTAAGTTTTTTTTTGGCTGATCTCGAATGTTTAAGCATAGGGGCAGCGGCTCACAAATGGGAAGGTGCTGAAAGAAAAATGTGAAAAGTCAATTACAAGGAAAATCTGCATTTTACCATTATAATGTATGGCAAGAATAATCAAAACAATATCAGGGAACAGGGGTTTTCAAGGGGAAAGGGTCCATGTTAGTGCAGTAACTATGGACTAAGGCAGTGGGGTATGCAAATGAAGGGAAATTTACTAAATCACAAAATATTCTAAGTCCACACACTGCACCTAACCATGTATGTGCTAGAACATGATTGTGTAGGCAGGAGGAGCAGCTAACTTGAAAAGGGGGTGTGTCATGCTTGCTGTAAGCACATTGGAACTCCGCAGCCTGTGATTTTGTGTAGCTAAGCAAAACTAAGTAAGAGGGTGTATCTTAGCCTGTATAGCTTTGCTTACATTGTCTAAACAGGTGTGTTTGGTGCTCACTGAGTCTTAAACAAAAGAAAAGAAAAGAAAACGGGAAATGGCAGCACTGTGTACATGTTAGCAAGGGGGTGTGTCTGAGACTATATTGCCATGTTTATCTTGCCTAAAGGGGTGTGCACAGTGTGCACTGGGACGTAAACAAAAAAAAAAAACAGGAAATGGCAGCACTGTGTACATTTGGGCAATGTGTTTGCTCGGTGGGCCTCGGGGCTTAAAATGGGAGGAAATGGCAAGTGGAACAAGAAAAAAAGGGAAATAGCAGAATATAGCCAGTTAAATGCAAGTAATATAGCTGGCAGGTGGAATGTATCATACTCAGCTAATCACACAGGCAGCATCTGCAGCACACCAATATAAACTCTGCAAACAACTTTCCATCTGTTTTTTCTCACAAACTCTGCACCATAGGTGTACACATATGGGGAAATTTTAACTGACAAAATTAACAAAAAATGTTAGGTGCTGCTGTCACTTTGATCTATCAGTACATGCTAAAGGCTGAGGGTGGTGAGGAGGATAATGCTAAAAACCACCTCAGACCGAGGAGAAGGAGAAAAGTGTTCAGACCCAGGGTAATCTACCAAAGGCTACATGATCTGGAGATAGGAGAGTGCTACAGGGTGGACAGAGACATACTGCAGCAAATTATTGAGCTGTGCCAGCCTCAACTCAGACCTAGAGCCAACAGAGGGGAACCCATCCCATTGGATACCAAGGTAAGTGTAGCCTTAAGAATACTAGCTACAGGTACTTTCTAAAGACCTACTGGGGACATCATGGGGGTCTCACAGGCATCCACATCCAGGGTACTCCACCAGTTCCTGGATGCCATCCTACCACATGCCATTGAGCACATTTACTTCCCCAACACCCGTGAGGAGAGGACCAGCAATATGAGTCTCTTCCACCATGCAACAGATTACCCTGAGGTACTGGGTACGATACACTGCATGCACATCTACATCAAAGCACCACCCAGTGAACAGGGTAGGGTGTACATAAACCGCAAGGGCTTCCCCTCCATCAACTGCCAGATCATCTGCAATGCCAAGGGCATTATCATGAATGTGTGTGCTGGCAGCCCTGGAAGATATCATGACTCCCACATCTGGCATGCCTCACAGCTGTGCCAGGCATTTGCCAGTGGGGACCTCCCATATGGCCATCTGGTGGGGGATGCTGGCTATGCTCTGGAGCCATGGCTGATGACACCCATCATAAATGCACAGACCCCCTCACACATAAGAACACCATAATGAGGCACATGCACAAACCACCATCATTATAGAACACATGTTTGGGATGCTCAAGTCACGGTTCTGCTGCTTGACATATCTGGTTGAGCCTTGAAGTACTCTCCAGCCACATTTGCACACATATTCATAGTATGTGCCATGCTACACAATATGATCCTGCAGAAACAACTGCAACAGGAACAAAATGGGGAAGGGCTACACAGCCCACCACCATTGACAAGGTCTCCACAGGCACAGAGGGACTCAGAGGGGGACATACTGAGCCTGCCCTGTTGGCAAACAAAGGTGTGCCCAGTATCCCCTGGCCTTGGCAAAGAGGCAATGCATAGCACATACACTGACACTGTAGGGATGCAGGGGCTGACATCTCTTTCTGACTCGCACACATAGTGAAATGGATACCAAAGATCACACCACTTATACCTTACCATGTATAGGTGGTGTAGTGTGAGCATCCAACATAGTCATCCCTCAAGCATTGTCCTCACTACTGCCTCAGGCACAAGGTAAGTCAGTCTTCTTAACAATAAATGAATGGAGTAGTATGTTTTGATAGCATATCTATAGTATTGATGCAAGCATGCAAGGGAATAGGGTGGCTTACTGGGATAGCAGCAGACAACTGACAGCTATATGGGACAGCAGGAAGTGTATGGCCAGTACTGGCTTACCCACACTATGCAGTACCACCCTAGTTGACAAATACCACTGCAGTATATGTGGTGAGCCAAATAACTGGTGGGTCATAGGTCACATGCATGGATGTCAGTGGCAGAATGGCTCTGAAAGGTAAGAAGTCCAAACCTAAAAATGTTTATGCCAGAACAATCTGACCTGTGATCAGTACTGTTATGCCTGTAATCTCAAAGATAGGGCACATCACTATGCTAAATGGGACCAAAATGTTAAGCAAATAGCAGCACAGTCTATGAAAATGTGTATTGTGTAAAGCTGTGCCCCCACCCCCACCCACAGTCCCATAGAAATGCAGTAACATGTCCCTAGCCTTAAGCAGCATCCAGCTGTCACCCAGAGTGATGTCTCAATACAAACAGAAATCAATCATCAGTAACACCCAGTCAACTTATTGGTGCCATCCCAGGGGTGTCCACTGCCTAGTAACCTGGGAACATATGATCATCAGAATGCACTGCCTTGCTACAGATGGCCTGCATCTGTCACACCTGGCCTACAGGCCTCTGGCAAAGGCCCATGCCTGACCCACAGTGCCCTTTTAGGTAGTGTCATGGGGTCCATGACACCAACATAACACAGTAAAAAAAATGCAAAGAAAGGCCATGCTGCTGACTGCTAGGAGCAAACCTGCCAACCTCAGATAGACAGAAATCTGGATAAAGCCATGAATAATGTGGTGAAAAAGGTCCAAAGAGGAGGACACCTTTGAAATACTGCTCTAATAATGTTATAAAGTTGATGGAATGATTGTATTAGCATGGAATGTCTGAAGGGTATGAAGTCTGAAACTGCAATGTCAGGTGTCAGTAATATCTGACTTCAGCCCTGAGTAAGTTGCAAAATACTTTTGCTTGAAAACCACACTTGTTTGGGTAACCGACCAGATATACAACTCATGAATGTGGACATTTTGTGAAACTCTGTACAGTCAACAGGTATAGCTAGGAGTCTAAACATTGGAACGCACTCATCGCAGACAATCCTAACCCTCAAAGATGGCGACATGTCTGCACCCACAGAAACCTGGCCCACAGCCATGGGGAGTAACACATCCTTCCCTGACCACTCAACCTATAGAACATCTTGACTCCAAAATGTGGGTGGTCAAGCCAAATGAGGTGGGACATACATATATCTGAGACACACACACACCACCAGGCTGGTCAAACAGTCAGATATATACAAGACCCTCCAAGTGCCGTTAACCTATGAGAAGACCCCATGCAAATTTTTGGTAGCTACAGGCCAACATATCTGACCCAGGACACCCACCTCCTTAGCCCCTACAAATCTATATGATGTCTGCCTGTCACTCTGATCCTGCCTGACTTATATTACCCAACCATGGACTGGAAATCAAACCATGCCAGAACAAAAATGCACAGAGATTCTTCCATTGTAATATATCACCAAGGTGATTGACCATTTACACAGCTTCAGCAGTCAATTGTTTGTAGGCACACCTCTCAATAGGCTGGATTGTGCAAGAATGCCTAGCATTTGGCCCATAATATTGGTTTGTGCATCATCCATTCTGTACTCCTCTGGTAAATCACTGTGATGCTCTGAGGAGGTATGTCACGAGGTACTGAAACAATACATTACAGTGTCACGCGTCATACATGTCAGATGTCTGCTTAAACAAGCCCTGTAACTCTAGCAGCTCATAGATTACTAAGAGAAATTTTCACAATCACCCTATGTATGGCACATTGTATCCCCATTTTGATAGGCTATCTCCAGATATCCTGCACTGACAGGTTGAGAGGTATGGCTGTAATACAAAAAACATCGTACTGGAATACAACAATCTCTGGAATGGAGTCCTACATTTACTATAGAAGGCTACACTGTGCATGCTCATATACTTAGAGAATTGTCAGTGGGATCTAGGAATTAACAGGCCTTACCCACTCAGTGCACTAATCTCAGTCCTGTGTGTGGTGTGTGTGTGTGTGTGTGTGTGTGTGTGTGTGTGTGTGTGTGTGTGTGTGTTTGTGTGTGTGTTTGTAAGTCAAAGATTTTGGGTCCAGTCACACCCAGTACACTTCCCATTCCCCGACTTTAGCAGTCCTGCAGATATCAGTGTGTGAAGTGTGTGTGTGTGTGTCAGCCCTGTGTGTGTTTGTTTTTCTAAGTCAAAAATTTTGGGTCCAGACACACCCAGTACACTTCCCATTGCCCTACATTAGCAGTCCTGCAGATATCAGTCAACTTAGAAGTATTTTTTCTCAGCCGTCATACCTATAAGCTCTGTGGTGTGTGTGATAACTGCATAACACTATAGTATAAATAACTAGTTAGGAAGGGGTTTTCACTTCAGTTCTGTCAGATGTGTGTGTGCATACGTGTGTATATGTGTAGGTTAAAGTATTTTGTGGCCTCTCTCACCCAGTACATCACCCATTGCCATACTTTACAAGGGCTGGCGATGTTGCTCACCTTAGAAGTACCTTTGGACAACTTTCAGTCTATAAGCTCTGTGGCCCATCCAATAAATGCCTAACACTGTAGTAGCAAAATATAGAAAGGTAGGGGGTTCTAATTCTAGTCCTGGCAAGTGTGTGTGTGTGTGTGTGTGTGTGTGTGTGTGTGTGTGTGTGTGTGTGTGTGTGTGTGTGTGTGTGTGTTTTTGTGCAAGAACCATATCCTGTCTGTGGGGGGCTGTTGTGTTTGTGTGTAAACCGCATCCATTGGGGGGGTGGGTTTTGCTAATTTTTGCTGTTGCCCACCCAGTAGATGTTCCAGTCTCCACATTACAATGCCCAGTGTTGTCATTCACTGTAGAGGGAGCTGTAGACACTCTGGAGCCCTATCAGCATTGTGCCATGTGCAATAACTATGTGACAGTATGGAATAGATAACACGATAGGCAGCCCATATAATCCTTGGATACCACTCCCCACTCAGGAATCATAAACTAACACACTCAGCTAGGCATCAGCCCTCATATCAGTAGGTGTCCTGCAAACTGGCCCATAGTGCTAAACAAGTGGACACCATGCCAGACTACTGACTAATCATGAGTGGAGTGCCACGGGGTGGATCTGGGTCCCCTCATGTTCAGGATCCACACCTCTGAGGGCCAGCCCAAAATGAAGGCACACTGACTGACAATGTTTGCAGATGACTGCAAGGTGGGTGCTATCATTACCCCCCATGATGTTGACCTCCTTCACAAAGGCCTCCCTGAGACCTATGACTGTCTTCAGAAAATCCATATATGTGTCACTACTCCAGACTAAGGGTGTTGAATCTAGGAAGTAAAAGGACAGTATCTCCATGTACTGTCTCCTCAGTAGGCCAAACATTGTGTGCAATGGCCCATTTGCCATGTACCCCACTGGACATCTGAAACAACAGGAGAGACTAAAAATACCTTGCAAAGAGGATCTTAGGTCTTACACACTTGCCCTATATGGACAGACTCCAGTAACTCCAATGAATCTCTGTCTCATATTGGCTACTTTGTTGCAATCTCTGCCTGACTTACACAGCCATGTCTGACCCAACTCTTCCAGGAATGCTGCATCTGAAGAAACCAATCTGTCCAAACCACATGCCCCAGAAACCTCAACCCCAACCTTAGAATCAACAGGAAACACTGGAGGGACGGGTTCACAACCCAGAGACTGGCCATGTTACGGAATACACATCATATACATTCCAAGTAGAGCACATCACTGGCCCTCTTCAAGATAAATCTGGAATAGTGCATGGGGAATAGACTACCCAGCCTGGGGATCACTCCAGTGACTATACTCAGTAGACACACTGAGGAGTATCGTCAGGTGGCATGATGCCAGGGTATTCCCATGGGCTAACCTTGTAAAGCCTCCATTGCCATTTGACTTGTACAAACCTATGAAGCTATGAACCTATGTATCTCAGTCGTGGCAAATGTGTGTGTGTGTGTGCACTAGTGCATATAAAATTGTTTGTGAGTGTGTGAACATGTGGGTGAAAGTAATTTGAGGCCTGTCTCACAATGTCTAGCTACCACTGCCATACCTTACAAGTGCTGTTGATGTTATTCACTATATAGGTACCTTGTGCCACTCTTCACCCTATAAACTCTGTGGTGCATGTGCTAACTATATAACAAAATAATACTAATAGCTACATAGGTAGGAGTTCTAATCTAGTCCTGGCAATTATGTGTTTGTGTGTGTGTGTGTGTGTGTGTGTGTGTGTGTGTGTGTGTGTGTGTGTGTGTGTGTGTGTGTGTGTGTGTGTCTAATCACCTTAAAGATGCATGCAATAAATGTGTAACAATATAGTAGCAATACATAGCTATGGAGGGGTTCTAGTCTGAGTCCTGGCAAGTGTGTGTGTGTGTGTGTGTGTGTGTGTGTGTGTGTGTGTGTGTGTGTGTGTGTGTGTGTGACATGTTTCCTCTTATACATCTGAAGAAGCCTTGTAGTGAAAGCGCTTGTGTGTTTTGCAATAAATCAGCTGAAGAATCTGGAGCCTTGCCTCTGCCTGCTTTTATTATTTGGATTGGTTTTGTGTTTATGTTTCTTCTTGTTTGAGAGAAAACTCTATCCATTGGGTGGGTGGGTTTTACAATTTTAGGCCATGGTACACTGAGTACATGTCCCAAGGTTCACTTTACAAGGCCCGCTGTCTTCATACACCATACAGGTATCTGTTGACACTCTTCTTCCCAATAAGGTTCATGCTGCATGCAGGCATAATGTGGCAATATGTACTGACTAACAAGATAGGCAGGCCTGCTAATTTCAGTTCTGCCAAATGTGTGTATGACTATAATTCTATGTGTAAGTGTGTATAACTGTAGGGTACATTATACTGAGTACATTGTCACCCAGTGCATCTCCCATTGCCATACTTTGCAAGGGCTGGTGATGTTGCTCACCTTACATTTACCTTGGGACACTTTTCACCATGTAAGCGTTGTGACACGTGATTAATACATACCACTGTAGTAGCAATACTTAGGTAGGTAGGGGTTCTAATCTCAGTCCTGGCAAATATGTCTTTCGGGGAGTGAAAGAAGAGTATCTTGTGTTTGTGTGAGAACTAGAGCCATTGGATGGCCCTGGTTTAGCATTTTATGCCATGGCACTCCCAATACACATTCCTAGGTCCACTATTCACATCAGACTTAATGGTATCTGTAGACACTCTTCAGCCCTATAAGCCCCATGCAACAGTTTTGAACAGTGTGGTATGAATAACAAAATAGTTAGAGCTGCTAATGTCAGTACTGGCAAATGTGTGTGTGTGTGTGTGTGTATGTGTGTGTGTGTGTGTGTGTGTGTGTGTGTGTGTGTGTGTGTGTGTGCATAGCAGTGGTTGTATGTGACACTATTATGAGTACTCTCACACCCAGTACACCCACCACTGCCATACCTCACAAGGCCACGTGATGTTATTCCCCTTACAGGTACCTTGCGATATGCATCACCCTAGTAGTCTTGTGGCACCTGCAATAACCGCATAACAGTGTAGTACCACAACTTGATGGGTAGGGGTTCCAAAGACAACACTGGCAACAGTGATCCTGTGTGTGTGTGTGTGTGTGTGTGTGTGTGTGTGTGTGTGTGTGTGTGTGTGTGTGTGTGTGTGTGTGTGTGTGTGTGTGCATGGGAACAGTATTCTATGTGTGTGTTTGGTCAACACAATATCCTCTGAGGATGTGGCTTTTAACAATCTGAGGTGTGTTCCACCCACTACACTTTCCATTGTCCACTCTGCAAGAGCTGATGTCAACCACCATAGACTTATATACACTCCCAGCCTTACAAGCTGTGAGGCACATGCAATAACTGTTACAGACACCTGGGAAATTTGTGCAGATACAGCTGTACCTAATTGCTGGAACCTTTGTTCTGAGAGACTGCCTTCCAGACTATCTGCAAATATACAGAGCTGAGTATATATTTTTTTGGTTATAGAGTTTGTTAATTGTTGCTTAGATCTCTGTTGAAACTGTTGTCTCCCTGTTCTGAGAGACTGCTTTCCAATCTCCCTGCAAATATACAGAGCTGAGTATATTTTTTTGTTTTTAGAGTTTGTACTGTTAGTTGTTGCTTAAATCTCTGTTGAAACTGTTTTGTCCCACCCCCCTTTTTCTGTCATGTCTTTAGTTGGTTTAACTGTTTTTTACAGCTGTGTGTTATCTAACTCAAGGATCATTTGCATAAAATTTGACCTATTAGTAACAATCTGCATTTAATTGCTGGAACCCATGTTCTGAGAGACTGCCTTCCGGACTATCTGCAAATATACAGAGCTGAGTATATTTGTTTGGTTTTAGAGTTTGTACTTTTAATTGTTGCTTAGATCTCTGTTGAAACTGTTTTCCTTACCCCCCCCCCATTTTCTGCTGTGTCTTCAGTTGGTATAACTGTTTTTTACAGCTTGTGTGTTATCTAACTCAAGGATCACGTGCATACAATTTGACATGTTAGTAACAGCCTGCATTTAATTGCTGGAACCTGTGTTCTGAGAGACTGCCTTCCAGACTATCTGCAAATATACAGAGCTGAGTATATTTTTTTTGGTTATATAGTTTGTTAATTGTTGCTTAGATCTCTGTTGAAACTGTTGCCTCCTTGTTCTGAAAGACAGCTTTCCAATCTATTTGCAAATATACAAATCTGAGTATATATTTTTTGTTTTAGAGTTTGTACTGTTAGTTGTTGCTTAGATCTCTGTTGAGACTGTTTTGCCCCATCCACCCTCCCTATTTTTGGTTTGTAGTTTAAATTTGGTGGCTTTTGCAGTTCTCAGCCCCACTGTAGAGTTAATCTGGGACACTCCCCCAGTCCCATCTCTTTACCACAGTCTACCTAATAAACTCTTTCTGCACTTGCTTTTAGTCTTTTTTAATTTAATTTTATAAACGGTGTTTGGTCTAATATTGCTACATTCTCAAGTGTGCTAGCTTGCACTGCATGTGAATTGTTTTTACTACTGTTTTTGCTACTTTTCTGTATAAAAAAAAAAAAAAACTGTAAGCCTGTTTCCTATCTTTCCTGTAACTAATGTTCCAGATACAGATTTGCTGCAACCAGGACTGTATGTAAGCTTCTGAGCCCCCCAAGCCTTTCTGTGTTGGAGGGAAGCCTTCTAGCTTTTCAGTGGGAGTGGGAAGCACTAGGTAACCTGTCTATCACATAAGGAGTGGTTCTGGCCCAGAAATTGTAGTTATTGGCCATTTGGACAATTTCTTCCATCTCTCTCAATGTTCTCATTTGAAAGCCTGCATTTGCACTTGTTTCTGTCCTGTAACTCATCTAGTGCAGATACAGATTCTTAGGTTTAGCACTTAAATTTGCTTATTCGTGCTCAGCACTTGTTCAGAACTTGTAAGCACTAAATAAGCTACTAATTACAATAGCACTCAGTCTTCCTCATTACCTTGAGGAAAACAGTTTTTGTACTTACTTTTTTTCACTTGCTTAAAGAAAAACAGCTCTTGTACTCACTTTCCTCACTTATCTAGGGGAAAATATTTTTTTATTCAGGAATGTCCAAGGGTCAGCTCCCAGTGTTCTCTCCTGTCTATCTGATGAATCTGGGCATCTTGAGGCAATGTAGAAATTACCTCATGTACACAGACAACCCTGTCTTCCTACCACCCAACACTACAACCTGTGAGAGATGCACTTATCTAGCCAAACTGGAGGTAAAGCTCTCTCCAACCAAGACTGAACTTGACAGGCATGAGGAAAAGGTAAACATTTGCACCACACCACACTCATCATATAGTCTCACTAAATCTACACCACCAAAATCCACACATAGTAACACAAAAACATTCACAGAGGCTCTCAATAATAATATGTCTAAGCAACAGAGACCTCCAAAGCAGAAACGCAAGCAACCTCCATCCCCCAACACAACCCAAATGACACATAGCCCACAGACACAGTGTGCCACTCAACCACAGCCAATAAGGAAAAACAATGTACCCAACACACTAGTCATAGGTGACTATAGTCAGGCACACTGATGTCCCACTCACCAGGCTAAACAAGGAGAAGGTTACTGTCAGCAGCCTGTCGGGTGCCAGGATCTGCCACATAACCTACTCACTCAGGTCACTCCATAACAAGTACAAATATGACTCTGTCATTGTCCATGTTGGTGTGAATGACCTGAGACATACCTCCTTGGACTACATGAAAAGAGACATGGAAGAGCTCTCCGATCTTGTAGCCCAGGCAGGTATGACCCTAGACCTGAGTAGCATTCTGCTATCACCCAGAATGATACCGCAGTACAAGGACAAAATGATTGACTTCAACAATTGGCTAAGCTTCTGGTGTCATTCTAATGGGATCCAGTATCTGTCTGCTTGGGATGACATGGTTTACAGACCATGATGCTTTACCACAGATGACCTGCACCTGTCACCCCTGGGATTCCGGACACTGGCTAAGGCTCTTGCTGCCCCTATAGTGCTTTTTTTAGGCAAGATTCACATGACAAATTCACCACCGTAACAGGAACAGGCAAGCAAAAACTGAGGGTAATGCTACTCAATGCTAGAAGTCTAAATCTCAAAATGCACTCACCTGTGGCACTCCTTAAAATGGGGAACATCGATATCTGTGCAGTGACAGAGACCTGGTTCAAGGCTCCAGAGAGCACTCCTGCACTACCAGGCTATAACTCATACCACACTTTTCGGCCATGTAACCTGGACCGAAACACCAAAGGCAGAGGTGTGTCCATATTCATTAAGGATGTCCACACCTCCAGGCTAGTGGCTCAGCATAATGCATCCGAGGTTATCCAAGTGCAACTAACTCTGGGCAAAACTGAAATCCAAATTGTAGCTTGCTACAAATCCCTCACCATGCCCCAGGATTCCCACTCCTCTTTTCTTGATGTACTGGAAAATATTAGGGTTCAAACAAACACCCTAATAATGGATTACTTCAACTACCCCACCATTAACTGGGAAAACTACTCGTGTACCAACTCCTTAGCTCAACGCTTTCTGGAATTTATGAACTCCAATGCCCTGGATCAACTTATCCACACCCCCACCAGGGGCAACAATATCCTAGACCTAGTCATTACCAACATGAGTGACCAGTGTTCCACACCTGAAGTCAACTCCTTGTTGGTCCGATCCGACCATAAGCTAATCACCCTTGATATCCACATCTCGGCCCTACCCCCCACTAAGGAAACCACAGTAAAAAATTTCTCCAAAGCCAACTTCATGCTTCTTAAGACAGAAGTGGTGAACTTCATGACACCCATACAGATGGACAATACAGCTACAACTGCTGAATGCTACACAAATGGACTCTATAAGCACTTACATGAGTGCATGGATCGTGTTATCCCAAACAGAACCAAGACACTATCTTCCAAAAAAAGTAAGCAAATCTGGTGGTCCCTTGCCATAAACAAACTGTACAACAGAAGGAAGAAACTGTTGCAAAAGAGAGTAAAATCCCATGAGTGGAGGAGCTCCATGGACAGCCTCAGTAAGAAGCTGACATCCCTTATAAGATCCTCCAAAGCTAGCTATAAAAACAAAATCGCCACTAATTCTAAGGACAACCACAAAGCATTATATAGCTATGTCAAGAATCTCAATGGCAACACCTAGATCTGCTCTGAGTTACAGCACAAAGGCACGAAAATTACAGAACCAACTGATATTGCCAACATCCTGGCAGATAGGTTCAGTGCTAACTTTACCCCCTCCTCACCCCCTAAAGGGCCCATATCTATACAGGAAGAATGCAGAGTCCCTGTAACCACAACTATGCAGATAAAAGTTGCACTCTCTAAAGCAAAAAACACAGCATCCATGGGACCGGACAACATCCCAGGCTGCGTTTTACATGAACTTCAGAACAAACTGGCTCCCCACTTAAGCACAATGTTCAATAATATCCTCGTATCAGGCTTTGTGCCCATTGAATGGTGCACAGCAACAGTTATCCCACTCCATGAAGGGGGAGCCACCACTGATCCCGGGAACTATCGACCTATTAGCCTGATGAACCTGGTCTGCAACGCCATGGAACGTATCATCATGGAACTCATAAACAAAGATAATGGTAACCTCCATACTCTGGATCCCACCCAGTTCAGGTTTGTGAAAGGCAGATCATACCTCCTGCATCTGATTGACTTCTTTGAGACAGTCACCAAAGCCATAGATGAGGGTAAGGTGGTTCACACAGCCTATCTTGACCTCATCAAGGCTTTCAACACCATCCCCCATTTTGGAATTATAGCTAAACTCACTAAACTAGGTATAAATCCCTACATCACAAGATGGGTTGTCAACTGGCTCACTGACAGAACTCACACTGTAAAAGTTGCTGACTCCAAATCTGACCTCAAAGCAGTGATAAGTGGAGTACTTCAGGGTTCAGTCCTGGGACCTCTCCTGTTTGGTATCTACTTCTCTGAACTCCAGGCTAACACAGAAGGCCTCTGGCTAATGAAGTTTGCAGATGACTGCAAACTAGGAGCCATAGTCAAGTCCCCAAATGATGTGGACATCCTACAGAAGGGCCTCACTGAGACAGATGCCTGGTGTCAGAGCCATGGCCTCAAGCTCAATTCCAAAACATGTAGTGTCATCCCTTTTTGTAAAAACTCTGTACCCATGAGCTGCCACATAGGCAGCAATCTACCTAACACCTAATGTGTGATAAGAAACCTTGGGATCCAGGGGTCAGTAGTCTCTCCTTTGATAGTCACATCTCCACAGTAGTCAGAAAGTCCTTCTACGTGGCACACCTCATCATAAAAGTGTTCTCATCCAGGAAAAAAGAGGTCATTGTTCCCCTCTACTCGACACTCATTAGACCCATTATAGAGTACAATTCCCCTTTTGGAATGTACCTCACAAGACATCTGCAGCAGCTGGAAAGGCTACAGAAGTACCTCACAAAGAAGATTACTGGCCTCATACAAATGCCCTACACTGACCACCTTAAAAAACTCCAGTTTACTCCATAGCATATTATCTACTCTGAGGTGATCTCTGCCTAACATATAAAGCTATGTCAAACCCTGAGCTGTTGGACATGCTACACCTAAAAAAATCCAAATCCCTCTGAGCTACATGCTCTAGGGACCTAAACCTTGTCACCACAATAAACAGGACATGCTGGAGGAATAGATTCCTGTCCCAGAGACTTCCCATACTCTGGAACAGGCTACCCATCTATGTCAAGCAAAGTTCTTCATTAGCACTCTTCAAGAAAAATCTTGATGAGTGGATGGTAAATAGGAAATACACCCCGGGGATCACTTCTGTGTCTCTGCTCGACAGTGGCACAGGAAAATAACTTTCTTGGGTGTCGTAAGCCAAGGAACCTTGTTGGCTAGGTTTATGAAGGCCCTTGGTCCAATAGCCTAGTACCTACCTATGAACCTATGAACATGGTTGTTGTGTTACCACACTGTCATAACCCTCATTGGTGATGTCTGCAGGACCACATCCTGCTAACACACAGACACCTAGAACACAAACAGAATACAGCATGTAAGAACACATTAACTTATCATTACTAACACCAATAATGCATCATGGCTGAAAAGGTGCACACACGCTCTGATGTGTACCCATTACAAATGTTAGATGACAGCACCTTACACAGCATTAAATACCTACAGTGTATTAAAGTCACCCTGTGCATCAGACCCATATTGGCATGACCCTGCATCGATGGTATGGATAGCAAGGATGTGGCACAGGTATCATATCATTATATGCACAGCATGTTATGTGGCTTTGCCAGTGGCCTAGGATGGGCCATACGATTGACATCATGTGTGTATGTCTGTAGGGGGTTCATTAAATGGGCTGTGCAGAGGTGCTCTGCATGTTTTGTGTGTGTGTGTGTGTGTGTGTGTGTGTGTGTGTGTGTAGGTGAGTTGTCTGATGGTGATGTGTGTGTTTTATATATGCACACAGTCACGCCATGTGGCCACCCTACACAGGGGTAGTTTGGACAGCTGTGTGCTGTAAATAGCAGAGTGTACAGTTCACTGTCTCTGGCCATGGGCATGGGAACTGGTCCTGCCTGGGGTCTCATCAGCACCACCAGGGCCAAGTCCAGATGCAGTACTACTCCCTGATGGTGACTTCTGTCTGCTGGATCTGAGTCAACATGGCTGCTGGATATCTTCCGCCAACTGCTCAAGCACAGATATTCTACAGTTGAGGAGTGCCAAGGTCTCCACTCACTGTCTATCCATGACCTCAGTATGCTCATGGGTGGCCGCAGTGAGTTCATGAATATCTCCACGGCCAACAGGGATGTGCTCCTCCATGATCCTGCGTATATGTCTAGTGTTGCCTTCATTACGTGCCAGTGCCTCCATGATGGCCAAAAACATGTGCCTGGTGAATGCTGGTGTAGCAGTTTCAACAGGGGCATGATGGGCTGCAATCCTCCTCCGAGCAACCCTGGCCATCTGCCTGTGTGGGACCTCGGCAGCACTCTGGCTATGGCTAGTGCCTGCACCCTCACTTGCCATAGTCACCACACTAGCCTGTTCCATGCCACCACCTGCCAGCTGTCCATTATCTGTTGCCACTGGTGACGGGGTATGTGTGGGCATTATGTCTGTGTGTGGGGATGGGCTTGATAACAGTGGGATGCCAACTGATGGCACAGACTCAGCCCCTGACAATCCCACTTGTGTCTCAATAGGAGCATCATCATGGTCAGAGTCTGCAGAGATAATGACATCAGAATCAGAGCGAGAGATACTACAGCCACCATGTCCACCTGTGAGGGAAAAATAACATATGTAAATGACTACCTGCACTATAAGGTTTGCTGGTACACACACAAATAAACATACAGACACACACACACATACACACACACACACACACACACACACACACACACACACACACACACACACACACACATACAGGTGAGGTGCCTCAAAGGCATTACACAGATATCACATTAGCCAACTGGGGACATTCAAGACTCACATTCAGACAATAACGTACACACTCTGGAGAAACCCTCAGCATCATGCAGTGCAGCCCTTTCTACTTACTGTTAATACGAATATACACATCTGGGATACATGAGTGGTGTTAGCAGGTGATGGGCATTCAACTAGCGTACACTGCACCCATGTAAACATTATTGGTGTTAACCTGTATAGCACTGTGGCAACTCCTACAGAACATACCTCCCAACCAGGGGCAGAGCCTGAATGGCTCACTGAAAGCAGCAGTATTTTAGAGCTCCATATATCTAGTTAAATAAGTAGGAAAAATATATATTTTTTTCTTCAAAGTATAAAATCTTATAGATAAAGGACTAATTTACATAATTAGAAACTTTGGTGAAGTTTTACAAATAATTTCCTGTCAAAAAGACTGGAGATATATTCACTTGTGAAAATGAGCAACTCAAGGAATTCTCACCAGGATGCTGCCTTAAAGAAGGAACTACAACAGATGACATCTACCCTGCAGGAGTTGTCTTTGAAGATGGATGATTTTAAAGAGAACTTAGAAATTCTTAAAACAAGCAGCCAAAAACAGTTTGACAGCCTCAAGGAAATGCTACAACAACACCAGACAAGGATAACAGGAATAGAGGTTTGTCTAAATGACTTAGAAAGCAGACTTAAGGAAGAGGAAACACAGAAAGAACTGCTTCTTAAACAAAACACTTGGTTGGTTAATAAAGTAGATGACTTGGAAAATAGGTAGAGGAGAAATAACATCAGGATTTTCAGATTACCTGCAAACACAGAAGGTGAGAATATTATTTCCTTTTTATCAAGCTGGATCCCTGACTTTTTAAAATTAAAAAAAGACCTTTCCTTTGGCATTGAAAGGGCGCACATAGCTCTTGGGAAACTGGCCACTAACTCAAACTCCTCCTAGGTCAATAATTATCACATTTCTTTCATACTTGGACAATGAACTGATCTTAAGATCCGCTTGAAGGAAGGCACCTCTAAAATATAAACAGAGACTGATAAGATTTGATAACGACTATTCATCTTGAATAATGGAACAAAGGAAAAACGTGTGGCCAATGATAAAGTTTCTGAAACAAAATAACATCAATGCACAACTTGCATATCCAGCTAAGATAAGACTACTGTATGCCAATGAGATGAGGACTTTTACTGACTTAGAGGAAGCCTCTTCATTTATTAAAACTAATAATGTGATTACTTTATCAGAAGATATGGATTGGATGACACCTTCTCTCAACAGAACAAAAGAAACAAATGTCTGGACAGACATCAAAAAGAAGAAGCAAAAGACTGATACTGTTACAGCCAAATCTCTCAAAGCATCTACTATGATATGAATTGTTTTAACATTACTTTAAAGGACTAATTTTACTGATTGGAATTTTAAAACAAAAGTAACTAATTACTGGAATCTTTATCTACATTTTTTGAAAACAGATGACACATGAGTGTTTTCACATTACCTCAGGTATGTAAAACAGGGTACTTTTCTTTCACAGAAGGAGGGTTATATAGCACATAAAATATTCATACTGTAAATTAACATACATGGTATACGTGCATTTTCTCTTAATTTTCTCTTTTCTATCTCTCTCCTCTCTTTTCTCATTATTAATTTTAACTGTCTACATTGTCTCCCTTTCTAAATTTGCTCTTATTTACTATACTAAAATAGTCTGTATATATTTAATAACTCACTGTCTATACATAGATAAATAATAGTCTAAAATAATCTAGCTTTAAGGTAGACTAATTGGAATAGTGAACTTAATTAATTATTACTTATTGGGATTGGGGACATGTTCATGATTAACTCTGAAATGTTCCATTCATGTACATATGTCCTTTGAATTATTTCATTTTAGTATTAACAAATATATAAAAAAAGGAGGGAAAAATGTACTGTTGGTTAAGAGAAGTGAAGCTTTCTTCATATTCTGTTTGCATTGCCATAGCAACAGAAACAATTGCTGCAGTTTCTAAGAACACTGTGAACCTGTAAAGTGCATTTAGCCTCACAGATAACAAATAATAAGAAAAAGTAATGTTTAGTTATTAAAATGAAAAACAGCCTAAGCAAGGTAAAATAAAAATATAATAGGACTATTTGTAAATATTTTATGATTTATCCTCATAGGATTACATATTCCTGGAAACACAACTGAAATGTTCCCAAACTACATGTGTACTTAAATGTAGCTGCTTGATTAAAAAGTATTACTCAGTTTAACATGCTGATTCCACAAGCTGTCTGTACTGTAAAAGTTACATTTTATATGTTACTTGAAATTGACAGTCTCTAGAGCATATGAAAAGATGCATATTATTGCAACATGTTATCATTGCAGTTACCAAACACTCTGTACAAATTTACTTGGCAACTGATAGCTACTCATTTAAAATATCAGTTTAAATATTAAATGTGCAAATGTGCCCTTGAAATGCTATTGACATTTTGACAAAATATAATCTGAACTGTAAAATGAATGACTTGAAATAAGTGAAGTAATGCATATATTTCAAAAACAGTTCTTGACACTACAGTATAAGTAAAATATATATTCACAAGGAAGTACTGAAATGTTTTAGTCTTCCAGTTAAATAACTTACTGTCAACATTTTGTGATATCAGAAAGTTTGAAGAGCTAGGAAATTACTATTTGTCTTTATTATGATTATTAGACAGATGTTAGACTCTGCTTTATTTAATGAATTGCGACACATGTTTAAGAGAAAAAGTGGACTCAGTTACTCACATTGGACTACACATTCCTGGAAACTCAACTGAAATGCCCAAAATTTACTAGTGAACTTAAATGAAACTGCCTGATTAATAAGCATAACTTACTTTAACAACCTGAATCCATAAGCTATCTGCTCTACATATGCTACATTATATACGTCACTTGCATATGACAGCCACTAGAGCACATGAAAAAAATACATACTATTTTTGCAACATGCTATATTTGCACTAAACATATATTCTAAACTAACTCAATTGGCAACTGGCAAGTAATTTATTTGAAACATCAGTCTAAATATTAATTGTGCCCTTGAAATGTTATTGCTGTTTTGACAAAACAAAACCTGAATGGAAAAAGGAATGATTTGAAGAAGTGAAGTATTTTCAGATTTCAAAGACAGCTATTGACACTACAATATAAGTAGAAATGTATATATGCAAGGAAAAATTGAAATGTTTTACACTTTTAGTTAAAATTGCTCATTGTTAACATTTTGCTTTATCAGAAAATATAAAGAGCTAGGAAATTATTTCTAATTTGTCTTTATAATGTTTACTAAAGTGATGTTAGTCACTGACTTTTTTAATGGATTCCGAGTGTTGTACAAGATGGACTACTGAATGTTATTTCTGTTTACCTATGTTTGCTAAATTTCTTTTATTAGTACTGATTTAAAACAAGGGAAAGAAAGGGAAAGGAAATCTCTGTTTTTGGTCAAGGGATGAGAGGCTTAAAAGTATTCTAACTGCCCTCAGAACTCTCTAAGATACTCAAAACACTGTTTGATTAATACTTACCTAAGGTAAGTCTTGATTACCATATGGATACCTACACATTCATTCTAGACCTGATGTGATTACCCATTCTGGAAGCAGGAGGTGCCCTATGCAGGATGGGAATTGTTAGGGTGATTATAGTTCATTCTTAGACTCTGCTTTGTAAATCTATAAATATGTAAAAATGCTGCACAATAGAATGCAGAGTGCCTCTACTCAGAGTCAGGATACCACGGATAAGCCATGTCTTTTCATAAGTGTAAGTTAAAGTTGGTGAGCTGAAGAGTGGGAAAGTAAAGGAAGACAGTACACCTACAGCAAATTCATATTTCATTGGTAATCACTCATTGTCTCCTACAGAGTCCTTTTAGTAAAATTATTTTAGTAATAATCTGTTTGCTGTTGGCTTATTTAGTGTATGCTCTTCTGTTGCATTTAATTTATCCGAAATAACATATCTGACATGTTTGGGATCTCTTAAGGGTAATTAAATTATGGATATTTTCTAAGTCAACATAATAATTGTTTACACTACTAGCATTCCATCCTGATATATAAAATATTACAGAATAATAATACAATATTATAGAATTTCATATATCTTTTAAGAAAATTCTCCATATAATAATTTAACATATGGAGCTCAGTTGACATTATTGGTTAAAGGTATGAGTGATAATCCAATATATCTATCTTTAGCTACTGGATTACGAATGATTGTAATTCCAGGTTTAATGGGAAATTTATAGTTACTTGTATTTGCTACTTTAATGTTTTATAGAAGTACTTTTTTAAAGCCTGACCAGAATTTTACCCTACTTGTATTTAAAGAAGAAAGAACATTAAATTACACTCCCAACTTTACACGCATAAAAATAACATTCAGTGTTATCAGACAATATGGTATAACTACTATAATCAAAATAAAAAAATGAAGCAAAATGTTTCTTCCAACAATAACTTGAAATGGATTGAACATTCTTATCATTAAATACTAATGGCTTAAATATGCAAATATAAGATCAAACTTACTAAAATATTTAAATCTAAATAAGGCACAAGCAGTATTTTTCCAGGAAACACATTTTAAGACTAATGAGAGCTTTATTTGGAACCCTAAGGACTATACAGTCTTAGCTCAATCCTCCTATAGAACAAAGACAAAAGGAGTATCAATTTTCTGGAAGAAAAACATAATCACTCCAAAAGTTATTTATAAATATGAAGACAAAGAAGGTCTACTAGCGTTTGTTATAATTAAATTTAATAACAGAATATGGACCTTAGCTAATCTATATTGGTTCCAAGGAATTGGAGCAGGAACGGTTAAAAAACACCTAGATTTTATTTCCAACAATTATAAATGAAATCTTATACTGGGAGGAGACTTTAATTGTACCTTAGAAGCTTCTGAAACCATCAAGAAGTCTTTTCATATAGAAACTATTTCAAAATCATTAAAAAGATGGATTGATTCATTTCATTTAATAGACACTTTTAAAGTAAAAGATGATGAATCATTATTATTTTCCTATAAACACCATAGATTTGGAACACAAACCAGAATAGACTAATTATTCGTAGTTTAAGATTTGCACACAAAAATCATCAACTTCTCAATAGTTCCATGCCCCTTCTCAGATAATGACTCTCTGATAATGACGCTCCAAATAGAGTTTAAACCTTTAATCCTCTCAAGTAGAATTCCATCTTGCATCACACAAATTAAAGAATTCAGACTCTGGATGTTGTCAGAACTACAATTATTTCTTGAAATTAATAATACAAAAGAAATCAGTAATGTCATGGTTTGGGACTCATTAAAAGCGTATTTATTTGGTAAGATCCTTAGCTGGTACAAAAACAAAATTAGAGAGTGGGAATCTGAATCATTAGACTTGCAAACCAGACTCTTGACAGCAAAATCTAAAAAAAAAATCAGAATTGTCCAGAAGTCAAAAAAGAAATAGAGGAATTAAATAAAAATAAAATAAAATTCTAACACACAAAACTTGCCTAGCCTTGGAAATATTAAAAATAAACTCATTAGCCACCTCCCCAGATATCTACATAACTTATCTACAAGAATTAAAATACAATATAAAGCAAATAACATTAGAAGTATATACCATGAAAAGAAAGGGAAAAAAGTATCAGATATAGGAGACATCCTTGAAGCATTTCGGTTCCATTATATGGAACACTTCAAAAAAAGATTTAGCTACCAACCAAATAAACTTGGATACAAACCTTATCAATATAAAAAAAAAATCCAGAAAACTTAAAACTAGGCCTACAAAAACCTATATCCTACAAAGAAATTGTTGACAAGATTAAAGAAAGTAAATCTAACAAAGCTCTAGGGATATATGGTATAATTATGGAATTTTACAATCTCTTCCCTTCAACAGTAATCTCCCTTTTTCATAAATATTTGCTAGAAGTCCAGTCAGAAGCAAAAAATACCACCCTCATGGAACTATTCTCTCATAACACCAATTCTAAAAGATAATAAACCATCAGACCTTTGCACCTCATACAGACCTATATCATTACTGAATAATGATTACAAAATATTAATGTCAATCCTAGCTAACAGAATGACAATTCCACTTTCAAAGGCAATTAATAATGATAAAAGTGGATTTTTATATAACAGGCACACACATAATATTAAAAGGATACTTACTCTTATAGATTATGTGAATAAAGAAGATAGAGAAACACTTGTAATTGGATTAGACATAGAAAAAGCATTTGATTCCCCGAACTGGGAATATCTATTTAAAACTTTAGCATTATATGAATTTCATCCTCCTTTCATCTTACTACTAAAAAACATATATATTAATAACTTAGCCTACATTAAATTAAGTCCTTTCACCTCAGAATCTATCCATAGAACAAAAGGTACTAAACAATGATGCCCTCTTTCTCCTATTTTATTTGCTTTGGCTATAGAAATACTTGCAGAAGTAATACACAATAATCCAAGAATAAAAGGAATAGAAGTCTATTACCAGTAAATATCTAAAATATGCTTTTTGCTGATTATATTTTATTAACCCTATCAAACTCCAGAGAGTCATTAGGAGAGCTAGTAGAAGCAATGGAGAAATTTTAGAAGATTTCAGGTCTACACTTTAATAGATTAAAATACAAATTTATATTTTTAAATAAGAAAAAGGAACTACAAGTTACAGATGAATCCATCATAGGAAAACAAGAACTTATGCTAAATTATTTAGTAATAATGTTATGCAAAAATATAAAAAAACAATATTAATAAATTGTAAAAACATTATTGAAACAATATATATATATATATATATATATATATATATATATATATATATATATATAAAAGTAGAACAAAATTATATTAACTTGTGAAGACAGAATGCAATTAATAAAAATGGTCTTATTGTCAAAAATACTATATTTAGCATTAGCAATACAGTTAATTCCTGAAAGATGCATTCTTAAAGAAATAAACTCATGTTTAATAATTTTTTTGTAGTTTCTCAAAAAGAATAGAGTAGCTCTAACTCTTCACATTAGACCCTGGAAACAAGGAGGATTGTACTTCCCAGAAATAGAAACATATATAAAAGCATCTGTGCTTAAATTTAGAATAGACTGGATAAACGCAAATTATTTTACCAACTGGAATGAATTAACAATGGCTATATTAACAAATTAATTTAATCTGTTAAAAAATGCTTAATTGTAGACAAATCAAACAAACCCTGGTACATACTATGCATAATTATACAATATAATATAACAAAACATTCTAAAACAACACTGATTAATCATTACATCAATTCCTTTAGGAAACTTATCAATGCAAACATAGATCTTATACTTTGGTTTGACCTTTTAACCCCATTTACCATCACTAAGAACTTTCCTCACAAAATATATAGGGAAACAATAAACTCCTGGGAACAAAATGGATTCTTATGCTGGTTTCAATGTGCAAATAAATTAATTGTTTTAGATATACATATGATAAAAACTGCTTACAATATTCCAACACATGACTGGTTAACCTTACAAAGCATTCTAATGTACACTCAAGATATATGCAGATTAATTGATAATTCCTCATTTAAAGATATTCCAAATCTAATATGTTTTCTGTACGAATTTATATATAATAGTTGTGAAAAGAAAAAC
The DNA here is from genome assembly GCF_019279795.1 of Protopterus annectens. Classification (NCBI taxonomy): domain Eukaryota; kingdom Metazoa; phylum Chordata; order Ceratodontiformes; family Protopteridae; genus Protopterus; species Protopterus annectens. The sequence continues at coordinate 1,683,328,335 of NC_056733.1, forward strand.
TCCATTTCAAATCTATATAAAGAGTTAATAACATATAAAACAATTCCCAAACCATCATTCTGGCAGTTCTTAACAAATGGTCAGTCATTGCAGTTAACAGAAGAAATTAAAACTAACATCTTACTATCAGTTAATTGTACTTCTAACACACAGTACTGGAAAATATTTAACTGGACATTCTTACATAGAGCATTTTTAACACCAGACAGAATTAAAACGAGCAGTACTACTAAAATGTTTTTTGCTGGAGGTGTGAAAAATCAAATAAAGCAGACTGGAGTCATATTTTTTGAATGTAATAAAATTAAATCATATTGGAATGGAATCAATCATTTTTTACAAGCTTTATTTAATGAATCCTTTACCTTAACTAAAGCATTGGTGATACTACATGTAAATGATGGTCCCTACATGAATAAGACAAATATGTATTTGTTATGGAAAATACTTGCTATATCTAGGAAATGCGTAACCAGAAGGTGGAATTCAAATACTCCCCCGACCTTGGAAGAATTCTACACTTTACTGAAGACAACTGCATCGATGGAAATAAAAATCAAAGAACTATGAATCTATCCCAGACCATTGGTAAATAATCCTTGGAAGAAAGTTATATCTTTGTTGGACACTCTGCAATAATCAATATTGTATCTCTGATAACTGATCTTTTAATTCTATATTTAATAACATACAGTGTATATAACTGAAAGTCAGGCTATTGAAACTATTGTATATAGCTGTTTAAAATTATATTTAAAAATATTATGCAAATGTTATTTTAATTGAAAATAAAAAAAAATGTGATGAAAAAAGAACATACCTCCCAACTGTATAGAGTTTTGATGAATTGTCAAGATGTCCGGCTCATATTTTTGGTATGTTCCTCATAACTCCTGTGTTTGTCTGATACATTACTGGGATGACCTGTGGAATGGTGTCAATAATTCATGTCATAATTTCAGTTGCAGACTGCATAACCTACAGTACATGTATGTTAAAGCAAATGAGGTTGCTCAAACAATTTCCCAAGCTTACAGTGGACATAGTAAGAGCACACACCCATGTTCACATGCCAGGATTCTGTGATATATCACATGAGACCTCAGAAATCAGGTCATAACATTTACCTCATTTCATATAACATACAACCTGTGCAATCCAACTGAAGAACATACACATCAGTTACTGGTAACCTATGATAAATGAATTAGTACAATAGGCTGTTGCATGAGTGTGCACACCCTTAAAGTAATACTCTGTTAAAGCACATTTTCATTTAATCACAGCATGCAGTGCTCTTGGAAAGGTGTCGATCAGTATGGCACATCTTGACTTGCCAATGTTTGCATACTCTCCCTTGCGAAACACCTCCAAGTATGTCAGATTGAAAGAGCATCTCCTGTGCACTCCCCTCTTTAGGTCACCCTGCATATTTTCTATTGGATGTAGGTGCGTGCTCTGGCTGGGTCAGTGCAGAACATTGCTAGTGTTCTGGTGAAGCCATCCTTTTGTTGATTTGGATGTATGTTTTGGGGCATTGTTGTGTGGAAAGGTGGAATTCCTCTCTATCCACAGCTATGTGGCAGACACCAGAAGGATTGGAGCCACAAGGGACCAGTATTTGGACCTGTTCATTATCCCTTCCAACTTGCCTACAGTCCCAGTTCCAGCTTGTGAACAGTAACCCCAAAGCAGGATGCTACCATCACCATGCTTCACCATGGGGGTGGTGTGTTGATGTGCAGTGGTGTCATTGCAATATACTGTTGAGATGATGCACAGTGGTGTTTTATTGGACCATACAAACCTGTCAGAATTGTGGCCAAAAAGTTCAACCTTGGTCCCATATGACTATAACACATTTTCAAACGTGCTTTTGGAGACCTGATGTATTGTTTTCAGACTTTCTCCGGTCCTAGATATTGTTTGGTATGAGGAACTGCTGCCATCTTCCAACTCTACCCTATAGACAGGACATATAGAGACCATGGAAGAGTGTTGTCACATGTAGTACACACCCAGTACTTGCCGGAGATTCCTGCCACTCCTTCACCATTGCTGCAGGGTTCCTGGCAGCCTTTCTGGTCAGTTTTGGTCTTAAATTCTCATGGAATTTGGAGGGATATCCACTCCTTCACAAAGTCACTGTAGCCCCATATTTTCACAATCTTTTGATGACTGTCTGCACTGTGTTGCATGGTATATGCAATGCTGTGGAAATGTTTTGTTACCCTTCTCCAAGCTGATACATCTCAAACAAGTGGTTCTTTAGCAGCTTTGTCAGCTCTATGTGAACCATGGCTGTTGCTGTAGCAGGAAACTGGGTATATGTTAGGATAATCCTAGTAGGTCATCTGACCATTATTTGCTGTTAATCAAAGAGTCTTTGTAATTGATGGCAGGTGTGTGCCCAATAAGATATACTGCTGTAGTTATATTGAAAGCTGTGTCAACACACTGTTAGCTTCAGCTTGTGAACACATATGCATCTAGGTTGTTGCACAATTGTTATGTTATAATTGTTCCCATAACAGATTTGTTTGCTTTACAATTTAATTGCACAGGTTATAGGTCACATGACAAGTTGGCAGGATTTTGAAACTGTCTGTTGTGCTCTCATTTTTGCATATCACAAATACCTGTCATTCTAACAGGTGTGTACACCATTTATATGCACCGTATAACACTAATTTATATAATATGACCCTAGTATTTGGCTTTTGCCCCCCCCCCCCATTTTGTCAGTCTTTGTCCAGATGTCCTGCAATGACAGGTTGCAAGGTATGCTACAGATATGTGATTTCTCCTGGAAATAGGCCCCTGTGATGACTACCATGATGCAATGCAGTAAACACCACCACAAGTGAACATGCAGATATTGCCCAATGGCTAAGTGTAACAGTTGTGTGCATGGTCACATGCATGGCCTTAACATTCCTGGGGCAGTAGTAAGCCACAACAGGGAAATTTCATAATTACTGGCTTCAGGCTACTGTCCCACGTGCAGACCAGAGGGACCTATGTAGTTGTGGGGGAGAGGAATTGTCAGCAGATTCACATATGTCATTGGTACAAGATGAATGCTACATTTTTGCACAGGTGATATTACACAATTTGCTGTCCTTCACCATAGATGTGCACTTGTGTGCATACTAAACCCCACCCACTAATCCATTTTGCACTGACATATGCATCTAGAGACTCTATAGAAGACAGTTTCACTGCTACCTCATTACATTGATGTGCAGTTTGCCCTTACCTGCATGCCCCTCGCCTGTTGTCAGGGGGCCACCCACCTCCACAACTGGTGTTTCACATGTCTGATGTTGTGTGGGGGCTACTCCAAGGTTGGCAAGTAGTTCCTCTGTTGCAGTCAGTGGGGCCTGTGTGACTGGACCCCAGCTGTATCAGTATAGTCCCTCACTACAGCAATAGTCCTTTTCCGGTTATGACATATCAGGTCCGTTGCTGTATGCCTGACCTGATCATATGTTCATCCATGGTGGCCCAAGATGATCACTCTGTTGTCAAGATCATCCCACAGGGCAGTCTGCTCCCACAAATTCTGCCACCTATGGCCAAAAGAACAGCATAGTGTGTTATCAGCTCACAGCTATGCAGCTTGACCGAAGAAACTCCAGCTGAACTCGGTTGCATACCGCCTACTCAGAGGTGATCTCTGCCTGACATACAAGGCCATACCAACCCATAATTGATGGATGTGCTCCACCTAAAGAAAACCTTATCCCCCTGAGCCACATGCTCTAGGGAGCTAAACCTTACCACAACAATAAATATGACATGCTGGAAGGATAGATTCCTGTCCCAGAGATTTCCTATGCTTTGGAACAAGATTCCAATCTACATTAGGCAGAGCTCCTCGATAACACTCTTCAAGAGAAACCTTGATAAGTGGATGGGAAAAAGAAAATTTACCCTGGGGATCACTTCAGTAGTTCTGCTGGACAGAGGCACAGGGAACTAATCTAAGGGGGCAGTGAAAGCCAACACATTCTTGATAGGCTTATAAATGCTTTCGGGCAGATAGCCTAGTACCTACCTATGAACCTATGAACCTATCACAGCTTCCGTGATGGCTGCTGTCTCTGCAGCAGTGTATGCGAGTTGCCTCTGCATGGCACCTGGAAGAAATAAAAAGGTAAACACATCACAGGACCTCAGACATTGCCCAGAGTTCTTTACAGTCAGCACATGAATATATTGCCTATCATTACCCACCACTTACAAACACATCATACCCCTGTACCTAGCAGCACTGTATGGACATGCACTGCACTCCTTGTCCTGATGTGTCATGTTCCCCCCAGTGAGGGCCAGTACATTGTATAAACCACCATTCATCACTGATGTTTGTATAGAAAGATGACAGTGGCCGTGTTCCTTGCAGATGGGATGTCAATGGTGATCAGGCTTTGCTTGCATACAGTGTGTAATGGAGCTGGAAGCATATGCCGGGGTTCATGTAGGATGCAGACAGGGATGTTATCAGGCCCCAAGGGGACATGCTTTTGTTAGCTTTGATTAGGCAGTTTGCTCCTGATTCATGGTGATAAGGGGAGGGGTACGTGTGCTGTGCATATCTACCTATACTGATGGTGAGCCGGGGGTGGGTGATGTCTTCCCTAAACCTGTCTGCAGCAGGTTGGCTGTAGCTATGGTGTGTGTGTATGTGGTGTGATTGACCACCATTACAGGGTGGGTTGTTGCCTCTGAGACTGCAGACATATGTGAAGATGGCCTTGTGATTGCCCTTAGTGGATGTGTTTAATTTGTACTCATAGTTAGCCTTACAGTAATCCGCCTGTGACCTAATATGTTCATTAAGACAAAGGTTGACATGCTGCACAGTTGGTGCCTGATCCTTCTTTGTCCTGTACAGCCAATATATCATCCCATTATGTGTATTTTCCATTGCTGCTGTCCAGCAAAGGGGATTATTCTACTTTGGTGGAGAAAGGTTTTACAAGTAAGGTATTGCTGAAGCCATACAGCTATGTGGGTGGTCATATATCTGTAGTAGTCATGGACACAAGGTCATAACACAGTTGGACACCTCTCCAATTTCAGTGTCATACTCATGCTTTTTCTAGTACCTATGTCTGTGTCAGGGCAATGCAACATCCATTAGCTGTAGAAATGTATCTCTGTTGGATGCACAGAAACTAAGATTACACACGTGTACAACATGTACAGCTTATTTACCTGACATTTTGCATCCCGTGTCAGTTGTTATGAGGCAACCAGGTACACCTACCCATACATACATATGCACAGGTAATACCTGCTATACATTTCTGTTCTATGTCAGTATGTCACACTTTAATTACACTCTTTCTGCTCAGTCATTCATGTCAGCCTGTTACGGCAGGACATCGGGAGGACACTGCACACACATGGTGGGCAATGGGCCAAAATTAGTGACACTTTCTTCATATTGCTGTAACACATGTCATTTGATAGTGCAATAACCTTTGCATTCACAGACATACCCTGGAGGATGCTTGACACTCATATGGCAGGCAGAGAGGAGTAAGGCTAGGAGCATGGTAGTGAGGGTAGAAACTGCAATGTTGTGAGTATGACTGGTATGGGGACAGAGCTAGCTGATATGAGGGACAGAGGAAATGTGGATATATTGTGTGTGCCAGAGACCAGATGGAAGGGGTGTATGGCTGTGTGTATGGGAATTGGTTACAAATAGGTCTATCATGGTGTGTATGGGAGGGGAACTGGTGTAGGGTTTAAATTGAAAGAACATTATGCCAAAAGTCTTTGTGGAGGTGATAAGAGTGTCAGGTAGAGTGATGTTTAGGAGGCTTGGAATTGAGGGTGTAATGATCACATTTGTTAGTGCATATGCTCCACTAATTGTGTGTGTATGATGGATGAGACAGAAATACTTTGGAGTGGTTGGATGAAGTAGTGATGAGTGTACTCAAGGGTGAGAGAGTGATGATTCGAGTAGATTTCAATGGGCATGTTGGTGAAGGGGACAGAGGGGATGCAGAAGTGATGGGTCGGTGTGGTGTTAAGCAAAGGAATGCAGAAGATGGGATGGCAGTGGAGTTTGCAAAAGAGGTTGGACATGCCTGTGGTGAATACATAGTTTTACAAGACTGAGGGGCATAGGGTGACATACAAAAGTGGAGGAAGATGCACACAGGTGGATTATCTCCTATGCAGGTTGGCCTGTTTGAAGGGGAGTGAAACTGTAAAATGGTGACAAGGGAAAGTGTAGTTAGGCAGCACGGCATGTTGGTCTGTGGGATGATGTTGGTGATCAAGAAGAGGGGGAGGAGTGAGAGGGCAGCACCATGGATCAAATGGCAGATACTGAGAAAGGGTGATTGTCAGACTGAGTTCAGGGAAGAGTTAAAACAGGCACTGGGTGGTAGTGAAGAGTTTGCAAATATCTGGGTAACTACATCCGAGCTAGTAAGGGAGATGAGTAGAACGGTGCTTGGTGTGACACCTGCACAGAGAAAGGAGGACAAGGAGACCTGGTGGTGGAATGAAGAAGTACAAAGGAGTATACAGAGAAGGAGGATGGTAAAGGAGAAGTGCGATTGTCAGACACATGAAAGAAAACAGGAGTATAAGGAGATGGGGTGCATGGCAAAGAGAGTGGTGGCAAAGGCTGAGGATGGGGCATCTGAAGGGTTGTATGTAAGGTTGGACACCAAGGATGGAGAACCTGTACCAATTGGCTAGACAGAGGCACGTAGCTAGGAAGAATGTGCAGCAAATAAGGCTGATAAAAAAGATAATGGTGGAAATGTACTCACAAGTGAGGAGAGTGCGTAGAGCAGATGGAAACAGTACTTTCATGGGCTGTTGAATGAATAGAATGAGAGAGATAGAGAGAGAAGGTTGGATGATGTGGGTATGGTGAATCAGGAAGTGCAACAGATTATCAAGGAGGAAGTAAGGATAGTTGTGAAGAGGTTTATGAATGGAAAGGCTATTGGTCCAGATGACATACCTGTGGAAGCATGGAGGTGTTTAGGAGAAATGGCAGTGGTCTTTTTTACCAGATTGTTTACTGTATTCTTGGAAAGTGAGAGGATGAGTGAGGAGTAGATAAAATGTGTTTGGGTACTTATTATAAGAATAAGGGTAATGTACAGAGCTGTAGTAACTATAGAGGGATAACACTGATCAGTCACAGCATGAGGTAATGGTAAAGGATGTTGGAAGCTAGGTTAAAAAGGGAGCTGAGGATTACTGATCAGCAGTATGGTTTCACACCAGGAAAGAGCAGTACTGATGCAATGTTTGCTCTGAGAATGTTGATGGAGACATACAGAGAAGGATGGAAGCAGCTGTGTTGTGTCTTTGTGGACATAGAAACAGCATATGACAGGATGAGTAGGGAGGAGTTGTTATATTGTATGAGGAGGTCACGAGTGGTGGAGGAATCCATAAGAATGCTACAGGATATGTACAAGTTAAGTTTGACAGCAGTGAGTTCTGTGTTGGGAGTGACAGGTGCATTTAAGGTGGAGGTGGGAGTACATCAGGGATCAGCTATGAGCCCTTTCTTATTTGCAATGGTGATGGACAGATTGATAGACATGATCAGACAGGAGTCCCCGTAGACTGTGCTGAATAAAGATGACATTCTGGTCTGTAGTGATAGTAGGGAACAGGTTGAGGAGACCCTGTAGAGGTGGAATTATGGTCTAGAGAGGGGAGGAATGATGGTCAGCAGGACTAAGACATTAAATATGTGTGTGAATGGGAGGGAGGATAGAGGAATGGTGAGGATGCAGGGTGTACAATTTGCAAAGGTGGATAGGTTTAAATACTTGGGAACAACAGTTCAGAGTAATGGTGAGTGTGGGGTAGAGTTGAAGAAGAGAGTACACTCAGGCAGGATGTGGGTTGTGGAGAAGAGTGCCAGGAGTGATTTGTGACAGATGAGTACCATTAAGACTGATAGTGAAGGTCTACAAGAGGGTAGTGAGACCAGCTATCTTATATGGTTTGGAGACATTGGCATTAAAAAAAGGCATGAGTCAAAGCTGGACGTAGCAGAGTTAATGATGTTAAGATTTGCACTGAGTGTGAAAAGGGTGGACAGGATTATTAATATTTATGTTAGGGGGTCAGCCCAGGTTAGACAGCTTGGGGACAAAGCCAGAGAGTGGGAGGATTATGTTGGTTTGGACATGTGATGAGGAGGTATGCTGAGTATATTTGGGAAAGGATAAGGCTGCCAGGTAAGAAGAAAAGACAAAGGCCTGAGATAAGGTGTATTTATGTAGTGATAGCAGGCATGTACATGGTTGGTGTGACAGAGCAAGATGCGGAGGACTGGAAGACATGGAGACAGATGATCAGCTGTGGTGACCCCAAATGGGAACAGCCAAAAGAAAGAGAAGGTGATGTAATGTCACTGTTCACAGGTTTCCAATTATTTACCAGACATAACACAACTCTTAATGAAATAACTACAAATATGAGGCACACATATGGTCATTGTGCATAACACTGGACAGTTGAATGGTATGAGCTCAGTATATCACTCAGTTCAACACACATAGCTGTGATAGTATTTCAGTATCAAATACCCTGTATAGGTCCATCACATTTCTGAGATAAGCATGTATATCATAGTTGTATTCACAATTAGCATATGGATATCTGTGACATCCCAGTAACTGTTCTAGTAGTGTCACAGCCAGTATTGTTCAACACACACTCCAGTAGTGGTCATATGTAAGCCATCCTTTCTTGGAGTGACTCAGGGCCCTGAGCTGTGTTCTATGTCACTGCAGACAGACACTATAGCTATAGGTTCTAATCAGCAATATATCAGTACAGCAAGTGTTGTTGCGACATAATATTTGTTGAACTCCCTATTTTCCATGTTTACACATCCCCTAATACATTCCATTCCATGCTTAATTGTTTGACATACCTGTTTTATTTTTTTTTTTTTCGGTTCGGTTGGTATACACCTTCACTTTCAGTGTGTGTGCATCTGTGTGTGTGTGCCTGTTTGTTTGTCTCTCTTTCTCTCTCTCTCTCTATCTCTATATATATATATATATATATATATATATATATATATATATATATCTGAGACAGATGTAGGTTATACATCTGTTTTTCATAGGCAGCAGCTTGCCTTTTGTAGGTAATGCTCATGACCAGCTGATGGTCTGTGCACCAATTGGAGTCCCTCACTTGCTAATTGCATGTAGAACAGCTGTGGTATCATTCCTATACCTAATAGCATGGAAAGCCACTCCTATAACTCAGTACTTCATGTGGGCATTGCCCATTTTCCTTGCCTGTGAGGAAAACTTCATGGAGGTGTGTGACAAACAGCATCACAGAGGATAGTTGGAAGTACCTCTTACAACAAACACTGGCAAAACAGCCCAACAAACTGGAGGAGAATGTTCCAGACATAGGGACAGAATGTAAGTATTGCTGTTATACAGTTGAAGTAATCCTAGTTTGACAGGGTTTGTGTGGATATGGCTGCTCTGTGTGATTTTAAGTCTGACAGTGTTATGTGGTTCACATAACTCTCAACTGCAGGGCTATCCGCAAACTATTCAGAGTTTGGACTCTTATTTTTTGTGTGTTACTCACACATTTTTGCCCTTGGAAATTCAGTAGCATACTCTGAGGATTGCAGTCGGTAAATGATAATACCCGTGTGTATTTCTGACTTCATATCCCTCGGAACAGATATGTTACAACAAACCCTGTTACACCAGCATTGTTCTCAGTTTATAACAGTAAAATGTCAATAATGCCCCTGTGTTTGGGCCTCTTCCCACAAGTATGTCAGGCTTTGTCCAGATGTCATGCAGTAAGAAATGGATAGGTATGGTATATAATTATATAGTGACTTCATTCCTGATATCATCCCATTGATGTATCAGACTGCCGGACATGTTATGTGTAAGAGCCCTTATGTATGAGGACAAAACCTGGACATTCTGTGGGACTCTGTATAGTTAAGAGATCTGTGTATTTCTGGTGATTGTTGACAGATTGTTAGGATTGTGTGGCAGTATATTGTGAGTGTGTTATTTGGCCTGTGTGGGGAGGGGGGTAGATGTAAGTGTTATGGGTCCTTTTCTATCTGACTTTGCATGCTGCTCCACTTTCTGGTGTTCTATCAGCTGTATATATTTGTAGGGGCAGACTGAGACATGTCCCATACCACAGTCAGGTGTTAGATTACACTGTGAATTGGGCCAGTATATGTAGGTGTAGTATGTGAGTGGCAAACATGATGATGATTTTGCTCACACAGTCCATATACTCTACTGTTCATTTATAGGTTCATAGGTTCATACTAGGCTATCTGCCCTAGGGCATTTATAAGCCTAGCCAGAGTGTGTTTGGCTTTCGCCACCCATTTTAAATTAATTTTGCTATGCCCTTTTTCGAGGTTAGTATACTGTGCCTCTAACAGTGAGACAGAAGTGATACCCGGGGTAAACCTATGATCTCCCATCCACTCATAAAGATTCTTCTTGAAGAGAGTCAATGAGGGACTCTGCCTAACCTGGACTGGGATTTTATTCCAGAGTGAAGGGAGCCTCTGGGTTATGAATCTGTCCCTCCAGCATGTCCTATTTATTTCAGTGCTAAGGTTCAAGTCTCTCGAGTGCATAGCTCGATGGGATTTGGATTTTCTGAGGTGCAGCATGTCCATTAATTCCGGGTTTGACATGGCTTTATACGTCAGGCACAGATCGCCTCTGAGCAGGCAGTATGCCACTGAGTAGAGCTGGAGTTTCTTTAACCGGGCAGCATATGGCATCTGTTTGAGCCCTTTGATCCTCTTGGTGAGGTACTTTTGTGGTCTTTCCAGTTGCTGCAGGTGTCTGGTAAGGTACATCCCAAAAGGGGCATTGTACTCAATTATAGGCCTGATGAGGGATGAGTAAAGAGACACGATGACCTCCCCTGATGTGAATCCCTTCGTGATTAGGTGGGCTATATAAAATGTTTTTCTAACCACTTTAGCCACGTGGTTGTCAAATGAGAGATTGCTATCAACTTGGGTCCCCAGGTCCCTAATTACTTCTTCTGTACTTAATGGATTACCACCTTTGTGTTAATTTGTGGGCACTTTGTTTTTGCCAAAGGGGATGACTATACACTTTTTGGCATTTAGCTTGAGGCCATGGCTCTGGCATCAGTTGCCTGTTTCTATGAGGCCCTTTTGGAGGATGCTTTTGTCGGCTGGAGAGTCGATTATGGTGCCCAGTTTGCAGTCATCTGCAAACTTGGTCAGCCATAGTCCTTCCATGTTTGCCTGTACCTCAGAGAAATATATACCGAAAAAGAGAGGTCCCAGGACTGAGCCTTGTGGGATGCCACTTGTAACTGGTTTGGAGTCTGACATGGCTCCAGCAATTCTAACCATGTGGGTTCTGTCCTTGAGCCAGTTTGCAACCCATCTAGTGACATAGGAGTTTATATTTAAGCTGGTGAGCTTATCTATAATGCCCAAGTGGGGTATTGTATCAAAGGCTATTGCGAGGTCCAGGTAGGCTGTGTGGACCACCTTCCCCTGTCAATGGCCTTGGTGACTGTTTCAAAGAAATTGACCAGGTTTAAGAGGCAGGATCAGCCCTTAACAAAGCCAAACTGGTTAGGATCCAGTGTTTGTAGGTCCCCAATATCTTTATTTATGAGGTCCATGATGATCCTTTCCATAGCTTTGCAGACCAAGCTAGTCAGGCTTATGGGGCGATAGTTTCCAGGATCTGTTGAGGCACCACCTTTGTGGAGAGGGACCACTGTTGCTGTACGCCACTCTTTGGGTACATATCCTGTAGTAAGGCTGAGATTGAACAGTAGTTTTATGTTTGGGTTTAGCTCTTCTTGGAGTTCATGTAGGATGCAGCCCGGGACACCGTCTGGTCCCATTGATGCTGTGTTTTTTGCTTTGGAGAGGGTGGCTCTTACCTGAGCATCTGAGATGTCAGGGGGCAGCACTCTGCTGAGACTGATATTCGCCCTTTTGCTGGGGTGGGGGGGAGAAGTTTGCGCTGAACCTGTCAGCTAGGATGTCGGCAATGTCTGTGGGTTCGGTGTATTTTTTGTAATTTTGAACTAATTCTGAGCATATCTGGGAATTCCCACCCAGGTTCCTAACATAACAAAAGAAAGCCTTGTGATTATCTTTAGTGTCCTGTGCAATTTTTCTCTTGAAGCTGGCCTTAGATGATTTTATGAGTGCCGGTACTTTTTTGCTAATACTGATCAGAGATGCCTTCGCTTTTTGGGATTTTGCTCTATCATGTAGTAGCTTCCTCCTTCTATTGTATAGTTTGTTTATCACTGGGGTCCACCAGACAGGACATCTGCCTTTGGAGGATTAGGTCTTGGTTTTATTTCGGACTGCATGATCCATGCATTCCTGAAGGTGTTCATAGAATGCGTTCTGCATTCTGGGTCATATTTTCCACAGGCCTGGGGGCTTTGAAGGATTCCACCTAGGTTTTGAGGAGTGTGAAATTTGCTTTAGAGAAGTCTTTTTACTGTGGTTTTCTGGGCAGGGGGTGGGGTCGGGATGTGAATATCCAGTGAGATTAGTTTATGGTCTGATCTTACCAGTGAGGGATAAACTTCTGGTCTGGAGCATAGAGTCCCCATGTTGGTGATGATCAGGTCCAGTATGTTTTCCCCTCTTGTGGGAGTTGTAACAAGTTGTTCCATAGCATTTCGGTTTATAAATTCTAGGAACCTTTGGGCTAGGGTGTTGGAGCTAGAGTAATGCTCCCAGTCTATGTTTGGGTAGTTGAAGTCACCCAATATAATGGTGTTTGGAGAGACCTTCATATTTTCCAGTGTTCTCAGGAAGGCTGAGTGGGGTTCCTGGGTTTGGGAGGGTGGTCTGTAGCAGGCTATAAACTGGAAGGCAGTTTTACCCACTGTTAGTTGCACATGGATAGTCTCTGATGCTTCGTGCTGTGCCACCAACCTGGAGGTGTGGGCATCTTTGACGAATATTAATACTCCCGCTCCTTTTGTGGTTCTGTCCAAGTTTTGGGGCTGAAAAGCATGGTATGAGGTATAACCTGGTAGTGTTGGGGTGCTCTCGGGAGCCTTGAACCAGGTTTCTGTTACTGCACAGATATCGATGTTCTCCATGCTAGGGAGAGTTTCGAGTGTGTGCATCTTGAGGTTTAGACTTCTGGCGTTGAGTAGCATTACTCTTAGATTCTTATCCCTTGTGATACCTATGGAGGTGGGTTTGTCTTTTGAGCCTTGCCTAAAAAAGGCACTATGGGGGTAGCAAGAGCCTTTGCCAATATCCAAAAGCCCAGGGGTGACAGGTGCAAGCCGTCCCTAGCGAAGCATCGTGGCTTGTCGAACATGACATGCCAGACTGTCAGGCATTGGATCCCTTTTGAATGACACCAATACTTAAGCCAGTTGTTGAAATTGATCATCTTGTCTTCATATTGTGGCATCATTCTTGGTGAGGGTAAGATGCTACTCAAGGTCAGGGTCATACCGGCCTGGGCTACATGCTCAGAGAGCTCCTGTATGTCTCTTTTCATGTAGTCCAGGGAGGTACGTCTCAGGTCATTCACACCAGCATGGACAATGACTGAGTCATATTTGTACTTGCCTTGGAGTGACCTGAGTGCGTGTGTTATGTGATGGGTCCTAGCGCCCGACAGGCAGCTCACCGTGATCTTCTCCTTGTTCAGCCTGGTGAGCGGGACGTCAGTGTGCCTGACGATAGAGTCACCTATTACAAGTGTATCAGGTGTGTTGTTTAGCCTTAATGGCTGTGACTGTTCGGCACACTGGCTTTGTGAGCTATGTGTTGCACGTGTTTTGTTTTGGAGTAGCGGTTGCTAGGGTGTCTGCTTTTGAGGTCTCTGCTGCTAAGGCAGATTTTTATTTAGAGCCTCCGAGTATGTTTTTGTGTGTTTATTTGTTTGGTTTGCTCTCGTGGTAGGTCTATGTGAGAATAGAATTGTAGTGAGTGTGGTTTCCTTCTCCTCCTGACTGGTTACTCCAGTACTTTGTTGAGAGAGCTTAGCCTCCAGTTTGGCTATATGGTTGCATCTCTCACATGTGTTGGAATTTGTTGGGAGGAGGAGAGGGTTGTCTGTGTACATGAGGCAGTTGTAACATTGCCTCAAGATTCCCAGATTCACCAGCTGGACCGGAGAGGAGATTGACAACTGACCTTTGGACATGCTAGAATAGTATTGGGAATTCCTTTATAATTGGAAAAAAGGGCCAATGGGGAACAAGGTACTCAAGGGGAGTTTGTGAGGGTGTAGTGCTTTTAATTTTTTAGTGCTGACTTAGTGAGCACGTGCCAGGTAACTTAAATGCAATGTGTTACAGGTAACTTAAATGCAAAAATGACAAACAGTAACTTTCTTTCAAGTGAAACAAGGAAATAAGTAGAGTAAGCAATGCAGATATCACAAGGGATCCACAGAAGCGCTGAAAAGCTGCGTTTTAGGTGGAATTAGCTTTTCAGGGAAATAACAAGCAAATAAACAACAAGCATACAGACAAAGCTAGATTCAGCAGGCCTGGATCTAGTCTATGCTACAGCAAACAAGGTGTACCAATTTCAGTAAGAAGCAGTTCAAATATGCAGGCACTATAAGCCTTTAACCAGAAATTCCCAGCTCAGAAGGGCAGAGTCCAGCCTCTTCTCCCACAAGAGTGCAGACCACGATCCTTCTTAATGTAAAATAACTGGCCTGAAGCCCAAGTTCTTAAACCAGAACTAATACACTTTTAGAATAACAGACACTGAGCCCTCAATCAGCAGTTTCCAACTTAGAAGGCTGTAAGCTACCTGTCCAGCCACCACAGTGCCGGCCACAAACCTTCCTAATGTAAAACAACTGGTCTGAAGCCCAAGTGCTTAATCCAAAAGACTTAGAATGATAGCTACACTTTAATCAAGGTACTACCAAACAGTAATAAATACAATTGAATACTTTAAAGAATGCCTGGATTCGTGCTCAAGTTATACAAACAAAGCTAGATTCAGCAGGCCTGGATCTAGTCTATGCTACAGCAAACAATGTGTACCAATTTCAGTAAGAAGCAGTTCAAATATGCAGGCACTATAAGCCTTTAACCAGAAATTCCCAGCTCAGAAGGGCAGAGTCCAGCCTCTTCTCCCACAAGGGTGTAGACCATGAACCCTGTGGTGAGATTGGTTATGGGTATGCACTTTCACACTGGTGTCTATTTGTCAGTGCTGTTACATCCCTGTAGTGCCTGATACATTTGCAATTACATGTGTATTCCCCCATAGCAAAATTGGGTTAGTGTTGTGTTAGTCTGCCTGTAGTTTACTCAGTGCTTGGTGACATGCCTAGCAGCTCAGTGTAGTTCCCTGCTGTGATGTTATGTCCAAATATTTGACAGAAGTAGTGTTGCCTGGCCCCCATAACTGTTGTGTATTTCTGACACATTAGTGGAATGATGTGAAGATTTATATCACTAACTACTCGGAAGTAATTGGGTTTTGGACTTTGGCTATTCCAGTCAATATATGCTAGAACAGACAGGAGGGTGTTACTGCATCAACTGTGTCACCTTATCTACTCCAGTATCTGGGATATGTCCCCAGTTTCATGGCTTTACACCCCCCCCCCTTGTCAGGCTTGGTCCAGATTTGTTGCACTAAGGGGTTCTGAGCATACCGCTTCACTGGCCAGATTGTTTCAGACTGTACAGGTTTATTGCTCCTCCTTCTGGTCTGTTCCACAGAATCATTATTTTCATTTCTCCAGTAAATCACTGTGATGATGTCAGGATTTCTGTCAGTAAATGATGACATACATTTCAGTTTCAGAACTCACATCCTTCAGAACATGTATACTGACACAAACCCTGTTACTGTAGCAACATTCTACATTTATAACTGCAGTACTTACATTATCTCCCTAGTCTTGGCCCATTATTGCCCCATTCTGACAGCCTTTGTCCAGAATCATGCACTAAGAGGTGGAGACATATGGTGCTGAGGTATGACTCCACTACATGTTATGTGCATATATATATATATATATATATATATATATATATATATATATATATATATATATATATATATATATACAGAGAGAGAGAGAGATAGAGAGTTATATAAAAATATATATGTATATGTTCTATATGTATTTGTTTTATATGTATATCTCGATATATCTGATGTACATACTTTTTCATATTTAACTATCACTATACACATTTATATGCGTATATTTATATATACTAAACATGACTGATTCCACAGTGTTTGTACCCTACTATTCTATACCTGTACTGAATGATACATTTGAAAAAGCAGCACTCATTACTACAGCTCAGATGGTGAATTGTGGTACATTGCCCTGACTATAGTGTACAGAGTCCTGGGTGTGAGACTTGGCAGGGCTGGTTATTTTGCTGTTGGGCAGAACAGTGGCTGATGGATACAGAGTGATTAAGGCACTTTTAAGCAGTTGTAATCTGGTTTGTCTGGTTCTGTGCGATGCTAAATGCTTACACATGGTTAACCATGCAGATGCTTAATCTGTGTAGGCATCGCTTAGCATCACGCAAACTCAATTACTGCCTCTTACTGTCACTTACCCCCATTTACCCTGTTCTAATTTCTTTAAAAGAAAAGAAAAAGAGATGATAGGAAAGTGGTGAAAAAAGGGACACACATAGGGAAATACAATATGAAAGATAGCTAGGGATGTGCATGACAAGTGTAGGGAAGGTCCATAGCTGTCCATTTCTTCAACAGCAACAGCTGTGAATGTCTACAAACGTTTGGAGGTGAATTTGGACAATCAAACCCCTGAGAGAGGGGTGAGGACAACAGTAAGGTGTTGGACAAGATTACATGTGTCCATTGAATATGTGTGTGCAGTGGACAGCTATGTATGTAATTTTATTTGAGGAACAGATGCTCATTTTTTTAGGGCGAGAGTTGGATGTTGGGAAAGGATAGTAGGTATATTTGGGGAGGTAACTTGGTTAGGAAGATGGACAAGGCCGACAAGACAGCAGACAGTGGCAGTATATGACACATGTGCGGGAGTAAACACCTTGGATGGGGAGGGTGGTTGGGAATCAGATGCCCATGAGCCAACAAACGGATACAGTGGGACTGAGGTCCTCACCCCTGGGCAGTCACCACTGCACCTTCACGGCCCCAAAGGTGGCTGTGCTGGGGGCTGAACAGGAGGGGCAGGCTGACCATCAAGATGCACCATGTGACCCTCAAGCTGGTGTAGGTGATCTCCAAATTCCTTTCCGAGCTCAATATGCACCAAAACCCAGACCTGACCATGGGTGTCAGTTTCCTGTCCACTCCAGCTCCCAGGGGAGGCATGCCTCACCACCTGAGGAAGTTCCACCCAAAGGTGATGCAGGTCCAGTGGATGAGGAGGTACTGGATTGGTCTCAGATGTGTTACGGCCCAGTGCCATGGCCAGATGAGGTGGGACAGGTGGATCTGTGGGGATCGGCCTTCCCAGATGTGCTATGGTATTGAGGTTTTACATCATATGTTGTTTAGTCAAGAACAACACATTCAAAGATTAGTTATAACAGCATGCATGGGTGTTCAAATTGACCCCAGAAAACAGATATGAAACAGTTGCATAGCAAACAGAACACATGCATATATGATAGCACAGTGGCCATTATAACGACATGCAAGTTACATTGATAGCAACAGGCCAACAATGATAGCATTTGAGCAGGTTACATTAATAATTAAACAATTAAATAATTGTAGAACAATAGGACACATTTCCCAACAGTAGGTTTGGAGAAAAACATACCCATTGATTTATGTGTATAAATTATTGGAGCAGATAGGGTGGGAGAGAGATGCCAATTAACAACTCTATATGCTTCAATTGTTCACAACTGCAGTGATCATTACTCTATTCATTACTCTTCATGTATGACCTCACTTTACATCTACAAATGGCCCAGGGTTGGGCATTGGTATGTTTGTACACATTGTATTATTAATGCCTTTCTAAAATAATATAAACATTTCCTTACCTGTCAGAACTGTGGAGGAAATATCGGTTAACAGTACCTGACTGTTTCTACCAATATTCACATATTCAAGGTTACATATGTGACAATGAAAAGTGTGCCCTGCACTCATGTTGTGAGTTTGTGAGCTACTGCCTTAATCCACCTTGATTTCTATCTGGCACCCTGGGTGTTGGCTGGAGTGACCAGTAGCTGTGACAGCTTGACAATTGAGGGACATTTATCGGAGGAGACTACTTGGTGTATATATTTCTCTTGCTGTCATTTGGTGCCTTGTGGTTGGACAGTCGGTGTTGTACACATTGTATAAGTACAGCCTTCTTAAAGCTAGTATAAACATTTCCTTATCTGGCAGACCTGTGTAGAAAATATCTGTTAACACTACTGACTGCATCCACACATATTCACATATTATTTGGTGAAATTATGCATACAGCTTACTACCACTCCCGGAATTCAAACCGTGCCCGTTTGTGTGTTTGTGCAAAAAGGTACAACTAGGTTGTGTGTCATCACAATGAGCTACTGGGGAACTGCTGTGTTTTGTTTGACTATTTTCTGCCTAATACTCTCTTGTTTGGACAATCTGACTTAGTAATTCTGACATTCATGCATGACAGATAGTTCTTGTACTGAGTATTACTACTTTGCCATATTACAATCTGGAAACAAAGGTTAAAAAAACATTACTATTCAGGGATCAAATCTTAGTGCATGGAATATTTCATATAGTTAATCTCCTGTTGTACAACTTCACAATATTTATCAGATGAGCCTCAATTGATTAGTGTTGTCAGAGCCATATTTGCTGTGCAGAACCTGGGATTCATACCACCACATAGCAAAGTAAAGACAACAGTCTGGGGATTTTAGTTTAGTCTGGGGATTTTAGTTTTGTTGAAGAGTACTGACACTTTTATTGATATATACCCTGTGCATCAGTATTACTCTGCTAATTTCTCATTTATACATTACAGACAATACACGTTTTAACTTACTGGCAGTTGACATTCTACTCCTTTCTATTTATTTGACCTGAATACTGCAAGCTAGATTTCTACTTCGCAGCTTCATATTGCAGCCTTAGCAACATGCTGGCATGGGCGTCCATGTTCGCAGCCCTGTCATCTGCAGTTGTACAGGAGATAGAGAAACATTTATGCATGCCTATCCATCACATACACAGGCAGGACATTGGCAAACACTAATTGATACTGATACTTACACATGTCTGGAACATTCATTGCCCATGCATCTTGGACCCACTGGACCAAGACCTCCCTCTTCCTATGCTTGAGGTCAGCAAAATGGTGCCACACCTGCTCACCAGGCCGGGGGTGCAAGATGGTCCCAGGCCTACGCTTTGTATTGGGAGCCCTGGTACTGGCTTTGCAGTGGTCTCCTCTCATGGCATTTCAGTAGGAGTCCAACCATGACTCTGTACTCCTGAATGCCCCAGCAGTGCACCTGAAAGTGTGATCCCTCACTAACTCCAGCCATAGTGCCTACAGTGATGAGCTACAAATGGTTATGGGCTGTATTCCCACCTGCAAGGTTGAAATAGGGCTAATTTTCCATGTTTTGCTGTCATTGGACCATTTTTGAATATGTCGAGCTAAGCTAAGTGATGGGTATACCCTCTTAGCCAAGGTTGGCAGGGCTTAAAGGTCAGATGTTGAGCAGTGCTTACCAATGCACAAATCCGCTTAGCTGGGCTACTCATTACTTAGCATTTATATTTTAGCAATGCTTACACCAGCTAAGCAGATCTGAGCACTAGTTTGCATTGCTCAAATTTCATTTTATAGACTATCAGGTGTATGTGATTCATTCATCATTACTGAGATATTATAATTTTATGTTTACCTTCCATGAGACCCCCATACGTACTTTGATTTAAATTTATTCTTGACTATACTGTATGGGGCACTTGTATTTATATGGGGGTTTTTCATCTTACTGGACTGACAACTCAATTTTGGACCTGCTACACTACACTTATTGATAAATATTATTTACTACCTCATTTAATAAAACATGAGACTTTTAATGCTGCTTTTACATGTAAAGGTGAACAGCTTTCATTGGGTCTTGAACTGTGAATGCCTGCATGCAAAGCAGAAGCTCTAACCACTAAGCTATCTCACTTTGGCAATTTTGCTTGTATATTTCCATTTAGCTCCTTGGGATATTTAAGCTATGCTAAGAACAGCTGCGCAGCTCACACACCTGCTCAGCTATGCTTAAACTTTACTTGGAATGATAAAAAACAATTAACATGGATTTTAACTTTTTATCACTTTAGGGGTATGCACATACCTTCATTCTCTTTGAACAAGAAATCTGGACAAAGCCATAAGTAATGGGGGGACAAAGGAACAAAAATAGGGATGATGCTGAAATTTTCTCTTGCACAGCTTTAAAGTTAATAGAATAACAGGTTTTGCATTAGAATTTTCTGATGTGTCTGAAATCTGTAACTGAAATTCTGTCATTATATATTAGCCTTCATTGGCCAGAAATGTGAGACAAAACTCTGGACATTCTATGAATATCTGTACAGTTGTGTGGTATGTCCACAAACACCATTGTTTACATTTCACAGTGCCGGAACGGCACTTTCTGAGTGCAAGGGGCATGTTACATGTGTGGGCACTGCTGTAACATGCCCCCTGCACTCATTCATGGATCATGTCTGTGTAGATTGTACAGCAGCGTGCCTTCATGAATTTGCAATGTCTACTGCTGTGGTGCACGGACGTGATCCACTCCGTGCAAGAACAGTCTTACTCTTGCATGGAGGTTTATTGAATCCCAGGGTTAGACATTACAATAGTAGAACTGGGAATAATAATTTAAGGTGGAATATAGATGTTTACAGAATTATTGCAACAAATGCATATGTTATAAAGAAGGAAAGGGAGATAATGTTTAAAAAATTCTAAATTATGTAGGACTTAATATAGATATAATAATAGTAGGGTATTTAATTGTAATTTAAGAATAAGAAAGAAAAATTTGTGATTTTAGGACTGTATGTGAAATACTGAATACTGGAAAATTGTATATATATATATATATATATATATATATATATATATATATATATATATATACATATATATATATATATATATATATATATATATATATATATATATATATAGATGTATATATATATATATATATATATATATATATATATATATATATATATATATATATATATATATATATATATATATATATATATATATATATATATATATGGGTCTACCTGACAATGCCGAAAGCTGACAACACCGATGATGAGAACACCGACACCAGAAGATCGAAAACTGAGATGACAGACAGATGAAAACCCCGATGCTGAGAACACCGACATGTGAAAAGGCTGTGTAAGTATGTGGTAGTGACAGACGTTAGGGTTAGGGTGTGAGTAAGGTAAGTGTGCGATATTGACGGACTCTAGGGATAGGGGTGGGTTAAGTGAGTAAGGGTTAGGGCGCGGGTTAGGTGTGTGTGCGATAGTGACAGTCTTTAGGGTTAGGGGCGGGTTAAGTGAGTTAGGGTTAGGGAATGGGTTAGGTGAGTGTGCCATAGTGACAGTCTTTAGGGTTAGGGGCGGGTTAAGTGAGTTAGGGTTAGGGTGCGGGTTATGTGAGTGTGCGATAGTGATGGACCTTAAGGTTAGGGTGCGGGTTAAGGTTATAGATAGTTGTGTATGTAAGGTTTAGTGTGGGTTTGTAAGGATTTTGGTGTGCTTGTGTTGTGTGTGTGTTTTTTGGACAGGGGATTTGTTTTGTTTGTTGATTGTCAGGATTGTGGTGTGTCGGGCATGTGAGGTTTCGTGTTTGTGAACTTTCGGTTATGTGGTGTCGGTGATTTTATTGTCGGTGTTGTAGTGCGTCGGTGTTGTCAGGTAGACCCATATATATATATATATATATATATATATATATATATATATATATATATATATATATATATATATATATATATAGATATATATGTATATATATGAGATAGCAATCATTAGACTTATTGAAGAAAGGAGATAAAAATGGTTATTGATTATTTTTTAGTATGTGATAGTTTAAAATTGTGCAGAAAGGGATAAAAAGGATAGTTGTTTTGGATCATGTAGCATATGGATTTGAACTACGGAAGAAAGAAGGATACATAAGAATAGGTAAAGGTGTTAAGAGGTTTAATGAAAAAGATTTAGATAAAAAAGACGGAATAGAGATGAATA
Organism: Protopterus annectens; assembly: GCF_019279795.1. Taxonomy (NCBI): domain Eukaryota; kingdom Metazoa; phylum Chordata; order Ceratodontiformes; family Protopteridae; genus Protopterus; species Protopterus annectens. The sequence continues at coordinate 1,683,350,650 of NC_056733.1, forward strand.
AATTATGGAAAGATGATATAGATATGAGAATGTTCTATGAAAATTGAACGAGTTGGTGGAGACGTTTTAAGGAAAAGTACGTAAAGTGTTTTTTTGAGTGACAAGCTGAGAACAGAAGGCTAGAGAAATTTGAATATGGGCATCTGAGTCAGGAAATTTTTAGAGAAATATTAAGAGGGCTTTACACTTTTCCTTAAAATAGCTTATTGTTAACTTTTTGCTTTATCAGAAAATTTAAAGAGCTAGGAAAATATTTCTAAAATGTCTTTATAATGTTTACTAAAGTGATGTTAGTCACTGACTTGTTTAATGGATTGTGAGTCATGTACAAGATGGACTACTGAATGTTATTTCTGTTTACCTATGTTTGCTAAATTTCTTTTATTAGTACTGATTTAAAACAAGAAAAAGAAAGGGAAGGAAAATCTTTGTTTTTGGTCAAGGGAGGAGTGGCTTAAGAGTATCCTAACTGCCCCGAGAACTCTCTAAGATGCTCTAAACACTATTTGATTAATAAAAAAGGAAAATGTGGAGAGCCAAGTAACCAAAATCCATTCAGACCATGTGATTACCCACTAAGGAAAGTAGAGAAGACAGTACACAGGCAGCAAATTCATATTTCTTGGAAATAACTCTTTTATTGAACAGTCCTTTTAGTCAAAACCAGAATAACCTATTTTTTGTTTTATGTATGCTCCTCTGTTGCATGTAATGCATTTAATTTATCTGAACTGACATATCTGACATGTTTTGAATCTCTAAGGGTAACTAAATATTGATATTTTTCTAAATTACATAATAAATTTTTGCACTACTAACATTCCATCCTGATATATAAAATATTATAGAAGAACATTCCATAATAATAAAAACATATGGAGAGCTCAGTATATATTTTTGGATGAGGGTGCAGTGATAATCCAATAGATCTATTCTTATCTGTTGGATTAGAATGACTTTTATTCCATGTTTAATGTTACTATTTGCTACTTTAGAATTAATGTTTTTATATAGTACTTTTTAAAGCCTGACCAGAATTTTACCTACTTTGTATTTAAAGAAGAAAGAACATTAAATTACACCCAAGTTTTTAATGAAATAAATAATAAAAAAAATATAATATCAAAAACTTAAAAAAAATCTATAAATAAGGCACAAGTAGTATTTCTCCAGTAAACGCATTTTAAGACCAATTATAGCTTTATTTGGAACCCTAAGGACTATACAGTCTTAGCTCAATCCTCCTATAGAACAAAGACACAATGAGTATCAATTTTCTGGAAGAAAAACATAATCACTCCAAAAGTTATTTATAAATATGAAGACAAAGAAGGTCTACTAGTGTTTGTTATAATTAAATTTAATAACAGAATATGGACCTTAGCTAATCTATATTGGTTCCCAGGAATTGGAGCAGGAATAGTTAAAAAACACCTAGATTTTATTTCCAACAATTATAAAGGAAATCTTATACTGGGAGGAGACTTTAATTGTACCTTCAAAGCTTCTGAAACCACCAAGAAGTCTTTTCGCATAGCAATTATTTCAAAATGCTTAAAAATATGGATTGATTCATTTCATTTAATAGACACTTTTAAAGTAAAAGATGATGAATCATTATTATTTTCCCATAAAGACCATAGATTTGGAACACAAACCAGAATAGACTAATTATTCATAGTTTAAGATTTAGACACAAAAATCCTCAACTTCTCAATAGTTCCATGCTCCTTCTCAGATCATGACTCCCTGATAATGAAGCTCCAAATAGAGTTTAAACCTTTAATCCTCTCAGCTAGAATTCCATCACATATCACGAAAATTAAAGAATTCAGACCCTGGATGTTGTCAGAACTACAGTTAGTTCTTGAAATTAATAATACAACAGAAATCAGTAATGTCATGGTTTGGGACTCATTAAAAGTGTATTTATTTGGTAAGACCCTTAGCTGGTACAAAAACAAAGCTAGAGAGTGAGAATATGAATCATTAGACTTGCAAATCAGACTCTTGACAGCAAAATCTAAAAAAAAAAATTAGAATTGTCCAGAAGTCAAAAAAGAAATAGAGGAATTAAATATAAAAAAATGAAATTCTAACACACAAAACTTGCCTAGCCTTGGAAAAATTAAAAATAAACTCATTAACCACCTCCACCAGATATCTACATAACTTATCTACATGAATTAAAATACAATATAAAGCAAATAACATTTGAAGTATATATTATGGAAAGAAAGGGAAAAAACTATCAGATATAGGAGACATCCTTGAAGCATTTCGGTTCCATTATATGGAACACTTGAAAAAAGAAGATTTAGATACCTACCAAATAAACTTAGATACAAACCTTATCAATATAAAAAAATTCCAGAAAACTTAAAACTAGACCTACAAAAACCTATATCCTACAAATAAATTGTAGACAAGAAAAAGAAAGTAAATCTCACAAAGATCCAGGGATAAATGGTATAATTACGGAACTTTACAAAATCTTCCCTTCAACAGTAATCTCTCTTTTTCATAAAACTTTGCTAGAAGTCCAGTCAAAAGCAAAAACTACCACCCTCATGGAATTATTCTCTCATAACACCAATTCTAAAAGATGATAAACCATCAGACCTTTGCACCTCATACAGACCTGTATCATTACTGAATAATGATTACAAAATAATCATGTCAATCCTAGATAACAGAATGAAAATCCCACTTTCAAAGACAATTAATAATGATCAAACTGGATTGTTATATAACAGGCACACACATAATATTAAAAGGATACTTACTCTTATAGATTATGTGAATAAAAAAGATAGAGAAACACTTGTAATCAGATTAGACATAGAAAAAGCATTTAATTCCCTCAACTGGGAATATCTATTTAAAACTTTAGCATTATTTGAATTTCCTCCTCCCTTCATCTTATTACTAAAAAACATATATATTAATAACTTAGCCTACATTAAATTAAGTCCTTTTTCCTCAGAATCTATCCAGATAATGAAAGTTTCTAAACAAGGATGCCTCCTTTCTCCTATTTTATTTGCTTTGGCTATAGAAATACTTACAGAAATAATACGCAATAATCCAAGAATAAAAGGAATAGAAGTATATGACCAGTACATATCTAAAATAATGCTTTTTGCTGATTATATTTTATTAACCCTATCAAACTCCAGAGAATCTTTAGGAGAGCTAGAAGTAATGGAGACATTTTATAAGATTTCAGGTCTAAACTTTAATAGATCAAATTCAAAATTTCTATTTTTAAATAAGAAAAAAGAACTACAAGTTACAGACAAATCCATCATAGGAAAACAAGTACTTATGCTAAATTATTTAGGAATAGTGTTATGCAAAAATATAAAAAAAGCAATATTAATAAATTATAAAAACATTATTGAAACAATATATATATATATATATATAAGTGGAACAAAATTATATTAACTTTTGAAGACAGAGTGCAATTAATAAAAATGGTCTTATTGCCAAAAATACTATATGTAGCATTAGCAATACAGTTAATATAAACTCATGTATAATAAAATTTATGTGGTATCCCAAAAAGAATAGAGTAGCTCTAACTCATCACATTAGACCCTGGACAAGGAGGATTGTACTTCCCAGAAATAGAAACATATATTAAAGCATCTGTGCTTAAAACTACAAAACCCAAATTATTTTACCAACTGGAAAGAATTAACAATGGCTATATTAAAAAATGAATTTACTATGTTAAAAATGTTTAATAGTAGACAAATCAAGCAAACCCTGGTACATATTATGCATAAATAAACAATATAATATAACAAAACCTTCTAAAACAACACTGATTAATCATTACATCAATTCCTTTAGGAAACTTATCAATGCAAACATAGATCTTAAACTTTGGTTTGACCTTTTTAATCCATTTTACCATCTCTAAGAACTTTCCTCACAAAATATATAGGGAAACAATAAACTCCTGGGAACAAAATGGATTCTTATGCTGGTTTCAATGTGTAAATAAAATGTTTTAGATATACATATGATAAAAACTGCTTACAATATTCCAACACAGGACTGGTTAACCTTACAAAGCATTCTAATGTACACTCAAGATTTATGCAGATTAATTAATAATTCCTCATTTAAAGATATTCCAAATCTAGTAAGTTTTCTGTATGAATTTATATATAATATTTGTGAAAAGAAAAATTACATTTCAAATCTATATAAAGAGGTTCTCCCATTCGATTCTCAGCTGGAGTGTGGGGAGTGACTTCTGTGTGGAGTCTGCATGTCCTCCCCACGGTTGGATGGGCATTCGAAAGACATGCGTAAATGATCGTGCCTTCATTGAAGGTTGGACATTGAGCTGGCACCTTGGTGTTCGTTAAAATCTAATGCCAATCATTAGCAGACCGGAATTCCATTGTGGCGACCCCTAACTGGGAAAAGCTGAAAGACAACCAACCATAAAGAGTTAATAACATATAAAACAATTCTGAAACCATCTTACTGGCAGTTCTTAACAAAGGGCCAATCATTGCAGTTAACAGAAGAAATTAAAACTAACATCTTACTATCAATTAATTGTAGATCTAACACACAGTACTGGAAAATATTTAACTGGAAATACTTACATAGAGCATTTTTAACACTAGATAAAATTAAAATTATCAGTACTACTACAAGTGTTTTTTGCCGGAGGTATGAAAAGTCAAATAAAGCAGACTGGATTCATATTTTTTTATGAATGTAATAAAATTAAATCATATTGGAATGGAATCAATCATTTTTACAAGCTTTATTTAATGTATCCTTTACCTTAACTAAAGCATTGATGATACTAAATGTAAATGATGGTCCCTACCTGAATAAGACAAATATGTATTTGTTATGGAAAATACTTGCTACATCTAGGAAATCCGTAACCAGAAGGTGGAATTCAAATACACCCCCGACCTTGGATGAAGTCTACACTTTACTGAAGACAACTGCATCAATGGAAATAAAAATCAAAGAACTACGAATCTATCCCAGGCCATTGGTAAATAATCCTTGGAAGAAAGTTATATCTTTGTTGGACACTCTGCAATAATCAATATTGTATCTCTGATAACTGATCTGTTAATCCTATATTTAATAACATAGAGTTTAAATAATTGAAAGTCAGGCTATTGTAAATATAGTATATAGCTGTTTAAAATGACATTTAAAAATATTATGTAAATGTTATTTTAATTAAAAATAAAAAAAATGTGATGAAAAAAGAACATACCTCTCAACTGTATAGAGTTTTGATGAATTGTCAAGATGTTTGGCTCATATTTTTGGTTGGTTCCTCATAACTCCTGTGTTTGTCTGATACATTACTGGGATGACCTGTGGAATGGTGCCACTAATTAATGTCATAATTTGAGTTGCAGAGGTTGCTCAAACAATTTCCCAAGCTTACAGTGGATATAGTAAGAGCACACACCCCTGTTAACATGCCAGGATTATGTGATATATCACGAGACCTCAGAAATCAGGTCATAACATTTCCCTCATTTCATATGACATACAACCTGTGCAATCCAACTGAAGAACGTACACATCAGTTACTGGTAACATATGATAAATGAAATAGGTACAATAGGCTGTTGCATGAGTGTGCACACCCTTAAAGTAATACTCTGTTAAAGCACATTTTCATTTAATCACAGCATGCAGTCCTCTTGGGAAGGTGTCGATCAGCATGGCACATCCTGACTTGCTAATGTTTGTATACACTCCCTTGCAAAACACCTCCAACTATGTCAGATTGAAAGGACATCTCCTGTGTACTCCCCCCTTTAGGTCACCCTGCATATTTTCTATTGGATGTAGGTGTGTGCTCTGGCTGGGCCAGTGCAGAACATTGCATGTGTTCTGGTGAAGCCATCCTTTTGTTGATTTGGATGTATAGTTTGGGGCATTGTTGATGGAAAGGTGGAATTTCTCTCTATTCACAGCTATGTGGCAGACACCAGAAGGATTGGAGCCACAAGGGACCAGTGTTTGGACCTGTTCATAATCCCATCCAACTTGCCTACAGCCCCAGTTCCAGCTGTGAACAGCAACCCCAAAGGAGGACTCTGCCAACACCATGCTTCACCATGGGGGTGGTGGTGTGTTGATGCGCAGTGGTGTCACTGAACTATACTGTTGTGGTAATGCACAGTGGTGTTATTAGACCATACAAACCTGTCAGAATTGTGTCCAAAAAGTTCAACCTTGGTCCCATATGACTATAACACATTTTCAAATGTGCTTTTTGGAGACCTGATGTATTGTTTTCAGTCTTTCTCCAGTCCTGGATATTGTTTGGTGCGAGGAACTTCTGCCATCTTACAACTCTACCCTATAGGCAGGACATATGCAGACCATGGAAGATTGTTGTCACATGTAGTACACACCCAGTACTTGCCAGAGATTCCTGCCACTCCTTCACTGTTGCTGTAGGCCACCTGGCAGCTTCTTTGGCCAGTTTTGGTCTTATATTCTCATGGAATTTGGAGGGATATCCACTCCTTCACAATGTCGCTGTAGCTCCATATCTTCACCATCTTTTGATGACTGTCTGCACTGTGTTGCATGGTATATGCAATGATGTGGAAATGTTTTGTTACCCTTCTCCAAGCTGATACATCTCAAACATGTGGTTCTTTAGCAGCTTCGTCAGCTCTATGTGAACCATGGCTGTTGCTGTAGCAGGCAACTGGGTATATGTTAGGATAATCCTAGTAGGATAGCTGACCATTATTTGCTGTTAATCAGATAGTCTCTGTAATTTGATGGCAGGTGTGTACCCAATAACATGTACTGCTGTAGTTATATCGAAAGCTGCATCATCACACTATTAGCTTCAGCCTGTGAACACATATGCATCTAGGCTGTTGTACAATTGTTATGTGTCATAATTGTTCCCATAACAGATTTGTTTGCTTTACAATTTAATTGTACAGGTTATAGGTCACATGACAGGTTGGCAGGGTTTTTAAATTGTCTGTTGTGCTCTCATTTTTGTATATCACAAATACCTGGCATTTTAACAGGTCTGTACACCATTTATATGCACCGTATAACACTAACTTATACAATATGATCCAAGTATTTGGCCTTTGTCCCCCCATTTTGTCAGTCTATGTCCAGATGTCCTGCAATGACAGGTTGTGAGGTATGCTACAGATATGTGATATCTCCTGGAAATAGGCCTCTGTGATGACTACCATGATGCAATGCAGTAAACACCACCGCAAGTGAATATGCAGATATTCCCCAATGGCTGAGTGTAACAGTTGTGTGCATGGTCACATGCATAACCTTAACATGCCTGGGGCAGTAGTGAGCCACAACTGGAAAATTCCATAATTAACAGCTTCAGGCTGCTGTCCCACGTGCAGACCAGAGGCACCTCTGTAGTTGTGGGGGAGAGGAATTGTCAGCAGATTCACATATGGCATTGGTACAAGATGAATGCTACATTTTTACACAGGTACAGTACACACTGTGATATTACACAATTTGCTGTCCTTCACCATAGATGTGCACTTATATGCATACTAAACCCCACACACTAATCCATTTTACACTGACATATGCATCTAGAGACTCTATAGAAGACAGTTTCACTGCTACCTCATTGCATTGATGTGCAGTTTGCCCTTACCTGCATGCTCCTTGCCTGTTGCTGGGGGGCCACCCACCTCCACGCCTGGTGTTTCACATGTTTGATGTTGTGTGGGGGCTACTCCAAGGCTGGCAAGGAGCTCCTCTGTTGCAGTAAGTGGGGCCTGTGTGACTGGACCCCCAGCTGTAGCAGTACAGTCCCTCACTACAGCAATAGTCCTTTACCGGTCATGACGTATCAGGTCAGTTGCTCTATGCCTGACCTGATTATATGTTCATCCATGGTGGCCCAAGATGATCACTCTGTTGACAAGATCATCCCACAGGGCAGTCTGCTCCTGCAAATTCTGCCACCTATGGCCAAAAAGAACAGCATAGAGTGTTATCAGCTCACAGCTATGCAGCTCAACTGAAGAAACTCCAGCTGTACTCAGTTGCATACCGCCTACTCAGAGGTGATCTCTGCTTGACATACAAGGCCATACCAACCCAGAATTGATGGACATGCTCCACCTAAAGAAAACCTTATCCCCTCGAGCCACATGCTCTAGGGAGCTAAACCTCACCACAACAATAAATATGACGTACTGGAGTGATAGATTCCTGTCCCAGAGACTTCCCATGCTTTGGAACAAGATTCCAATCTACATTAGGCAGAGCTCCTCACTAACACTCTTCAAGAGAACCCTTGATGAGTGCATGGGAAAAAAAAAGTTTACCCTGGGGATCACTTCAGTGGTTCTGCTGGACAGAGGCACAGGAACTAATCTAAGGGGGCGGTGAAAGCCAACACATTCTGGATAGGCTAATAAATGCTTTCGGGCAGATAGCCCAGTACCAGCTATGAACCTATGAACCTATCACAGCTTCCGCGATGGCTGCTGTCTCTGCAGCAGTGTATGCGATTTGCCTCTGCATGGCACCTGGAAGAAATAAACAGGTAAACACATCACAGGACCTCAGACATTGCCCAGAGTTCTTTACAGTCAGCACATGAATATATTGACTATCATTAGCCACCACTTACAAACACATCATACCCCTGTACCTAGCATCACTGTATGGATATGCATTGTACTCCTTGTCCTGATGTGTCATGTTCCACCAAATGAGGGCCAGTACATTGCATAAACCACCATTCATCACTGAAGTTTGTGTAGAAAGATGACAGTGGCCATGTTCCTTGCAGATGGGATGTCAAGGGTTATCAGGCTTTGCTTGTATACAGTGTGTAGTGTAGCTGGAAGTATTTGATGGGGTTCATGTACGATGCAGACAGGGATGTTATCAGGCCCCAAGGGGACATGCTTTAGTTAACTTTTATTAGGCAGTTTTCTCCTGATCCATGTTGATAAGGGGAGGGGTACGTGTGCTGTGCATATCTACCTATACTGACGGTGAGCCGGCGGAGGGTGATGATTTCCCGAAATCTGTCTACAGCAGGTTGGCTGTAGCTATGGTGTGTGTGTTTGTGGTGTGACTGACAATCATTACATGGTGGGTTGTTGCCTCTGAGACTGCAGACATATGTGAAGATGGCCTTGTGATTGCCCTTAGTGGATGTGTCCAATTTGTACTCATAGTTAGCATTACAGTAATCCTCCTGTGACCTAATATTCTCAATCAGACAAAGGTTGACATGCTGCACAGTTGGTGCCTGATCCTACTTTGTCCTGTACAGCTAATATAGCATCCCATTATGTGCTTTTTGCATTGCTGCTGTCCAGCAAAGGGGATTACTCTACTTTGGTGGAGAAAGGTTTTACAAGTAAGGTATTGCTGAGGCCATACAGATATGTGGGTGGTCATATATCTGTATTAGTCATGGACACAAGGTCATAACACAATTGGACACCTCTCCAATTTCAGTGTCATACTCATGCTTTTTCTAGTACCTATGTCTGTGTCAGGGCAATGCAACATCCATTAGCTGTAGAAATGTAACTCTGTTGAATGCACAGAAACTAAGATTACACACATGTACAACATGTACAGCTTATTTACCTGACTTTTTGCATCCCATGTCAGTTGGTATGAGGCAACCAGGTACACCTACCCATACATACATATGCACAGGTAATGCCTGCTATACATTTCTGTTCTATGTCAGTATGGCACACTGTAATTACACTCTTTCTGCTCAGTCATTCATGTCAACCTGTTACAGCTGGACATCTGGAGGACACTGCACACACATGGTGGGCAATGGGCCAAAATTAGTGACACTTTCTTCATATTGTTGTAACACATGTATGTCATTTGATAGTACAGTAGCCTTTGCATTCCCAGACATACCCTGTAAGATGTTTGACACTTATATGGCATGCAGAGAGGAGAAAGGCTAGGAGTGTGGTAGTGAGGGTAGAAACTGTTAATGTTGTGAGTATGACTGGTATGGAGACAGAGCTAACTGATATGATGGACAGAGGAATATTGTGTGTGCCAGAGACCAGGTGGAAGGGGTGTATGGCTGTGTGTATTGGACTCGGGTACAAATAGGTTTATCATGGTGTGTATGGGTGGGGAACTGGTGTAGGTTTTAACCTGAAGGAACATTATGCCAAGAGTGTTTGTGGAGGTGATAAGAGTGTCGGGTAGAGTGATGTTTAGGAGGCTGGGAATTGAGGGTGTAATGATCACATTTGTTAGTGCATATGCTCCACTAGTTGTGTGTGTGTGATGGATGAGACAGAAATACTTTGGAGTGGTTGGATGAAGTGGTGATGAGTGTACTGCAGAGTGAGAGAGTGGTGATTGGAGTAGATTTCAATGGGCATGTTGGTGAAGGGGACAGAGGGAATGCAGAAGTGATGGGTAGGTGTAGTGTTAAGCAAAGGAATGCAGAAGATGAGATGGTGGTGGAGTTTGCAAAAGAGGTTGGGCATGGCTTTGATGAATATATAGCTTTACAAGACTGAGGGGCATAGGGTGACATACAAAAGTGGAGGAAGATGCACACAGGTGGATTATCTCCTATGCAGGTTGGCCTGTTTGAAGGGGAGTGAAACTGTAAAGTGGTGACAGGGGAAAATATAGATAGGCAGCATGGCATGTTGGTCTGTGGGATGATGTTGGTGATCAAGAAGAGGGGGAGGAGTGTGAGGGCAGCACCATGGATCAAATGGCAGATACTGAGAAAGGGTGATTGTGAGGCTGTGTTCATGAAAGAGTTAAAACAGGCAGTGGGTGGTAGTGAAGAGTTTGCAAATAGCTGGGTAACGACATCCAAGCTAGTAAGGGAGATGAGTAGAATGGGGCTTACTGTGACATCTGCACAGAGAAAGGAGGAAAAGGAGACCTGGTGGTGGAATGAGGAAGTACAGAGGAGTATACAGAGAAGGAGGTTGGTGAAGGAGAAGGGGTGCATGGAAAAGAGAGTTGTGGCAAAGGCTGAGGATGGGGCATCTGAAGGGTTGTATGTAAGGTTGGACACCAAGGATAGAGAATAGAACCTGTACCAATAGGCTAGACAGAGGCACTTAGCTAGGAACGATGTGCAGCAAATAAGGCTGATAAAAGATAATGGTGGAAATGTACTCACAAGTGAGGAGAGTGTGTAGAGCAGATGGAAACAGTACTTTCATGGGCTGTTGAATGAATAGAATGAGAGCGAGAGAAGGTTGGATGATTTGGGTATGATGAATCAGGAAGTGCAACAGCTTATCAAGGAGGAAGTAAGGATAGCTATGAAGAGGTTTAAGAATGGAAAGGCTATTGGTCCAGATGACATACATGTGGAAGCATGGAGGTGTTTAGGAGAAAAGGCAGTGGACTTTTTAACTGGATTGTTTACTGTAATCTTGGAAAGTGAGAGGATAAGCAAGGAATATATAAAATGTGTTTGGGTACTGATTATGAGAATAAGGCTGGTGTGCAGAGCTATAGTAACTATAGAGGGATAACACTGATCAGTCACAGCATGAGGTAATGGTAAAGGATGGTGGAAGCTATGTTAAAAAGGGAGCTGATGATTACTGATAAGCAGTATGGTTTCACGCCAGGAAAGAGCAGTACTGAAGCAATGTTTGCTCTGAAAATGTTGATGGAGACATACAGAGAAGGTTGGAAGTAGCTGTGTTGTGTCTTTGTGGACTTAGAAACAGCATATGACAGGATGTGTAGAGAGGAGTTGTGGTATTGTATGAGGAGGTCAGGAGTGGTGGAGGAATCCATAAGAATGCTACAGGATATGTACAAGGCTAGTTTGACAGCAGTGAGTTCTGTGTTGGGAGTGACAGGTGCATTTAAGGTGGAGGTGGGAGTACATCTGGGATCAGGTATGAGCCCTTTCTTATTTGCAATGGTGATGGACAGATTGACAGACATGATCAGACAGGAGTCCCCATAGACTGTGCTGAATACAGATGACATTGTGGTCTGTAGTGAAAGTAGGGAACAGGTTGAGGAGACCCTGGAGAGGTGGAATTATGGTCTAGAGAGGGGAGAAATGATGGTAAGCAGGACTAAGACAGAATATATGTGCGTGAATGTGAGGGAGGATAGAGGAATGGTGAGGATGCAGGGAGTACAGTTTGCAAAGGTGGATTGGTTTAAATACTTGGGAACAACAGTTCATAGTAATGGTGAGTGTGGGGAGAGGTGTAGAAGAAAGTAGAGACAGGATGCAGGTGGTGGAGAAGAGTGTCAGGAGTGATTTGTGACAGATGTTAAGAGTGATAGGGAAGGTCTACAAGAGGATAGTGAGACCAGCTATCTTATATGGTTTGGAGACACTGGCATGAAAAAAAGGCATAAGTCAGAGCTGGACGTAGCAGAGTTAATTATGTTAGGATTTGCACTGGGTGTGAAGAGGGTGGACAGGATTAGGAATATTTATATTAGGGGGTCAGCCCAGGTTGGACAGCCTGGGGACAAAGCCAGAGAGTGGCAGGATTATGTTGGTTTGGACATGTGATGAGGAGGTATGCTCAGTATATTTGGGAAAGGATGAGGCTGCCAGGTAAGAAGAAAAGTGAAAGGCCTGAGATAAGGTGTATTTATGTGGTGATAGCAGACATGCAAGTGGTTGATGTGACAGAGCAAGATGCAGAGGACTGGAAGACATGGAGACAGATGATCAGCTGTGTTGACTCCTAATGGGAACAGCCAAAAGAAAGAAAAGGTGATGTCGTAATCTCAATGTTCACAGGTTTCCAATTATTTGCCAGACATAACACAACTCTTAATGAAATAACTACAAATATGAGGCACACATATGGCAATTGTGCATAACACTGGACAGTTGAATGGTATGAGCTCAGTATATCACTCAGTTCAACACACACAGCTGTGACAGTATTTCAATATGCAAATACCCTGTATAGGTCCATCACATTTCTGAGACAAGCATGTATATCATAGTTGTATTCACAATTAGCATATGGATATCTGTGACATCCCAGTAGCTGTCCTAGTAGTGTCACAGTCAGTATTGTTCAACACACACTCCAGTAGTTGTCATATCTGAGCCATCCTTTCTTGGAGTGACTCAGGGCCCTGAGCTGTGTTCTATGTCACTGCAGACAGACACAGATGCTATAGCTATAGGTTCTAATCAGCAATATATCAGTACAGCAAGTGTTGTTGAGACATAATATTTGTTGAACTTCCTATTTTCCATGTTTACATACCCCCTAATGCATTCCATTCCATGCTTAATTGTTTGACATACATGCTTTTTTTCAGTTTGGTTGGTATAATCCTTCACTTTCAGTGTGTGTGCATGTGTGTGTGTGTGTGTGTGTGTGTGTGTGTGTGTGTGTGTGTGTGTGTGTGTGTGTGTGTGTGTGTGTGTGTGTGTGTGTGTCTGTGTGTGTGTCTGTGTGTATGCCTGTTTGTTTGTCTCTCTCTCTCTCTCTCTCTCTCTCTCTCTATCTCTCTTTGAGACAAATGTAGGTTATACATCTGTTTTGCATAGGCAGCAGCTTGCCTTTTGTAGGTAATGCTCATGACCAGCTGATGGTCTGTGCACCAATTGGAGTCCCCCACTTGCTAATTGCATGTAGAACAGCTATGGTATCATTCCTATACCCAATAGCATGGAAAGACACTCCTATAACTCAGTACTTCATGTCGGCATTGCCCCTTTTCCTTGCCTGTGAGGAGGACTTCATGGAGGTGTGTGACAAACAGCATCACAGCGGATAGCTGGAAGTTCCTCTTACAACAAACACTGTCGAGAAAGCCCAACAAACTGGCGGAGAATGTTCCAGACATAGTGACAGAATGTAAGTATTGCTGTTATACAGTTGAAGTAATTCTAGTTTGACAGGATTTGTGTGGATATGGCTGCTCTGTGTGATTTTAAGTCTTCTGACAGTGTTATGTGGTTGACATAACTCTCAACTGCAGGGCTATCTGCAAACTATCCAGAGTTTGGACTCTTATTTTTGGTGTGTTACTCACACATTTTTGCCCTTGGAAATTCAGTAGCATACTTTGAGGAATGCAGTCAGTAAATGACAACACCCATGTGTATTTCTGACTTTATATCCATAAAACAGATATGTTGCAACAAACCCTATTACACCAGCAACTTTCTCAGTTTATAACAGTGAAATGTCAATAATGCCCCTGTGTTTGGGCCTCTGCCCTGCAAGTATGTCAGGCTTTGTTCAGATGTCATGCAGTAGGAGGTGGATAAGTATGGTATATCATTATATAGTGACTTCATTCCTGATATCATCCCAGTGATGTATCAGACTGCCAGACATGTTATGTGTAAGAGCCCTTTTATATGAGGACAAAACCTGGACATTCTGTGGGACTCTGTATAGTTAAGAGATCTGTGTATTTCTGGTGATTGTTGACAGATTGTTAGGATTGTGTAGCTGTGTATTGTGAGTATGTGATTTGGCCTGTGTGGGGAGGGGAATAGATGTAAGTGTTATGGGTCCTTTTCTATCTGACTTTGCATGCTGCTCCAGTTTCTGGTGCTCTATCAGCTGTATATGTTTGTAGGGGCAGACTGAGGCATGTCCCATACCACAGTCAGGTGTCAGATTACACTGTGAATTGGGCCAGTATATGTAGGGGTAGTGTGCGAGTGGCAAACATGATGATGATTTTGTTCACACAGTCCATATACTCTACTGTTCATTTGGCTTACCAATATGTCACTGTGACGATGGTGAGATTGGTTATGGATATGCGCTTTCACACTGGTGTCTGTTTGTCAGTGCTGTTACATCCCTGTAGTGCCTGATACATTTGCAATTACATGTGTATTCCCCCATAGCAAAATTGGGTCAGTGTTGTGTTAGTCTGGCTGTAGTTTACACAGTGCTTGGTGACATGACTAGCAGCTCAGTGTAGTTCCCTGCTGTGATGTTATGTCCAAATATATGTACTGTTGCCTGGCCCTCAAAAGTGTTGTGTATTTCTGACACATTAGTAGGATGATGTGCAGATTTATGTCACTAACTACTGGGAAGTAATTGGGATTTGTACTTTGGGTATTCCAGTCAATATATGCTAGAACAGACAGGAGGGTATTACTGCATCAACTGTGTCACCTTATCTACTCCAGTATCTGGGATATGTCCCCAGGTTTCACTGCTTTGCAACCCCACCCCCCCTCATTTGTCAGGCTTGGTCCAGATTTGTTGCTCTAAGGGGTTCTGAGCATACCTCTTGACTGGCCAGATTGTTTCAGATTGTACAGGTTTATTGCTCTTACGTCTGGTCTGTTCCACAGAATCATTATTTTCATTTCTCTGGTAAATCACTGTGATGATGTCAGGATTTCTGTCAGTAAATGATGACATACATTTTAGTTTCAGAACTCACATCCTTCAGAACATGTATTCTGACACAAACCCTGCTACTGTAGCAACATTCTACATTTATAACTGTAGTACTTACATTATGTCCCTAGTCTTGGCCCATTATCCCCCCATTCTGACAGCCTTTGTCCAGAATCATGCACTAAGAGGTGGAGACGTATGGTGCTGAGGTATCGCTCCAGTACGTGTTATGAGCATATATCTGTATATCTATATCTATATATATATATATATATATATATATATATATATATATATATATATATATCCAAAAAGTCCCTTGATATGAGGAAACAAGCAATGTTCCAGTTATCCAAAGGATAAATTATCCACAATAGACAGACTAATATAAAAATAAAACTGCATTTAATAAAAAGGAAAAAGAAACATTAGCGCTTTCACGGAATTGCTAATCCGCTTCATCAGACGTTAAAAATTCAAAGCACAGTGTTCGTTAAATATCAAAATACAAATCACTCAGCTGTATTAATTAATCAATTAAGAGTCTCATACATTTGATGTCCAGCCTACAATATTTAAAGGCATATAGCACTATATACAACATTTATAAACCACAATTTAAAACATAAAAAAACAATTAAAAATATAATAAAAACCACATGATATGTGTTCTTCTAGAATTATAAAAATCTAAAAATCTAATTGTGGTAATAATAATATATCCTTGTCCATGCTCAGCAAAACCACTAAAAACTATCTAAGTTTCCTAGCATTCAATATAGGTTTCAGGGATATAGCATCATTTAATCCCTGTCCTCCCCTATGTGCTCCTAACCTAAGAATCCATTTTAGTTCAGCACTTTCGGTATCATTAACAATGTTACCCATGCATATGTTCTTAGGCTGAATGTGTAATATTTGAAACAAAAAAGTATGTTGTGTACCTTCTTTGCTGACATGTTTGGCTATAGCATTATATTCCTCTTTTCTCTGAATACTATAAACATGGTCCCTGATCCGCTCCCTTAATGACCTATTTGTTTTGCCCACATAAAAACAAAAACAGATGGTACAGTGGGCAATATAGACCACATTCCTGGTGGCACAGTCACCCTTGTTCCTTAATTGCCACAGATAACCTGTATCCAGATGTCTGAAGAACCTTGATTCATCAATGTATGTGCACTGTGCACAAGTTCCACATTTCTTAGTACCAAGCATTGATGAGTTTATTTCATTGTACAATTTAGTTGTTTTCATCTGATAGCACAGGTGTTGTTGCAAACTCTTACAATTTTGTATATAAAAGTAGGAAAGTTACCAACTAACTTTTTTGTATTATCGTTTACCAATAATATATGCCAATTATCGTTTATAGCTTTCTGTACCTGATTAACATTGTTGCTGTATGGTACAAAGATGGATAAAGTCGGTCGTTCTTTTTTATTAACCACTCTTGTGCCGGAGTTGCCAGATGAAAAAAATGGTTTAGCTCTATCCTTTCTAAGTTCTCCCATCTGTGTATAAACCCTATTAATCTCATCCTCTTTATAACCTCTTCTCAGAAAGCCTTCCTTCAGTTGATCCAATTCCACCCGCAATATCAAATCATCACAGCATAGCCGAGAAAGTCTCATAGCCTGTCCTTTCACAATGTTGTCAAACAACATTGGATTATGCATACTTTCACGATGCAGAAATGCTGGGCGATAGCATGGTTTTTGGTATACCTTTGTTTTCAGTGTATTGGCTTCCACATATAGTGTAACATCCAAATAATTTATCCTACTAATAGAGTGACACATAGTGAACTTTAAAAATTCGCTGGTGGAGTTAACTTGTTCAAATAGGGCAGTGCAACCTTCTTCCTTCCCTTGCCAAATGAGAAAAAGGTCATCCACATGACACCTGTAAAACAGGATATTCGGGTGACCTATCAAGTGCTTTTGCTCCCATGCAACCATGATAAGGTTAGCATAGGTGTTGGCACAACTAGTGCCCATAGCTACTCCCCTCTTTTGTTTATAATATTTACTGTGAAACAAGAATATGTTATTATCTAATACAATTTCTAACAAAAAGCAAAGGAAGTCTGCTTTCAAAGCCTACATTCCATTCTCATTGACCAATAGTTTTTGCAATATTCTTATACCCAGATTATTGGGAATACTGGTAAACAGGGCTTCAACATCCATGGTAACGAATGTTAAACCCCTGATATCATTACGACAATACATAAACTCATGTAAGTCTTTCAAAAAATGTTCGGTATCCTTCAAAACATAGGTGTACCCAGACAAAACATCTTTCAACTATTGATGCAAATAAATGGACAAAGGTTCTGTTACCCACCCAGCCCCAGCCACAATGGGTCTAAATTTAGGGTGGGTAGGGTGTTTATGGATCTTAGGCTATCCATGCATTCTTGGAATCAATGGGTGTTCAATATTAAAGTAGTCAAACAACTCTTTAGTTATAATGCCCATCTTTGAGCATTTCAAGAGAGACAAATATATATTTCTCAAAATTTCATGTATATTGTCTAAACTGACCTCCTCATAGGCATCAGTGTTAAGCATTTCTAACATTGTGTTCATATAATATAATGCATCCATAATAACAATTGGGCCACCTTTATCAGATGGTCTAATAACAATTTGGTCATTATTTTGTAA
>NC_056733.1:1683373710-1683438710 GCF_019279795.1 Protopterus annectens
ACAACAAGGTTGTGTTTCATCACTATGAGCTACTAGGGAACTGCTGTTTTTTGTTTGACTGTTTTCTGCCTAATACTCTCTTGTTTGGACAATCTGACTTCGTAATTCTGACATTCATGCATGACAGATAGTTCTTGTACTGTGTATTACTACTTTGACATATTACAATCTGGAAACAATGGTTAACAAAACATTACTATTCAGGGATCAGATCTTAGTGCATGGAACATTTCATATAGTTAATCTCCTGTTGTACAACTTCACAATCTTTGTCAGATGAGCCTCAATTGATTAGTGTTGTCAGAGCCATAGCAGCTGTGCAGAACCTGTGATTCATACCACCACATAGCAAAATAAAGACAACAGTCTGGGAATTTTAGTTTTATTGAAGAGTACTGACACTTTTATTGATATATACCCTGTACGTCAGTATTACTCTGCTAACTTATCATTTATTCATTACAGACAATACACATTTTAACTTACTGGCAGTTGACATTCTACTCCTTTCTATTTATTTGACCTGAATACTGCAAGCTAGATTTGTACTTCGCAGCTTCACAATGTAGCCTTAGCAATCTGCTGACATGGGCGTCCACATTTACAGCCCTGTCATCTGCAGCTGTACAGGAGATAGAGAAACATTTATGCATGCCTATCCATCACATACACAGGCAGGATTTTGACAAACACTAATTGATACTGATACTTACACATGTCTGGAACATTCCCTGCTCATGCATCTTGGACCCACTCGACCAAGAGCTCCCTCTTCCTATGCTTGAGGTAGCAAAATGGTGCCAGACCTGCTCACCAGTCCAAGGGATGCCGGTGGCACTGGTGAGATCATGTGCGAGATGGTCCTAGGCCTACGCTTTGTATTGGGAGCCCTGGTACTGGCCCTGCAGTGATCTCCCTTCATGGTATTTCAGTAGGAGTCCAACCATGACCCTGAACTCCTGAATGCCCAGCAGTGCACCTGAAAGTGCAATCCCTCACTAACTCCAGCCATAGTGCCTACAGTGATGAGCTACAAATGGTTATGGGCTGTTTTCCCACCTGCAAGGTTTAAATAGGGCATATTTTCCATCCTTTGCTGTCATTGGACCATTTTTGAATATGCAAAGCTAAGCTAAGTGATGGGTAAACACTCTTAGCTAAGGTTAGCGGTGCTTAAATGGTCAGATGTTGGTCACTGCTTACCAATGCGCAAATCTGCTTAGCTGGGCTACTCATTACTTAGCATTTATATTTCAACAATGCTTATACCAGCTAAGCAGATCTGAGCACTAGTTAGCATTGCTCAAATTTCATTTTATAGACTATCAGGTGTATGTGATTCATTCATCATTACTGACATATCATCATTTTATGTTTACCTTCCTTGACACCCCCCTATGTGCTTTGATTTAAATGTATTCTTGTATGACTATACTGTATGGGGCACTCGTATTTATATGGGGGTTTCTCATCTTTTCTTTACTGACAACTCAATTTTGGACCTGCTACACTACACTTATTGATAAATATTATTTACTACCTCATTTAATAAAACATGAGACTTTTAACGCTGCTTTTACATGTAAAGGTGAACAGCTTTCACTGGGGCTCGAACTGCGAATGCCTGCATGCAAAGCAGAAGCTCTAACTGCTAAGCTATCTCACTTTGGCAGTTTTACTTGTATATTTCTATTTAGCTCCTTGGGATATTTAAGCTATGCTAAGAACAGCTTTGCGGCTCACACACCTGCTCAGCTATGCTTACATGTTACTTGGAATGATAAAAAACAATTAACATGGATTTTAACTTTTTATCACTTTAGGGGTATGCACATACCTCCAATCTCTTTGTACAAGAAATCTGGACAAAGCCATAAGTAATGAGGGGACAAAGGAATAAAAATAGGGATGATGTTGAAATTTTCTCTTACACAGCTTTAAAGTTATTAGAATAACAGGTTTTGCATTATAATTTTCTGATGTGTCTGAAGTCTGTAACTCAAATTCTGTCATTATATATTATTTTAGCCTTCATTGGCCAGATATGTGAGACAAAACTCTGGACATTCTGTGAATATCTGTACAGTTGTGTGGTATGTCCGCGATCACTGTTGTTTACATTTTACAGTGCCGGAACGGCACTTTCTGAGTGCAAGGGGCATGTTACATGTGCAGGCACTGCTATAACATGCACCCTGTACTCGTTCATGGATCATGTCTGTGTAGGTTATACAGTAGCGTGCCTTCGTGACTATGTAAGGTCCGCTGCTGTGCTGCACAGACGCAATCCACTCAGTGCAAGAATAGTCTTATTCTTGCATGGAGGTTTATTGAATCCCAGGGTTAGACTTTACAATGGTAGAACTGGAAATAATAACAGATAAATTTAAGATGGAAAATAGATGTTTACAGAATTATTGCAACAAATGCATATGTTATAAAGAAGGAAAGAGGAGATAATGTTTAAAAAATTCTAAATTATGTAGGACTTAATATAGATATAATAATAGTAGGGGATTTAATTGTAATTTAAGAATAAGAACGACAAATTAGTGATTTTAGGACTGTATGTGAAATACTGAATAGTGGAAAATTTTATATCGATATATATATATATATATATATATATATATATATATATATATATGAGATAATCATTGGACTTATTGAAGAAAGGAAATAAAATGGATATTGATTATTTTTAGTATGTGATAGTTTAAAAAATATGCAGAAAGGGATAAAAAGGATAGTTATTTTTGATCATGTAGCATATGGATTTGAAGTACTGAAAAAAGGATACATAAGAATAGGTAAGGGTGTTAAGAGGTTTAATGAAAAAGATTTACATAAAGAAGACAGAATGGAGATTAATAAATTATGGAAAGACGATAAAGATATGAGAATGTTCTATGAAAATCGAACAAGATGGTGGAGACATTTTAAGGAAAAGTACGTAAAGTGTTTTTTTGAGTGTCAAGCCGAGAACAAAAGGCTAGAGAAATTTGAATATGGGCATCTGAGTCAGGAAATTTTTAGAGAAATATTAAGAGGGAAGACAGTTTTTTATGAGAAAGAGAAGAAAATATATGATATAAATCAGAAAAAAGATTTGGAAACTGTTATATAAACACAGATACTTTTTACAAGGAAGAAAAGAAGAGGGTGCACCTTATTTGACTACATTACTAAAAGATAATAAGAGAATACTAAGGGAATTAAAAATAATAAAGGAAAAAGAATGATTACAAAAAATGGAATAATTGAGGTGATCAGAAAGTATATACAGTATACCTTTGTAAAGAAAGAGATAAAAGTAAGACAAAAATGGACAGCTAAAAACTAAGTAAGGAAGATAATGACAGCTTGGAGTGAGATGATATAAATGTAGAAGAGTTAAATGGAATATTGAAAGAACGTAATTTGGAAAAAGCCACAGGAATGGATGGTATTATCACATATAACAATATGGAAGATTGGCAAAAAGTGTATTTTATGGAGGTATTAAATGGATGGTTAAAGATAGGTGTGGCAGATAAAGAAATATGTACTGGGATTATGAAATGTGTATGGAAAAAGGAGAAAAAGATGATATAAACTATTAGAGACAAAAGTGGTGAATAACACAGATTATAAGATATGCATGAGAATAATAACTAAAAGATAAACAAAGTAGATAAATTGCTTAAATATATATTTTTGGCAGACTGGGGAAAGGAAGACACAATTTATTATGAATAATAAAAGAAGTAATAGATGATATTAAAAACAAATTGGTGGAAACCAAAGTCTTGTTAGGAGACATGAGTAAAGCATTTGATGGAATACAATATAAATGTCTGCGGGATATATTAGTGGCTTATAATATAAATGAACGGATAATACAAATAATTAGGTCATTATATGAGAAAAATAATGTAATAATAATTTTAAATAGATGACTAAGTGAAGATATCAGAACAGGGTGTGGAACCAGGCAGAAATGTCCTGAAAGTAGCATTTTATTTGCTTTAGTTATAAATGTTGTGGGCAATAAAATGAACAGAGTGTTAAATATGCAGGTTATAAGATAAAGGAGGAAATATAAATGCAGATAATATACACATATTTTAATTAGTTTTAATTACTAAAAATAAGGAATGGGTGGAAGAGGGAATAAGAAAGCTAAATAAATAGATAAAGATGCTTGGTTTATGTATAAAAAGGACAAAAGTAAAGCTTTGTGATTTATGGGTAATACAGAAAAGATACAGTTTAATGTTGATGTTATAGATATATTATGAATAGTATTTGGATCAAATAAGCATGAGAAGAAGCAGTGGGATAAATTCTTTTAAGAATTAGGAAATATATGTACACTTTGAAAAACATATAAATTGCCATATAAAAAGTATATTTAATAAATTCTATTCTTTCAGGCAAGCTAGCCTATTTAACAAGTATTTACATGATTCTGGCTAACTATGACAAGTGATTATGTCTATTGTATTTTCATTTATATGGGGATCCAGGTTAAATCCAGTTAGAAGAGGGATTTTGTATGTGAAGGAAGAAAAAGGGGGATTAGGTTAACTAACACAATTGTTCACACAGTATCCTTGAATCTGTACAGAGCTTTAGAAGATCTTACAAATGAGAATAGAAATTTAATAAAAACATTTTGAATGTTAAGAAAACGTTTTATGGAAAAGATGGTGTTAAGGAAAAGTTGGAAACATTTTGTGAATGATGATAAAGTATTACTGCTCAGTGCTAGGAGTCTAAATGAAAAACTTCACTCCCTAGAAGCTCTCTTTACCCTAGAGAATGCTGACATTGCTGCAGTCACTGAGACATGGTTTTAAAGCTGCAGAGGGCACACCAACAGTCCAAGGTTATAATGCCTTCCACACATTTAGGCCAGCTACTTCACAGGTAGGAACTAAAGGTGGAGGTGTCTCTATTTACATCAAAAATAAATATACTTCAAAGCTGTTCAAACAGTACAATGCACTTGAGCTGCTCCATGTTCAAATCACAATAGGTAAAATCCAATACCACTTCCTTGCAAGCTATAGGTTCTCCTCAATGACTCAGAAAACCCATACTATGTATTTAAACTTGAATGAAAATAAAATAACTGCCACAAATATGAAGAAAAATACTATTTTAATGAGCGCTATCATCAGTAGATACACTTGACTTCATCAGATTACATAAAACATTGACAACACTTCCTTTTAAAAGACAGGCACCACCACATGACCACAATTAATTTCCTCTACAGGATTCAAATTGTATTGCAACACTGTTTCTCAAGCTGTATTGCCTCTACAGGATTCAGGTTTCATTCATGTGGTGGTGCCTAGCTTTTAAAAGGAAGTGATGTCAATATTTTATGTAATCTGATGAAGTCAAGTGTATCTACTGACGAAAGCACTCATTAAAAGAGTATTTTTCTTCATATATGTGGCATTTTTTCTTATTTACATTCAAGTTTAGTTCATTTCTTGGTTATTGGTTTGTCCTGTCATGGAAAATGGCTCACAAAGTGAAGGAGGTACAACTGGTTCTGCAAATTATTTGGTTCATACCATTGGGAAGCTTTCAGCCTTAATAACAGGGCTGACACAACAGCTTATTCAGTTTTAAGCCAGACTCAGCCCTGTACTACTTTCAAGCAATAACAGTGGTGATTATGGTTTTTCAGGTATAGGAGGGTCTCAGATTTCATCCTCCTTAATCTTCCCTGCACAACGTAGCCTAGTTTGGAACAGCCAAGCACAAAACAATGTAAATTCAATGTCGAGTAGTACAAGAAGCATCAAAGAGACTGGTTCAGTCAATCGGATGAGCAATTTTCATGCGCCGAACCTTATGGATTGGGTGAACAAAGGAAATTAACTATCTTTTAGCAATGCCATACCAGCTCCTTCTTACAGCACTGTGGATTAGCAGTTAAAGACTCTAGAAGCTGAACTTTTTAAGTTAAAGAAAAACACAAGTTGAAAATGCTTACTTGAGGGAATGCCTGGCCAGAGAACACATACCTAAGGGTTTAACATGCTGGAAATTCCCTAATGGCCTTGTGGAAGGGTCAGAACTACACCAGGAACTTGTTATTTTGTTTAACCGACATGGGTTTGAATTACTGGAAACACTGGTAAGAGACAATGAAAGAAAGCTAAATCAGTTTAAATTGACTGTGAATAACTTGAATGAACACATTTTGAATGATTTAGCCTTTTGTAATAAACAAGCTGAATATCAATCAGTATTTGTCAATGTGGACAGACAAATTAATGTTATAAGGGAAAAGAAGATTAAAAAACTTGTTAGGGACAAAAATGAATATGAGAATGGTTGTGTCTTTCCTCTTCCTAAAAATAGGGGCATATATGATACTAACAATTCAAGTAGTGGTGTGCAGCAGAATATTAACAGCTTGGAAGACACTCCAGCTATGTCTAATGAACTTGAAATGGATAATGCCGCTTTAGGGGAACCCCTCAGAAGATCCAAAAGAATCCACAACCAGAAGCAACAGAATGCCAACAGGGACTGGAACAATACGAATGGGGGTTACCAATATGGACAGAGAAACTGTTATTCAGGGGGGGGGGTCAGAACACAGAGATGTTTCTAGTATCTGAAAATAGTGATGTTGAACATGGTGTGTACTGTTGTGACTAATGAACATAATGATTTTATGATTTACAATTACAGTAGTGAAACTGTTACTGGGGAATGAACCTCTTTATTTAAAAAGGGCATGAATTTTGTACCACTAAGAAATGTTAATGTTGACAAGTATCTCCTAGATTTAAAAATATATCCTAGAAAATTAAACTTAATTTATTTTTTCAGAAGAATGGTACCTATGAACCAGTTAAGGGTTGTACAAGAACGAGTACATTCAACCCTCCACCCCAACCTACTATTCATTTATTTGAAAATATGTTATGAATGATATCAGAATGTTGTTAAACGAATCCAAAATTACTACATTTAATTTAACAAAGTGTGAAATGAGACTTTTCCAGATTATTTGTTCCAATAAATCCATTAGAATTATGAAGCCTGATAAGTGGGGAGGTTTGGTGGTCATGGACCAACAAATGTACATAGATAAAATGTTGGGGATTCTATATGGAGATTGTTATGTGGAAAGCTCTCTAAATGAATTTAATATAGCTAACAGAAATATTGATGTCACTTTGAATGATTTATTATTTAACTATCAGATATCACAGGAAGAACATAACTTTCAACAATATTTGAAATCCCCAAGATACATAAAAGCATCAGAACCCCCCTTAAGGCCTATTGTGGATGCAAAAGCATGGAAAACAAGACCTTTAGCCAAATTTCTCGATTTTCATTTAAAATCTACGCTTCTTGATTACCAACATATACTCAAGGATTTGTGGGATTGTTTTAAGAAAATCAAGAAAGAATTATATAGTAATAAATTAATTTTGGCTACTATTGATATAAAAGATTTATTTCGCGTAATACCACATGAAGAGGGCCTTGACCTATTTTATGATTTTTTATGCAGTAACACAAATATAAGGTATGAAAGGATATTAATGTTTAGAAATTTAATGGAATTGGTCCTTAACAACAATTACATCATATTTGAGAACCAGCTGTTTAAACAGACAACAGGCATAGCAATGGGGGCGGCCTGTGCCCCCGTGTTTGCCAATATAGTTTTGGCCCAGTGAGAACTCACTCAGGTATTCGCTTCAGAGCTATTCAAGCTGTGTAAATTCTATGGGAGATTTTTGGATGATATATTAATATTCTGGGAAGGCAGTGAAAATGAATTAGAGATATTTTTTGAAGTTTTTAAATACTAGTACATCTTTTTTAAATTTCACTATGGAACAAAGCAGTGACAAGATTAATTTTTTGGATATATTTATTATCAAAAATGAAGTAGAACAGAACTTTAATACCACAATATACAGAAAACCCACATACTCTAATACCCTTTTACACTATAAGAGTGGACACCCTGACTTTCAAAAAAACTCACTTGTCAAAGACCAATGTGTTAGATTGGCACGTATGATCAGTGACATAGAAATGTTCTATGAAGAGAAGGACAAGTTGAGGGGTATGTTACAACAAAGAGGGTATCCTAACAATTTCATGGAATCAATTCTTAATGCGGTCATGGAAAAAATTGTATGTGGACACTTTTTTCCATTATTAGGGACTGATACATCTGGTATTGTTACCCCTAATATTAACATTTTGAGTGAAGATACAAACATGACCCGAGATTTCAGCAAGGCCCTTATTTTCACTTATAACCCATTATTTTATGACATCAAAGACATATTAAATAAGAATTGGTTTATTTTTAGAGGAGATCAAAAATTGTTAAAAAATGTGGGGGGAAAGCCATGTGTTGTATATAAAAAAGATGCTTGTTTTAAAAATTTACCTGAACAAAACACAGGGGGTTATAAAACCTATGGAAAAAGTACAGATGACCAAATATGGTCATTGTACACAGTGTTCCAGTATTTTTGAAATGGACACCTTACATATTCCACATTATGGTCTAATACATATGAACCATAGGTTGAATTGTAACAGCCCATTTGTAGTTTATGCAGCCTTATGCCAGTCCTGTGAAGGATTTTACATAGGCAAGACTAAAAAGGCTTTTAAAGTGCATGTATACCAACACAATTATGATATTAAAAAAGCCAATGAAAAAAATGCACTGGCATTGCACATCAAGGAAAATCCTGACCATAGGTTTAAATTTATTGCCTTTGACTAAGTTGTTCTTAACAACAGGGGGCTCCACGAGAATTGTTTCTCGAATTTAGAGAATGTATGTAGCAGTTAAGATTTAATGCCAAACCCCCCCTGGGTTGAATGATATTATTTCCCTCTCTAGTTATTTAAAACTGAAAGCTGAATTTTATCTTTGATAGTTTTGTAATGTTTTAACTTGCATAGCAAATAAGGAAAGTATGGGAAAATGTGATCACTGTATGTTTATAATACATCTTTTTATACTGTCGTAGTGTATCAACAGTATGCTGGATTGATGTTTGTTATTTATTTATACATATGGATTACAGTGAAGAACAAATACTATTGTAGTTTGTTTTGTCTTGCAATTTTTTTATTATTATTTCTTAATCAAGTTTCACATATATTTCAATGTTTAGTTTTAAAACATAGTGTGTTGCAATACAACCTGAATCCTGTAGAGGCAATACAGCTTGAGAAACAGTGTTGCAATGCAATTTGAATCTTGTCGAGGAAATTAATTGTGGTCATGTGGTGATACCTAGCTTGTAAAAGGAAGTGATGTCAATGTTTTATGTAATCTGATGAAGTCAAGAGTATGTACTGATGAAAGCACTCATTAAAAGAGTATTTTTCTTCATATTTGTGGCGTTTTTTCTTATTTTCATTCAAGTTTAGTTTGTTTCTTAGTTATGTATTTAAACTTATTAGAAACATTAACCATCCAGCCCAATACCATATTCATGGATGACTTTAATTACCCCACTATTAACTGGGAATCATACAACACCAAACACACAGCCACAAAGATTCCTGGATTTTGTAAACACAAAGATAGTCAACACATAATCCAGGCGTGCAACCATACTGTATCTGGTCCTCACTAATATGGCAGACTGCTGCACATCCCCTACTGTAGTGCCTTCCCTGGTAAGTTCAAACCAGAAAATGGTCATCTTTGAAGTAAAAATAAAACCTGAACCCTAAGCTAAATCTGAAATATTCAGGAACTATTCTAAGGTTAACCTCCTGCTATTAAGTGAGAACCTGGAAAAATTACAAGCCCCCGTAGACCCTGAGAACACAGCTGCCTATGCAGAACTGTTCACAGAAACTCCTGTACAAGCATGATAATAGCTGCATAGAGGCAGCTGTACCCACTAGGGAGAAGTACAGAACTAACTCAAAAAACAAGCCACCCTGGTGGAATCACAAAATCAATAAGCTGTATAACAGGAGGAAGAAAATCATGACAAAAAATAGGAGGTGCAGCACCCAGCAAGATAAAAGTACTCTCATCAAACTAAACAAACAACTCAGAGGACAAATAAAGTCTACCAAAGCTAGATTTGAGGAAAGGTTTGCCTCCCAGGCCAAGGACAACCACAAGGCATTCTTCAGCTATTTCCACGACCTCAAAGGCAATACACAATTGTGTGCAGAGCTTATTGTAAATGGAGCCACCTATACTGAGCCAAAAGATATAGCAAACCTCCTGGCTGATAAATTCAGCTCTAACTTTACTCCTATGTTTTCTTCAAACTTCCCTCTGGAAATATAATCAAACTCCCCCTACTACCACTAGGCAACAGGTCCTTAATGCTCTCTCTAAGACTAAGAACACTGCATCAATGGGCCCAGACAATATCCCAGGATGCCTTCTACATAGTATGAACCATGACCTATCCAGGCCTCTGGAATTAGTTTACAACTGTAGACTCCAAACAGGCTTTGTGCCTCATGAATGAAGAAAGGCAACAGTCAGCCCTCTGCACAAAGCTGGGTCATCTACAGATCTAAGAAACTACAGACCTATAAGTCTTAGTAGTCTTATATGTAAAGCCATGGAAAGAATTATCATGAAGATGATCAATAGAGATAAGTAAACCTCCAGACACTGGACCCAACCCAGTTTGGCTTTGTTAAGGGCAGATCATGCCTACTCAAGCTAGTGGACTTCTTTGAGAAGGTCACCAAAACAATGGATGAGGGCAAAATCATTCACACTGCCTACCTTGACAATGCCAAGGCATTTGACACAATACCCCACTCAGGCAAGAGGTTAGGTACAAACCCATATGTCACCCGGTGGATAGCCAACTGGCTCGCAGATAGGACCCAGGAAGTTAAAATTTGGGAGTCCACTTCTACAAAGAGGCCAGTAACAAGTGGAGTTCCTCAGGGATCAGTCCTTGGACTGCTTTTTTTTTACATTTACTTCTCAGAGGTCAAGGCCAATGTCAGTGGTCTCTGTCTCACTAAATTTGCAGATGACTGCAAATTAGGAGTTGTCACTGAATCTCACACTGACAAAAAATGTTCTCCAGGAGAGGCTGACACAGACAAACAACTGGTGTTAGAGCCACATACTGAAACTAAATGCCAAGAAATGCATAATAGTATCCTTTGGGAAGTCATCCTTCCCTGGTAACTATCATATTGACAACATATCCCTTAGAATTTACCCAGTTGTCAGAGACTTAGAGACACACATAGATAGTAATCTAGCCTTTGACCATAATGTGTCTACAGTGGTGAGGACATCATTTTATGCTGTGCAACTTATAAACAAAGTCCATGAAGTCATTCTTCCACTGTATTTAGCATTCACCAGACCTATCATCGAGTACAATGCCTCCTTTGGTATGTACCTAACCCGGCATATCTAACAACTGGAATGTCCACATAGCTTCCTTCTAAAAGAATACAGGACTTAAGTAAAATGTCCTATGTAGACCACCTGAAGAGCCTATATCTGTATTCTGTCTCTTACAGGCTTTTGAGGGGAAATCATTGCCTGGCATACAAGCATTGCCAGACCCAGTCTAATGGTCCTCCTGCATATGCACAAAACAAACAGCACCAGAATTATCTGTTCTAAAGACTTAAACCTTATCTGTGATATAAATAGGTCCTGCTGGAGAGATAGGTACATATCCCAGTGACTACCCCATCTATGGAACAGGCCCTCCATCCCTGTGAAGCAGAGTTCCTCCCTAGGTCAATTCAAGTGCAACTTGGGAAATTGGATGAGAAACCAGCAATTCATCCCTGGTTTGGCACCTATGTCTCTAATGGACACAGGTGACCAGCACATGATTCATCTCCCAGGCCTGTGCTTACACTTATCAAGGGTATCAGAACTTGTCAGAGATTTGGGATGCATGCTTGGCTTAAAAAGGCCATAGTGGTCGTTAGCGTAGTAAACACCTATGAACTTATATAAAAGAGTACCAAAATAAAATTATTTTATGGAAATTTAATATAAATAATATTGAAAAGAAAAGGAAAGAATGGTATTTGAATATTATGAAAGAACATTATGTTTTTTTTCCATAGAAGCATTTAAAAATGGAGAAAAGAAATGCTATAAAAATAAGATTTATATACTGTAAGAAAATATATGAATGTAAAGATATTTTGTGGAGCTTAATAAATAAGTGCCTGTTAAAACTAACATGCCTTATAAAAGAAAACAAGAAAGAGTGTGTAATCACTGCGAGGAGCTTGAAACAACAGAATATGTGTTTTCAAATGTTCTAGAGTAAAGAAGGTATGGGAAGAAGTATGTCATAACAAGATATTGAAAGGTTTCGAAAAAGGTTGAAAATGGAAATATGAATATGTTGAAATACAGTATTACAGTAACAAAAAATGAAAACAGGTTGAAAATATTGATAAAAATATTTTTCATTCTATGGACATTAATGCGCTGAGAGACTTAATGAAGTAAAGTTTAATGGGAAATGAACATTATCAGAGATTTTGAAGAAGATATATTTTTGGCTTGGGAAAAAGTGTTAGGAGAGAAATGTTTAACATATGAGATTTCTCTGTGTTAAATAAAAGTGTAACTAATTGTAAATACTGTAGATAATGTAAATAATGTATATAAGCTCTGATAATCAATAAAGAACCCCTACTCTTTACGGGTGGAGGAAATTGTGCGAGAGTCTGTAGGGTGGTCACAACATTCAGAATGACTCGGTTGGAGTTTGTTCTGATTTTTCTAATGCTGGAAATGTTCATGTAACTGTTCTTTCTGAAGGAGAATTACCAGATGAATCATTGAAAAATTTGCTAGTTGAACCTAAGCCTGACACTCTGTTAGCATCTTCCTGCAGTAACATCATGGAACGGATTGATGACTCTGTTTATCCAGCAGTAGACCCACAGGAAGTGATAATACTGGATAAAGGTCAAGCTATTCCTGTAGTTCATGTTTGCCAAACATAGGCTCTCTTTTTTCTGCATTGCTGAAATATGTATCTTATGCCAGTGCAGCAAGAAAAGATATTCTATCTAGCATTTTTTCACCTGGAGATTCTTCTAATCTACTGGTGGTTCATATACTGTCTAAAACTGAATCAACTATACATAGATAAAATGACTAGGATAATTTTATTGTTCCTCTTGGTGTTTCTATCATGGATATATGAGCATTTAGTCATGTTGGCAAGGAATATTTTTATGGCATCACCTTTGAAACTAATGCTAGAGCAGAAAAAAAATGCTTTTGAAGACAAAAACTTTCCCCCTTACATATATACAAATATTTCAAGCATGGGTATTAATGCCCTTCTAGCCTCCAAATATACCAATACACTTGTTCCCATAATAAGTGTCCAGGTTGTTCTTAAAAATATCTAAACTAGAACTTGTTTTAATGTAATTTGGTAGTCTGTTCCATGCATCAGCTACTCTGTCAGAGAACCATTTAGTGCACTTCTCATTCCTATAGAATCTTCTACGTAGATTGTCTGATGATTCTCTAGTATGTTTTGATAACTCAAAACATTCCTAGAGATAGTTGTTTCTAAAATACCCTATATACCTGAACAATATATCTTCTTAGATATCTGTAAGAGACACTGTACAAGTTCAGATATTTTAGTCTTTCATAATAACTTAAATTTTCACATCCATGATTGCCCTTGATATATTTCCTCTGTACTTTTTCCAGTTTACTCATGCTTGTTTTCTTATAGTGTTTCCATAATGTTATTCCATACTCAAGTTTGGGTCTAATATAACTAACAAACAATGGCTTTATCATTTTTGATTTCCTAGACTTTATAAATCTTTTTATGCAACCTATAGTTCTATAACTATCATTAACCAATTGATTGATATGATTAGAAAAACTCATAGCTGAATCTATCCATATACCCAGATCCTTAAATGAGTCTACAGTTTCAATCACTGTGTACTGTATTAAATATTCACATTTCAATTTATGTCTCCCAAATCTCATATGCTTAGTTTTTGATGTATTTATCAGCATATTATTCTCCTGTGCCTAAATGGTCAATTTGTTCAAGTTATTTTGCAGACATGCCTTATCTGTAACATATGTAATCAGTTCACCCAGTTTCAGATCATCTGCATATAGACTGTAGAACACCTCACATGAAAAAGTTAGGTCTGAAAGATACATTCTAAACAAGTAAGGACCATGGAGAGAGCCCTGTTAGATACCTTGACTGTAATCAAAGGTTTCATCTGTCCAGTTGTAGTATGATACTCACCATGTCCTATTTCTAAGCCACACAGCTATCTATCTTATCAAGAGTACATCAATACCTAGTTGTACTAATTTACTGAGCAATCTTTTGTATATGACCCTGTCAAATGCTGAAGTTAAACCTATATGAATTACATCACAGCACAATTTTTCATTCATAGCTGTTATTATAGTGTTATAGAACATCATGTTACAGTTGGCAATAGATTGATTTTCAACATATGCATACTGATATATGGTTTCAAGTCCCAACCTATCCAGTTCTGACAATAACTTATCCTATATTACCTTCTCATTTTTTTCTACAACATGAAAGTAGACTTAAGGGTCTATATGACTCTGCTTATGTCCTACTCCCCTTTCCCTTAAAGATGGGTTTAATAAACACATGTCTCCCATCTTGAGGAATCTCCCCATATTTATATGACCTAGTGAATAATAGATGTAATGGGATTCATATATTGTTTTTGCACTTATTATAACTACTAAGAGGAAAATAACGGTTTAATTTAGAACAGTTGACATTACAGCTGATTCTGTGGATGATTTTGCCCTCCTTTTGTACACATGTATTTGGTGTTAAAAAAATTTGATGAAAATAAATTATGGAATGAGGCATGGGAAGTCTGTGCTATTTTTCTTTTTCTACCGTTAAACATACAACACATTCCTATTATTATTTTTGCTAAAGGAGATAAGCCAAATGCTATTTATCAGGGTCAACCAAAACTTGATTCTTTTGTGGATCTCTGGTCATCTTATTGAAAGTTGTATAAAAACATAAATGTTCAGGATGTGGAGAGATAGCTCATGGTAAAAATCAATGTGTTACTCTTTGTACTAAATGTCATATTTCTGGATATTTTAGTTTGCTTGTTCTAACTTAATTCAGCATAATATTTCTGATGAGAATGAGTGGATAAATACAAAGGCTATCCCCTCTTCTGATTTACTTTTGAACATGGATTCTTACATTCTGGTACTATTATCTGCTATTTTGGATGATTTAACTTAAGTAAAATGATCTCCTAACTAGTGTAACGGTTTATTACTGAAATTTCCTAGTGGCTGTGATCTAACAGCATGTGTTCAAAAAGCACATTTCAAAAGGGCACAATGCTGAACGAGACTACAATGAATATACAATACCAAATGTGCAGTATAATTCATTAGTCTGAGCTCAGTATTGTGAGTGGAGATTACTTTACAGTGAAGAACAAGGAATTTACCCATTTCCTCACTGTAGTGCAATGTCAGAGTTGGCATAAATAATTTGTATATATAATTTGCAGGGATTGTGGGGGTGAAGGGGAGCCCCCCCCCTGCAAAATAGGAAAATCCATGTGCGGTTGTCTTGACAGTCAAACAGTACGTTATGCTGCATAACTTGGGTGACTGATGGCACCTACTGCTATGTCAAATACATTGAACTGCTAGTGTCATTATATACATAATAATAATACCCATAATAATGCTAATATAATAATATCATAATATTATTATAATATAATAATAATAATAATAATAATAATAATAATAATAATAATAATAATAATATACATTCAGTTTCATCATGTATGCCTGATTGGCTTTATGGATATCCACATTTTGGGTCAACATTTTAATCGGCCAATGTTTGCATTTTCAATATTTCAATAGTAAACCAAAATAACACTGCCTATTAGGAAGAGAGTTTGAAACAGAAAACTGAAAAAAGATTTGATTAAACAAAACTGTATAAAAAGAGAAAGGGATAGTTTTCTTGTATATAGTTTGAATGCTAATAGTCTTATTAATGAAAAAATTTGAATTTTTTTGAATTTCTGCTGTAATATCCATACAGATATCTACTGTCTCTTGTATATCAGACTGTTATCTATTTAAAAAAGTGGAATCTATTTGGGAAAGAGGAACAATATGGAGTTTTGGGGTGATTTATGTTTTGGTATTGTTTTTATTAGCTAAAGTATATGTTGATATTTCCAATTGTTGACTAATTTCCTGGCAGTACATTTTAAATATTTTAGGCTATGGTCATCTTTTGTTAGGTTCTCCAATTGGATCTACTTATAAAAAACATAACATTTTAAAGAAACATATTACTTTTCTTTCTCCAAATCATTTATTTTAGTTGGACTAAATTATTTTCTACTCCAGTCATGGATCATAATGCCATTTTATTTAGTGTTTCCACATTTACTGTGTTATTGGAAGGGAGAGGTTATAAAAACATTAAATGGATGGGTACTTGACACCCCTGACTGGAAAACACATGAGATGTTATATGGTTTGACACTCTTACTTTAGGAGATTTTTCAGCTTCATGGTGTCATTTGTGGCTGCAAAGTTAAAACATAAAAGTGCATTTTGTTAGTTGGAACAAAAGTATTTATGTAATATGAAGAGAGATTATAAACTGGCATGGTCTTTATTTGAAAAACATCAAAGTGATACTTCTATGATTAATTCTTATGTAATTTAGTTTATCGGGATGAGTTAAATATAAATAGATTCACTTATTAGATAAACAGAAGTATTTATTAGAAGCCATTAAAAGGTATTTCTGCATTTTTTCAGATATTTTATCTTCTCCTAATGTTCTTGCTTTTCAGCAATCTGAAGTACTGCAGGAAGTTTGGAGTTAAGTTAGTTCTTTGTTTTCTGCTATTCCTTCTAATTTGATATTATTGAAATGTAATGTAGTAACTGGGGAAGATAATCTTTTGTTTTGACCAAGCCTATTGATATGACTGAAATAAATCATGTTTTTAAAAACATTAAAGGTTTCTTCCTTGATTGGTCCAGATGGAGTTCCATATTCATTTTATAAACCTATGTCTTGATTCCCAAAAACATATTTTTTATATATTCTAAATGATTGGTTAAATTATGATATATCTGATGCTCCTATATGTGAAGGTATAATATGTTTTATTTATAAGAAATATGATTGAGCTGACTTAAAAATTGGAGACCTTTAACTTTAATTAATGCAAGTCACAATTTGTTTTGTAAGATTCTGCAGTTCAGATTAAGTGTTCATTATTACACACGTTCAACAAGGAGTGTATGGAATTAATGGTCACTTTAGTAGAGATATGTTGATTCTCATAAAAGAAATTGTGGATTATATTCTAAGTAAGGACTCTGACATAATGGTTTCTTGTGATATTCATAAAATATATGATTCAATATGTCCCATTAATCTATTTGATATTTTAAGAGCATATGGTATTTCTCCAAACTGTATCAATATTATATATATATATATATATATATATATATATATATATATATATATATATATAACATTTATTATATCTCCTGGATGTGGTCATTAGCTAATGGTTTCAGAGATGATAATATCCTTATTCAGTTTGGAGTAAAACAGTGGTCACCTTAGTGGATTTTTTTCTTTGATTACAAATGCAGTTATTGCACACTGTTCTCTTTTACACAAGTCTGCTATACTTACTATATGCCATGTTGTTTTACCTTTATTTCTTTCTTATGCTTTTTATTGT
The DNA here is from genome assembly GCF_019279795.1 of Protopterus annectens. Lineage (NCBI taxonomy): Eukaryota > Metazoa > Chordata > Ceratodontiformes > Protopteridae > Protopterus > Protopterus annectens. The sequence continues at coordinate 1,683,391,516 of NC_056733.1, forward strand.
TCATTCTGAAAATTTTATTGACCATATTTTATGGGATATTATTTCAATATTGAATGCTATTGGTTTTAAATTAAAGTTAAAAAATGTAAGGGTTTTGGTAACGTTTTATTTCCTAATAGTATCCTGTTTATTTTCTGTATTTCTACTGAAGTTCTAAGGGGTTCTTTTGGCTCAGAACAACCACATCTCACATAACAGGAATCTGTATTGCAAGATAAACAGAGCATATTACACAATCAGAAGTGTTTTCGTTCTTCATTTAAGAAAAATGTTTATATTCTACAGTCTATCATTTTGGGTAACTTAAATTATTTTGGTCAGGTTTTTTTTTTCTGTTCCTAAATGAAACAATTATTTTTGCAGATTTATTTTTCTTTTTTGTAGGGTAATAGATTGAACCTATTAAAAGACATATTGTGTATTATTCACATGAAGATGGCAATTTGGGATTGATAAATCCTGTTGTATGTTTGTCTTCTGTTCATTAATATTGAATTTTACTTCATTTTGATTGTTCTAATATGACAATCCCATATCTTTTGTTGTGGGAAAAATATAAATTATATTGGGAATCTAGAAGTTATACGTAATCAATGCTTTCTTACCTAAAAATGATGTGGCATGCTTCAATTATAAATTATTTTTGCTTTGACAGACTTTGGAGTCATCTTTCAACTCCTGTTTTGCAAAGTATAAAGCAACATAGGAAATGCTATCATTATATTTATGAACTTCACATTTTTTATGGATTTTATTATTTTGTAGTCTTCCCATTAAAGGCCATATAATGTTTAAAATAAAATTAATAAGATTATATCAAATATGTAATACTGAATAAACTATTTTTCATGTTTTTTATATATTTTCTAGAATTCATATTTTTTGGCTAGAATATGTCCATACTTTTTATACAGAAATTATTTTTCCTTTGAATACTGATATGATTTTATATGGTCATTATGCAAAATGTCCTACTGGCATTTTGAACAGTACAGATATTTTGCTGATGAGTGCTTTCTGGAGTATATGGACTGCTTGTCATCAGGAATTATTATTTAATAAACTATGAGACTGTTCCATTATTTCTGGAAAAAATTGTAAATGGTTTTGGCAGAAAAGGTAGTAGAATAGTTTAGAAAAGCTCATCTGTAGTTCAAGTTTTCTTATTATTATTTGTTTTCTCAGTTGACTGAGTTGTGCTTCATTCCATACTTTTTTGTTGTTGTTTTTAATAAAAATCCTCTACTCTTTTTGATAAGTGCCATAGATCATCCACCTAATCTACCACCAATTCAAGCAGATGGGACCTCTGTTTAACATCTCATATGATTACTATTTGCTTTCTCAGTTGACTGACTTGTACTTCATTCTATTCTTTTTGTTGCTGTTGTTTTTAATAAAAATGTGCTACTCTTTTTGATAAGTGCCATAGATCATCCACCTAAGCTATCACCAATTCAAACAGATGGGACCTCTGTTTAACATCTCATCTGAAGGACATGGAGAACTACTGACCACACATGGAGGAAATGGTATACAGCATGCACAAATGTAAACAAAAATGGCAATGAGTCCCATCACGTATGCAAATAAAGTACACCACCGTTATTCAGAAGTGTATAAAATTTGCATTATCCACATATCTGAAACAACATTTTTTTGCACAGCTAAATCATTTACACTAGTGTAATAAGACAAGTATCTGAATTTATCTAGTCAGTAAATAATAGTGGCCACCTTGGCAGCCAGTAGCAAGAAAGTTGCATGCCACTCTTCTCCATGATACAGAAGTAGCCTTCAGTATATAATACTAACATCACTTCCACAATTGGAACATAACTGAACATAATTGATTGCAACCGTATGAAATGAGAGATCATATGGGAGGTAGTTACCACCCCTATTCTGCACTACAGATCCTGGTCCTGCACATGCAAGTGTTTGAGTCATATATATGGTATGCATATATGGGAAGCCTGGCCATGCTAATTGCATTTTAGATTGCATTAATGACTACAATCATCTTGCTAACCTGTTACACCTTGTGACTGCACATTGGTATGAAGGACATGGTAATGTTTTCTTGCCTCACTGCTGACTACATGCATCAAGCTACTATGATATAAATTCATGTCACTTAGTGTCCCTGATATGCTGCCCCAATTACAGTTATTGCTTCTTGACCTGATGTGGTCTGCGGGTATTGCTTAAGCAGGATCAGACTTTTCACTGGACTCCCACATGGTGAAAACAGGATTGTAAAATATCTTTACTTCTACTGCATATGCAGTATTGGAAGCACCTAATTCTGAAGATCACCTTTACAAAATGGATTCCTGGCATGTGCTTGCTATGGTGGAGAGTGATATCACCGGCATCACCACCTCTGGTGAGTTATGCTGGCATAAATATAGTGACCTGAGGAGGTATCACTCAGGCCTTTGTCACTGAGTAGAAGAATGGAGAAATTATGGAGGTTATAGACTATTCTCAATGATGCATGTCTATCCCTCCAATATGTCCTATTTATGTTGCAAAAGAGAAATCCTGGTTGTATTAAAGTTCCACAACCAGAGGTGAGGAAAGCATTTAAGATATTCAGACATAATAATAACCTGGTCATTACTGCACTCTAGAACTTATTAGGGAAGATTACGCCCCTTAGTGGGAAGTGACCATTTTGTAATAATGACTATACTGACTGTACTAGTATCACTCAATGATAATACTTTCCCACTAGGCAAGTATCAAATGACTGCCAGTTATGCAAAGGCCAAGGAATACCTTGCCAGAGTTTTATAATAAATTGACCGGATATAAATATCAACATGTGTGCAAAACATGAAGGATAATAAGAAGTCTATTTTAATTATATTTGGAAAGTTAGAGACATTTAGGTTTTAGTTGTTTACTTTATCGAGAACATGGCATGCAATTGACGATGGTCAAACTGTAACTGTTTAATTTATATATCTTAAATGTTACAACATTATCAGATGTCTTCTGTTGTCTTTTTGTTGATAAACTGAATCTGGAGAAGTGTAATAATAAATACTACGAAAGGACATGGATACGTTGGGTACATGTAAAATAACTCTTGCCCTTTTAAGAATAGCATATGCCATAACCCTTTCAAAAAAAAGCAGCAAAGCAATGAAGCAATGTGATTTCTAACTTATTGTTAGTTGGGTGTGAGATGATAAATCATTATTAGTAATGTTTACTCTGAGGTGGCATGCTGTTAAGAATAAAACCTACCTGTTTGCATGATCCTTTGGTGCACCTTGACATTTGTAATTTGACCAAAGTTGACTTCTGAAAAAAACATAAGAAAAAAATCCTTAATATAGTATTAAAAAGTTGTATATTTTAGATTTTATTTTTATTTATTCTATTTTGACATTTGTTAACTGAGATAGATCCAACTGGCCATGAGGCCTGGGGAGAAAAGCTCCAACAAAATGTACAGAATAATAATACAGTAAAATAATATACAGAATAATAAATATGCAAAAGATGATGTTTTTAAAAAAAATTACATAAATAACAGGCATAGGCAGATTAAACATAAACAAGTTAAAAATGTGGTCCAAGTACAAATGCAAAATTTAGCAGTGAAGTAGAAAAACGAGGAAAGTTGTCAGGGAGAATTGCAAGATTAGTAGTAAGTTAGAGAAGCAGAAAGGTTCCCAGTGAGAGCTGAGCTATCTGCAGAGTTGTTTTACAAGTCGATGGGAGGAGATGAGGAGAAGAAAAAAGAATGTAGGTGGTGGAAGAGAAGAAAAAAAGGATGGGAGTAAAGGGGAAGTGTGGAGAGACATGGAAGAGGGAGGGTGACTAGCTGTGGGTTAGGATGAGTGATATTCAAAGATTAAACGTGAGTATAGGGAAGCATAGAAGAAAGTGAGAATAGTGAGTAGGGGGCTTTGGGAGTGGAAAGTAGATGGGGAGGTAGAGATATGAGATAGGGGGTGGCAGGTTAATGGGTGGTATAGAAGAGACAGAGCAAGGAGCTTTTCCTGTAAGGCTTTCTTGAAGCTGAGACTGTTTGGGATGGACTGGATGGTTAGAGGTATTTTCTTCTGGGCTGAAAACACAGTATAGCTATAAAGGGAATGACCTAGGAAATTTTTAGTTTGTAAATTTCTAACAGAAGTTGGTTAGAGCTACAGAGTGAGCAATAGGGAGTGTAGAAAGTGAGGAGTGGAGCAGTGGCAGAGCAGGCAGTAGGTTTATTTATTATGAAGAGACAGAGGAGAAGTTGTTAGATGAGGATCTGGTGAGGTAGCTCAAGCCAATTGAGGATTTTTAGAGATATACAGTGGTGTGAGTTATAAGGTTGGTTAGCAGCAAATCTAGCAATTTTGTTTGTAGTAGAGCTCCAGCTTTGTTTTAAGGGTGCATTGTAGATTGGTTAGGATAGGAGATGCATAAAGTAGGGTGAGGAGAAGATAGTGTCATTGGTGAGGATTTTTTTTGTTCTGTAACACATCTGATCAACAAAAACTAAAAACAACCTAGCATTATGAAAAACGTATCACACTTCCACAGGTTATACCAAATACTCCCAGTGGAATTATTTTATTAAAAATTGTTTTGCCTCAAAAAGTACTCACTTTATAAATTTAGTTTCCAGAAAAAAAACATATTTCTTTGGCCATTACAAAGTTAACTTATCAAAACAATTTTGCTTTTCCCAAACATTTTGCAGGCATCTCTGGTGATAGAGGTCCACACAATTTGATTTGGCAACCAAATTAAACAGGGAAATACATGAAATCCAGGTAAATTAATTTCTCTATGGAAATGACCATGGAATTGAAAACTTTTTTTAAGAAAAGTCGCTCTCCTGGATTTTATCAAGGGATATGGAACAGGAAATGATTTTAGATTAATTTCTACTGATTCACAATCAAGTAGATAAACTACGCCGCACATGTCTACACTGATTTAATTTATTCTGGCAGTTAAGCCCATTTTATATGCCATAGTTCTGCAGAACAGAGTATATATATATATATATATATATATATATATATATATATATATATATATATATATATATATATATATATATAGACCATCCAGCACATACACACAAACCTCAGAATTGTGCCCCTTCTGCTCAGATACGGCTAGAGACTTGACAGTGCACTTTAGCTTGGTCATAGGGTTCTGAATTCCAGTCTCTTCTTTATGCAACTGCAAAAGCTTTTATATGTATCACGTGATATCACAATAACATCAACTATGGTATTTTTCTTGAAGGTCAAAGCTGTTCATTATATAGCATTTTACATTGTCAGTCTGCTTCAGCATCAGACACTGGGGTGACAGAATCCAGGAAAGTGATTTCTTTACATTAGTTTTAGTTTAATTCATACTTTCAGAAGCAACTTCCATAATTAACTTTGTCTTAGAAATTACAGGAAAAAGCATCTAGTATCATATATCTCATGGAAACCATCACACCTTGTGCACTGTCAAGTGTCTAGCCATATCTGAGCAGAAGGGACACAATTATGAGGTTTGTGTGTATGTGCTGGATGGTCTATCCACACACACACACACACACACACACACACACACACACACACACACACACACACATATATATATATATATATATATATATATATATATATATATAAATACTCTGTTATGCAGAACTGTGGTATATAAAATGGGCTTAACTGCCAGAATAAATGAAATCAGGGTAGACATGTGCGGTGTAGTTTATCTACTTGATTGTAAATCAGTAGAAATTAATCTAAAACCATTTCCTGTTCCATATGACTTGATAACATCCAGGAGAGTGACTTTTCTTATATTATCCAAAGTAGGAGCAGAGTTAAAGTGAAAGTAAAGCCTTGCAATTATTGAAAAGGTTTACTATCACAATCTTGAGCCCCACGATCTTCAAACCCATAATCCTGAGGCCATAATATCACAGTGCCAAAACAATGAAGATCACAATGTCTAAAGATCTTGAACACAAAATTCCCCCACCAGTGTATACCTAGGAATAACTGCAAACGTGCATCCTAAAGGGGGACAGTTCCAGGCATTTGGTAGTGTGGTCTTCAGCATTTTAGTCGTTCAATATTACAGTATCAGGATTATGAGTTTTAAGACCGTGGGCTTTAGGTTTGTGGTAGAAAGCCTATTGAAAGTATAACTGAACTGACTGAATTGTGTGCTTCCATTATTCTACTTATTAAAAAAGGATGGTCACCTATGAATATGTGTTGATTTAAAAAATTCAGTGATTCTTTTGTTTTTGCCTATTCTAGAAGATATAGCACCTGGCCTTGTTAATGAAACGTGTTTTCTATACTTGATGCTTTCATTGGATTTTGGCAAATGCCCTCTGATAAAGACTTTTGAAAACTGACAATATATATAGAACCCCTATAGAATGGTAGAATGCACAATATGTGAAAAATATCATGAGATTAGACATTGTTCTTATGATTTAGCAGTCACAGAGAATAACACCGAATGTCCAACACTGGATATCCAAGATAATTTATATTCAAATGTCTTAATTACTCTGACAAAGCAAATATAATGTTAAAAGCCAGACTGTTGGGAAATTTTCTAAAATTAGGGGGATCAACTGTGAGTCTAGTAGCAGATTATAGCAGTGCTTAACTTTTGAGAAGGAAAGCACTAGCCGCTTATTTAAAGTTCATTAAAGAAAGAGGTTTCAGAGTACAGTTGAGATTTTCAGCATGTCTATACCTTGCAAAACGAAATCAAGTTTCTTTCCACAGAAATGTCAGCTGGAGTTCCAAATATTGTGGGCTACTTCAGTAGTGTTGTTGAAATAGTAAAATACCAAAACACTGCTGTAGAGAGTTCAGCATGAAAAAATAGGCACAGGTTTGAGCCTGAGTATGTATTGTCCGATAAGTCAAGTTTTGTATGTATGACATTATATGTAAGCATCTGTGAATAGTTAACAGATGTCTATAAATATGCTTTTTTAAGCCTGCTAGAATTAATAATATCTTTTCTTCCAGATGTAGTATATCTCTAATAAGATGTGATGAATATTTCACTGTTTAATGGGCTAAATATGGTGCAACTGAAATGTTTAACATTATGTGTATTTTTGATGATGTGACATTCCTAGAATAATACTGAAAAGGGACAGTTAACCTGTCCATGCAGTACTAAAATGGAATGCCCTGAAATTTAATAAAGAATGAGATCCAGGCAAATGGGACTTTTGGGACCCATACTATAGGACATTATTTCGTTGGTGGCCTGGTTCAAACAAGTTTTCTTTTGTTATACAATAAGGCCAATACAAAGAGACATGGGCCAATGACTTGAGAGGTTACGTAACTATACATGGGTTACAGCATAAAGTACATCCTTGTGTAATGTTTAGTCAGCTTGGACAGAGAAATAATAAAGCTGAACCACTGACATCCGGGGGGGGGGGTCTGTCTCTTAATGCTTAGGATATCTCAACCCCATACAAAAGAAATGTAATTTTTAATTATTTATATAAAGGCAAAGTTGAGTTGGTCTGCTTGCAAGAAACCACATTGAATCATAAATACTGACATGTCTTCAAGTGTTTATGGAATGATTGTGGTTCATACTAGGCTATCTGCCCGAGGGCATTTACAAGCCTGGCTTAGCCCTTTTTAGGGGTTATGGGGCCCACTATACCATTTTTTTTCTGTGCCTCTGTCGAGCAGTGACATGAGTATCCCTGGGGTATATATCTGTATCTCCCATCCATTGGTCAAGATTTCTCTTGAACAAGGCCAGCCCTGTGCTCTGCCTCACATGTGCGGGATTTTGTTCCACAGCAGGAACATGTTTGGGTGATGAATCTATCCCTCCAGCACGTCCTATTAATAGCCGTGTCCTGTTAGCCTCATGTCAGGTTTAAGCCCTCCTGATGGATCTAGATTTTTCTTTATTTAAACATGGGTATTACATATTTCAAAGGACCTTATGGCCTTGTAAAGGTCACCTCTGAGCACTGTATGTCTGGCAAATAGATCTGGAGTTCTTCAGTCGAGTATTTTTGAGTTCTTTTTTGAGGACACTTTTTTTTTGACTTTATCCTTTTGGTGAGGAACTTTGTGGCCTCTGCTCTCCGTGTTCTGTACATTGCAGTCCTCAACATTGTACTCAATCAATCATTGGTCTGATGGTGATGAGATGAGAGATGAGAGACCTCCCCCCTCCATGAGATCTAGATGAGAATGAAGGTGGGCAATGTAGAGGGTCTTCCCCTAACTTCTTACGCTACATACATGGGTGTCGAATGACAGGGTCCTACTATCAACCTGGGTCCTGTCCCTGATAACTTCTTCTGTGCTCAGTGGATTGCCACCTATTTGGTAGGTAGCTAGCCTTGTTTTTTTTTCCGGACAGGGTATGACTATGCATTTTACTTAACTTGGTGGCTCTGGCTCTGGCACCAGTTATCCGTGAGACCCTTCTGAAGGATATCTGTGTCAGATGTTTTTTACTATTTCTACTCAGTTTTGCAGTTTCTGCAAACTTTTGTCAGCCATAACCTCCTGTGTTTGCTACTTGTACGAAAAAAAGTAGATGCACAAGAAAGTGGGCCCAGGACTGAGCCCTGTGGGACACCACTTGTGACAGGCTTTGAGTCTGACATGGCGCCAGCAGCTCTGACCCTGTGGGTTCTGTCACTCAGCCAGTTTGCAACCCATCTTGTGATGTATGGGTTGACATTTAAGCTGATGAGTTTTTCAATGATACCAGGCCTTAGCCAGATCGAGGTAGGCTGTATGGACTGCCTTTCCTCATCAATGGCTTTGGTGACTGTTTCAAAAAGTCAACCAAGTTTAAAAGGCATGATCTGCCTTTGACAAAGCCAAACTGGGTTGGATCCAAAGTCTGCAAATTCCCTATGTCTTTATTTATGAGGTCCATTATGATCCTCTCCATGGCTTTGCAGATAAGGCTTGTCAAGCTAATGGGCGGTAATTTTGGAGGCACCGCCTTTGTGAAGTGGTACCACAGTTGCAGTGCCACTCCTGATCCAGAGGTAAGACTTTGATTAAACAGCTGTCCTAGCTGTGGGTTTAATTCCTCATTGAGTTCATGGAGCACACAGCCGGGGACACCATCAGGTCCCATGGATGCTGTGTTTTTGCTTTGGAGAGAGCAGTTCTCACTTGGGCGCTGGAGATGTTTGGGGGCTGCAATCGTTTGGTATAGATATCTCTCCTTTTGGGGGAGGGGAGAAGTTTGCACTGAACCTGTCAGCCAGTATGTTGGCAATGTCTGTAGGATCAGTAATCTTCACATCATTTTGAACTAGCTCTGAGCATATCTGGGAGTTTCCTCCCAGGTTTCTAACATAGCTAAAGAAGGCCTTATGATTGTCTTTTGAGTCTTTAGCTATTTTTCTCTCGAAATTTGCTTTGGATGATTTTATGAGAGCTCTTAGTTTTTACTTATAGTGATCAAGGGTGTCTTACCTTTAAGGATTTTGCTCTATCTTGTAGTAGCTTCCTCCTTTTGTTGTAGAGTTTGTTTATGGCTGGGGTCCACCAGACTGGATGCTTGCCTTTGGTACAAAGAGTCTTTGTTTTGCTTGGGATTGCCTTATCCATGCAGTCCTGCAGGTGCTGGTAGAAGGCATTTGTAAGTGATTCAGCGGCTTGAGTACTGTTTTCGGAGACCACACTAGTCTTTAGAAGTGTGAAGTCGGCTTTTGAGAAGTTCTTTACTGTGGTCTTTTATTTCAGGTGGGGTGGGATGAGGACCTCCAGCGAGATTAGTTTGTGGTCTGATCTCACCAGTGAGGGTACACCTCCGGTGTTGAACATTGTGCTCCCATGTTCGTGATGATGAGATCAAGTATGTTATCTCCTCTTGTGGGGATGGTGACTAGTTGTTCCATGGCATTTGAGTTTATGAATTCCAGGAACTTTTGGGCTAGGGTGTTTGGGCTTGAGTAGTGTTCCCAGTCTATATTAGGGTAATTGAAGTCACCTAGTATGATGGTGTTTGGTGATACATTTATCCCCTCTAGTGTTTTCAGGAAGGCCATGTGAGGTTCCTGAGTTTGTGAGGGTGGCCTGTAACATGCTACAATTTGCAGAGCAGTCTTGCCTATGGTTAATTGCACCTGGATGGTCTCCGATGCATCGTGCGTTGCCACCAGTCTTGAGGTGTGGGTGTCCTTGATGAATATGGATACCCCCCCTCCTTTCTTGGTATTGTCCAGATTTTGGGGCCGGAACGCGTGATATGAGGTAAAACCTGATAGCGGAATGGATGTGGTTGTCTAAGCTGCTGTGGATCAGCAAAAAAGGGTAGCCACTTTCGTACATAACCCGCTAAGCTGGTCCAAAATTAAGGAGACAGCAGACCAGGATAGTCAGTTACAGTTAAGACAACAAAACAATTATTATTGATTGGGAACTTTTACGGTTTTAATGTGGACAACACTGAACATTTTATTGAAGTTTACGAGGCAAAAGAAGAAGATAAGGAATTTTCAGATGATATAATACAGGGTGGATCCCAACATGGCTAGGTTACCAGAGGACAGGACTATGAGTTGCAAAATGATGGCCATGCTTAGAGTTATAATAGAAGACTTAGAACTTGTGGATTGGTAGAGAATGATGCATCCAACAGAAAAACGTTACACCTCTGTAACTCCAAAGACTTATGTAACTAGTTGTGTAGATGTATAGCTGTTATTATTCTCCTGGCTATATTTTCAGACTACACGGTAATAATGTTTGCATTGATTGATCCTGGGGATTTGATCAGTTGTAAGTGAAATCTACCCATGCAACAGAAATATTGAAGAGTAGAAGAGGATCATATCAGGAAATCTCACCATTTAGAAAAGATTCTACTTGGTGCAACTGATTTTTTTTAAGATAAATATTATGGTTTCAGTACAGGCACTGAATTAATAAAAGAACACAGGATGTTTGTTTGAATAAAAAAGACTGAAGGTATTTAATGCTACTGGAGAATGACTACACAAAACAAAATGTAAAAATAAAGAGATATTAAACAAACCTAATGAGGAAATCTTCTGAGAAATTATACATTACTAAATCACTGATGAAAAATGAAAGATATGTAAAAGTTTTTACTGGCCAAAATCCATCACAACACAAAAAAGTTTTAATGCATCGGCTGCAGGAAAGAGCAAAGTAAATGATAATCTTAGCCATGAGTGATGAAAATGGTGTTTGTTTGTGTATTTCGGCTTTTCCTGGTTAGGGGTCGCCACAGCGGAACTCCGGTCTGCTAATGATTGGCAGTAGAGTTTTACATACTGGCTTGCTGGGCCTAACGCACAACCTTCAATGAAAGAACACCCATTCACGCATGTCGCTACACAGAAGACGCTCTAACTGAGAATCGAACGGGCAACGTCTAACTGTGAGGTGACAACGCTACCGCAGCACCACCACCACCGTAGTTAGTGATGAAAATGGTGTATTGGTAACAATTCCAGACTACTTTAATGAAGCTTTACTGAAATAGTATGGGAAGTAATACAAATTTGTAGCATGAGAGAAGAATGAATTGATGTAAGGATCAGTGAATTCACCTAATCATACAATGGAAGACGATAAGTTAAATAACTATAGTGTGTGTGTGTGTGGGGGGGTGATAATGGGAGCCATTGACCAATTAACCTAAGAAAAGTCACTGGTTTCAAGGAATATAAATGCTAGTTAGCATCTCCAAAGCTAAAATTTTATTTGGACTGGGAATGATGATGGTCCTTCATGGGACATTTCAATATAGCTAAAGTACTAATTTTCTTAAAAGCTAACAAGGATAGGACTTCATGAAGTCGTTGTAAGTCTGTATCACTTATACAGCTGGAGTTTGAAAATATACACTAACGTTTTAGTGAACGGCATAATTAATTTTTTGTTCCACCTAGTCTCCCATCAGCAGCAGAGTTTTATTAAACACAGAGCCTTGACCTGCTGAGAATATGGTTGAAAACAGAAAAGCTGTCTGTGGTACAGAATATGAGTGATGGAGTAATGTTAATAGACTTTTTTTAAAAAAGTTTTTAATTTAACAAATCTGTTGTTTATATGAAACCCATAGGAAGTATTACATTTTCCCAAAAAGTTTATTTCACAATATCAGTTATTATACAGCAACAAAGGCAATAGTATCTACACATTTTCTTGTACAATTATTTTGACTAGATGCATGAGGCTGGGTTGCCCTCTTTCCCCATTACTGCTTGTTATAGCTACATAATATTGGAATCATAATACCCCTAACTCAAATAACAGAAGTGCTATGGCGAATATGGAAGTCATCGAGGTCTTATTGCAAACATTAACCAAGACATAACTGGGTGAGGGACAGGCTTCAGAAGACAGTAAGAGATGTCATCAGAATTATTGATAGATCATGCACAAGGTACAAAGTTTGATCTTGACCTCTGGCCAATGCCTGTATGGAGTGTACATGTTCTCCATGAATCTCTGTGGGATTCCTCCCACCTCCCAAAAACATGTTGAGTCTTTCCATCTAAAACTCACCCAAGAATGGAGCTTGAGGCTGAAGCACAGGCTTTAGATGTTGCACAACAGGAGGAAGAGTTGTATAGACCAGCTGCTCTGGGCATTGACTGTGGAGCACAGTATCCTCAAGATAGGAAAACATGGATAACAGACTGCATGCTGTTTCAGGACTAGTCACTTTTCTGTGTAAAAATTGGCTCCAGGCAATTGAGTCATGTTGACTAAAGTCACCTCATGGGAATGGGTATTTGCCAGTGGGTTGAGGACCCAGACTACTCTAATCTATGCATGCCAGGGACCCTTGCTAATGGTGGGAGAGGTATACATGCCCCTATTGTCCAGTGTGTGCCTGCCATAAATCCAAGCAGCCCTGAGTCAATAAGCTACTGTGAGGCTAGTGTCTAATTGCACTGCTTGGATTACCTGGAATAGCTCTGTTGAGCAAAAGTTGGACATAAAACAAATCAACATATCAAAAATGAAGAAGTGCTATTCTCAGTATAGATTCACTGACAGGACACAATTTGGATGTGAATGATATGATGGTAAAGATGATGTTGGGCATCCTGTGAATCCAGGAGGAAAGATGGAGGGCAATGCAGAAAAGACAATTGTTTGGGGGACCAGAGTCTACTACACAGGACAAGGCTGTGGGAATTTTGGAGAGCAGAAGCTTCAGAAGTCAATAAGGAATGTCATCTGAATTAGAGATTGACCCATGATGATGATCAGACTTCAGTGTAAGAATAGGGCACTATTCATAATCTCAGCCTATGCCCCACAGCAGGGTTGTGATAGTGAAGAAAACACTGCATTCAGACAGTAGTTGCAGGATCTACTAGATAAAGTAGAGCAACATGAATTGGTGTTGATAATGGGTGACCTGAATGTGCATATTGGGACAGATAGAACAGGATATGAGGACTCCCTTGGTCCAAAGGGGTGGGGCAGCATGAATACATAAGGAAAAGCCATTACAGCCATCTGTCTGGAAAATAGCTTGATAGCAGCCAACACATGGGTCAGCAACACAGACAGTCACAAGATCACATACAAGTGTGGCTAATGTGCAACTCAAGTAGACTTCCTCCTAGTAAGGAAAGGGCACTGGGGTAGAATCAGCAATTGCAAAGTCATCCCCAGTGAAACAGTTGACCCAGAGTATAAACCAATGGATGCCACAATCAGCTGCAAACAGTGTTTAGAAAAGACTTTAAGGTCTACAAAGTGTAGACTGAAGACATGGAAGTTGACTGGAGAGAAACTATAAGAGTTTAAGGAATTATTCAAGACTGTAGCTCTTCAGGAAGAAGAGAAAATAGCTGTTGTTGAAGAAGAATGGCAGCACCTCAAAGCAGCATGTATGAGGACTACAGGACAGGTATGTGTTCAAGCCAGGTATGGAAACAAAGTACATCAGGCAAGCTAGTGGTGGAATGCAGAAGTCCAATAACTCATTAAAAGAAAGAAGTGCAGGAAAAAGTCAAAGAGAGAAAAGACAGACTAGGCTAAGAACAATTACTGGTTGGCTAACAAAGTAGTTAAGAAAGGAGTTGCATTAGCAAAGAAAAAGGCATCAGAGGCATTCTAGCAGCTTCATGCCATTAGTTAGTAAATGGCTCAAAGAAACTCTATCAGGTTGCAAGGCAGAGAGATGGTGTTGGCAACAACCTGCTCACCAAAATGCAGGAGATCGAAAGCAGATGGATGGAGTACTTTCAGTACCTTCTGAATGAAGAAAGTCCCACAGAAGGAGTACTGTCCCATACACAGCTTATAATAAAAGAAAAGGAGGAGCCCACACTAGAAGAAGTAAGAACAGCACTAAGGAAAATGAAGTCAGGGGAAAGCAGCAGGCTTAGGTGGAGTCACAACAGATATGATGAAGATGTTTGGTAAAAAGGGGGAGAAATAGACTGAAGGGTACACATAGCAGTATGATGAGAGTGGCGTATCCCAGATGACTGCAGAATAAGGCACAAAGGGGACATCTAAAACTCTGGGCAGTACAGCGGTATTAAATTCCTGTCACACTGCATGCAAATTCTGAAGATGAGGCTTGATAAACAAATACACAGAGTAGCTGAAAGTAAGACATTAGATGAACAGTTCAGATGCAGATCATGATGCAGCACAACTGACCCAATGTTTGCAGTGAAACAGATAGTTGAGAAGAAACTAAAGATGAAATAAGAGTCCAGCTGGGCATTCCTAGTCTTGGAGAAAGTATATGACAAGGACTCAAGAAAGCTGGTTTGGGCAATCCTGTGGTGATTCAAAGTCCTAGAAATATTGGTAGAATTAGTGCAGGCTATGCACATGGACCAAATCACTCAACTCAAGTACAAACAGTGTACAGACTCACAGAAGGGTTCCCAGTGAGACTGGGTATGCATCAGGGTTCAACTCTGTGCCCACTGCTGCTCATGCTGGTGATAGACTACATCAGCAAACAGGTTGGAGGGGACAGATGAAAAAAGTTACTGTATGCAGATGATGTACTATTACAGAAAGGCAGACAAATGCTGAGCAAGATGTTTAGAAAAGGATAGGAGAATGGAATGAAAACTGAATCCACATAGGATGAAAACTGAGGACAGATGGGACAAGTTGTAATGACAGCAAATAAGGAAAATCAGAAGAAGCTGAGAACTGATATAAAAAATAGCTTCAAGTATTTGGGACTATGGTTGAGGAGAAAGGAAGCCTGAGTAATGGGGTAAGAGCTAAACTCAGTATCAGGTGTAATGTGTGACAGACGAATGCTAAAGAAGTTGAAAAGTAAGGTATACAAAACAGTAGTGTGTGTGTGTGATGATCAGTAATACAGTATGGTACAAAAATCTGGGGAGTTAAGGCAGAGCAGATGAGGAAGCTAGAGGTGATGGAGATGAAGTGAATGAGATGGGTGGTAGGATTCATGCTGTGTTAAAGATGAAGAAAAGAGGACTTCAGAACAGAAGCCAAAGTACCTCCAATTGCAGATAAGGTACAAAACAACAGATTGCTGAGGTTTGGGCAGATGTACAGAAAAGCAGAAGACAATCTGGTGAAGAAGATTTGGGATAGACAGGAAGAAGGCAAAACGAAGTGGAAACAAGGACATCCAGCAAAGAAATGAATGGATTGTGACAGTTAGGCATGCCTGTCAAAAAAGGTAAAAGTAGCATTCAATCAAGAGAGATGGCAACAGCTGGCATCACACTCCAAACCCTTGTAGAAAAGGGGAAAAAGGATTTTGATAATGATGATGATAACTAATACATAATTAACCTAGTATCAAAGTGTTGCTTCTGCTTTGCGCATAATTCATCACAGACGTAAGAGCCATTAATGTCAATTACAAAAAGTTAGGTAGCTGCTGACTTGACAGAGTTTGAAAGCAAAGCTTTCTCAGTGATGTAGACTAACACTCTCATGACAGAAATAATCCCTTGCCAATTACAACTGGTCAACAAGTAATACTGAGATCCTTAACTATGTTCTTAAGTTATGGCTTACTGTTTACTGAACAATGACTCACAATTCTTCTCAAATGAATGTCAACAGTTTGCTACTGACAATGGATTTAGCCATATTAGGTCAAGTTCTCACTACCCACAATCAAATGATGGAGCTGAGAAGACAGTGCAAATGACCAAGAAAATACTTGGATTTGTAGGTTCATCAGTTCATAGGCTATTAATCTGTGAAGAATGTATGAATCCTTGGTATGTAACCCTTGTAATATACATACAACAGCCAGTACATGGGAATAACTAGTCAGTTTTTGGATGTTTACATGTTTTTCTGATCCATGAGGAACAAGGGTGCTAAGCCAGATGTGAATTTGTGATTTCCCATCCACCCATCTATGTCTTATTTGAACAGAGTATGAAATGTGTCTTGATTAATGTGCAGATGAAGCCATCAGCCTTTATTTCCTGGATTTCCTTTGTGATACAATTTTCTATCCAGTGCATTACCTAGGGGTTTGCATTTACCTGTAAAAGTTTGCCTATGATGCCTGTACTGGAAACATATCATATTCCTTTCTGAGGTCTAGATCTTCAATGTACATGAGTATAACTTTATACATTCTGTTAGGTTACATTTGAAAGATGTCTCGTGGTTTATGTTGGCAGGATCTGACCTTGATGAATCCAAATTGCCTTGGGTCAAGAGGCCAGTAATTCCATGACTATCCTTTCGTTAACCTAACAGATAAGGCTGGTCAAGCTTATTGTTCAATAATTACCTGAATCTGTTGAGGCTCCACCTTTGTGCAGGGGGGACAACTGTGGCAGTCCTCAATGCATTTAGCAAAAAGCCTACTTTGAGTCTGAGACTGAATAGCTTTTGCAAAGGCTACAGCAGGTCATGCTTCAGGCTAACCATTAAAGAATCTGGTATGTTGTCCAGCCCAGTAGAAGTAGTGTTTTTGGTCTTTGAAAATTATTTAAATTACGTGCTGTTGGGAGATTTGAGATGGGCTACTTTCTAGTATGTGACTGGGAAAAATTGTTGGAAGAGGGTTGAAATTTGCACTAAATATACTGGCTAGTAGATTTGCTATGTTCTCTGGGTCTCAGTAAGTTATGTAATTTACTATAGTTTTGAATAGTCTGGACACTATCTCTGAGGGTTCTAACATAGAGAAAGGATTTATAGTTATCCTTTGCCTGGGTAGCCATTTTTTCTCATATATGGCCTTGGCTGATTTGATCAGGGTAGGGATTCTTTTATTTATTTCAGACAGGTTGTTTTTGTTACCTTGGAAGCTGATTTTATTTTTGCATGTTGAATTATTACTTTTTTTTTATTTTATTGCAGAGCCTGTTAACTTTTGAATTCCATCAGAGGGATTTATTTTATAATTTGGCATTCCATTTATTTCTGAAGGATACAGATACATCGATTATACTATTTACATGGGTATATAACTCTGTAGTGAAAGATTAGCCACATCATCACTCAGATTTAGTAGATTACCATTTGCATAATCCCTGAATACCAAGGTAGTGGTGTCTGATGCAGGCTTCAGTCTTAATGTGAATGTGACTGTTTCATGATCAAATTTGACCAAGGAAGATGTTACATTTTATGTGGAGCGTAACTACCCCAAACATCCCCTGGTTGTGGTGTGGCCTAACTAGTCCATGGAGTTAGCATTGGCAAAGTCCAGAATATCCAGGCATACATGTTTGAGGCTACATACATCTCCACTTTATGGAGAAATATTTGAAGTCACCTAGCAGAATGGTATTAGGCTTAATACATAGGAACTCCAAGGAGGTTGGATAGTATGTATGAGCAGAGGGGGGTATAGAGGAGCTCTTATAGTTTGCTATGAAGTGATAAGTAGTTCTGTTGGTATTAAGTTGAACATGAAGAGGTTCCAGGTCATTATCTTGGGTAACAGATCTTGAAGTGAATTTTTTTTAATACTATGGGGGCATCACCACCCTTTATGCCTTTGACTGAAGGACTGTGCCTAGATATATGATAAACACTGAAGCTTTGCACCACTGGGGTGCTGTCCCTGGAATTTAAGAAAGTCTCTGTGATGATACATATATCGGTGTATTCAGACAGCAATACAGTATACATAACTTATAAGGTTCAAAATAGGCAACCCCCCACCAAAATCAAAATAAATCAATAATAATAAATACATCTAGGCAATTAATCCAAATGAATATGTTGATAAAGCTAAATGCAATTGAATCAATCAGTCTTTTCACATAGCTGTACACAGTAGGCTGGGAAGCCAGGTCTCAGCTTTGAGGATAAAGCAGATCTTAGCTGTACACAGTGAAATAAACAATCAGAAAAAAATCAAACAGTCAATAGAAGAAGGGTAAAGGATATGAACAAAAGGTGATTCCTCTATGAAGAATGCAGCATTTTGCTTTCTCTGTGTCACAGGGCAAAGCTTCCTACCCTCAAACAGAAATAAACCCAGGCCACGAGAATAAAAGAACAAGGAAAACAAGTTTATGGGAAAGGAAACTGTCACTTGCCCTTGTCTAACACATAAGCAAGCAGGCAGGGGGCTTTGTTTAGATGCTTTAATATATATAGAAATACATCAGGATGGATAGCGGCATCATAAAATATGAATGAACTAGTTAACAGACAGACCTTACATACATGCATGCTTACACCTTAACACCTTACTACAAAATGACAGTCTAGCTTGTACATGCTCGGTATTTATATACCTGTGCAAGCCCTTGGATAGCTTCTTAAAGGTACATACACACATATTGATCTACATCCTCCCTCTTAAAAAGATTGCCCTTTGAGAAAGCAATATTCACGTTAGACATGCAATACTATATACATTAGAAACAAAACATAATGTTCATGTTCAAGTTGCTTTGTATCTACTACAGGGTTTAGAGATGTGACCATATCTCACAACATAACAGTATGGATCAAATTTAGCAACAGAGACAATCTGCGATGCACAACTCATATGAGGAACTTCTAGATTCCTCACAGGAATAGGAATGTCCTCTGGAACTTCCTCAGGAATTGGAACACCTGACAACTCACTCTAAGATAAAGAGTCTTTCTCACAGGCTATGTGCTGTGATATAGGCTCAGACACTGGTCTCAAATGCTTTTGATTCTGGTTAAAGTCTACTCCTTGTAATTACACAATGCACAATCTCAGCTGTGGGCCAATATTCTTGATTA
This sequence comes from Protopterus annectens, assembly GCF_019279795.1. NCBI lineage: Eukaryota > Metazoa > Chordata > Ceratodontiformes > Protopteridae > Protopterus > Protopterus annectens. Next base: position 1,683,410,730 of record NC_056733.1, read on the forward strand.
CACCAATTCGATCATAACCTTTGGACATTTACATCCTTACCACTTCTTGTCATAATAGACTGAGCTGTTTGCTGGTTGTATCCTAGTAGGACTTCTGGATTAAGAGCTTCTTCAACAGATTGGCTTTCACTAACCTGTTGTTTTTGACACATGGAATCAACAGTTGACTACTGATTGGTAGTGTGGTTCTGGTTTGTCTCGAGAGACGTCTCTGAGCAGGTGAACCAAGATGTTTATCACAAGGAACATTTCTGAGCTTCAAGAGATTCAGAAAAACATCACTATTACCTCATTTTGACTTTTCAAGTAACTGTTTTGCACTTTGAACTGCACATTCTGCCAAACCATTTGACTGCAGGCACTCTGGGCCGTGCGTGACATGAGTAAAGTCCCATTCTTCAGCGAATCTTTTGAACTGTTGACTTATAAACTGTGCACCATTGTCAGAAATAACTTTGTGCAGGCTACCATGCATAGCAAAATGATGCTTCTTCGTAGTAATGACAGAACTGGAAGCTAGGTTAGGAAGTAAGTCAAACTCAAACCAATTGAAGTTATGAGTCTACTAACATAAAATAATGTTGACCATTCCACTCAAACATATCAGTGGCTACTGTCGACCAAGGTAGTTCCAGAATCTGGTTTGGGTGAAGTGGTTCCTTCTTTTGATGTGGCGTTGTACTATTACACACTGAACAAGATAAAAAGTGCTCTCTCAATGTCTTATGACATAGAAGGCCAAAATACTAGCTATCTCATCATTGTTTTGGTAGAATCGACTCCTGAGGGACCACGATGCAAGATAGTAATTTACTCTGGTTGCAAGAACTTTGGAACAATTACTTTCTGACCTTTCATAATAATACCTTTATCAGCCAAAATCTCATGTAAAATAAGGTTGCACTTCTTGAAGTAAATCAGATTCCTCTGTGGGCCATCCATGATTGAGAAAGTGGTTAAGCCTTTGTAAAACAGGATCTGTGGCTGTGTGGTCTCTCAGCTCATCAAGACATGTGGAAGAAAAATGTTTCACTTCCATAACTTCAGAGTCAAGGTTCTCATTCTTGTGCTGTTCTATGTGTTTCTGGGTAACCTGGATAATGTATCAGCAAGATAAAGAAGTTTGCCTTTCTTATAGACAAGATTGAAATTATACTTTTGCAATCTCAGTATCATATGTTGCAGTTTGGCTGGAGCTGAATGCATAGGCTTTCTCAAGATAATGATTAAAGGTTGGTTGTCTTTATTGATCTGGATAGGTCTACCATAAACAGAATCATGGAACTTCGAACAAGCAAACACAATTGCTAAAAGCTCTTTCTCAATCTGGGCATACTGCATCTCAGTTTAGGTAAGAGTTCTCGACGCATAGGCAACAGGTTTATTCTTTTGTAGAATGACTGCACCTAGACCAAATTTCGAAGCATCATAGGAAATTGTAACTGGTTTGTGAACATCATAGTATCTGGGAGTTGGTGGACTTGCAATTCTCTGTTTCAGGGCATCAAATGCTCTTTGATGTTAATATAACCAAGACCAGGATACATCTTTATGTGTCAGGTCTCTGAGTGGTGTTGATATTTAGCTCAAGTCTGTAATGAACTTGCCTAGGTAGTTGACCATACCAAGAAAATATTGCAGGGTTGATCATTGTCTGGTGCTGGCATCTGAAAATGTCTGCTTGTTTTGAAGGGTCTAGTCATAAGCCTGTACTAGTAAATAAATGACCAACATAAGTAAATTCTTGTACCAGGAACTTGCATTTCTGTGCATTGAGCTTAAGTTTCACTTGATGTGCTCTTTCCAGAACTTTTCTGAGGTTTTTGTCGTGTTTTGCTTCATCATGACCTCCTACCAGTATGTTGTCTACTATGACAGCACAAGGATACCCAGAAAAAATTTGCTCCATTGCTCATTGAAAGACTTCACTTGCAGAATTTATCCTGAATGGCATTCTCAAGAATCTGTATCTGTCAAAATGGAGTACTGAACGTAGTGAGCAATGATGATTTTTTAGTCAAGCTGAATTTGTCAAAATGAACTCTTCACATCTCTAAGACAGAAAAAAATAATGGCATTTGGCATCAAGGCTGTGACTTCTTCGACTGTGTGAATGGGTCAATACATATTCTGATGTCATTGTAGCTTTTCTTGTGAGCTACAACCATGGAAGATAGCCTTGTTTGTCTTCAAAAAGATCAGCATAGGTAGTAAAAATGTACTGAGCAAAATTAGAGTAGTGGTCTTTTAAGCTAACATGGTGGACTTCCTTATTAAATGAAAGGAGACCCATTTTCAAAATGTCTCTGAGCCCTAATAATGACTGGACATGCCTCTTGACCACATAAAATAATAAGCTGTAGCTTTTCACAGCACAGTGACATGAAAGCACTACTGAGACTTCATTTTGAATTTCTTCACCTTCATAAGTAACAAGCTTTGCACACCTTGCAAAATCAAGCCTTTCACCTTTACACACTCTAGCAAATGTTTCTGCTGACATAACATTGCACTTGGAATGTGTATCAATTTTGAGCTCTATGGATTTGCCATTTATCTCAACAGTACAAAATACTTCATTTTTTGCTCTTAAATCTACTGCATTGACTGTTTCATGAAGCACTGACACACCATCCACATAATGAGTAGACTGCGACTCTATGTCATGGTTTTCTAATTGATCAACTTGTTTCTTAAAATTGTCTCTTTTAATAAAAGAATGTGGACCTTTTGATTTACAAAATGTTTTAAAGAGACTCCATTTATTATATTTGTGACATTGCTTCCCAAAAGCTAAACATTTTCCCTTTTAGATTCAAGGCTTCCACCACAGTTATGACAGTTAGCAATGAAACAAGGTTGGGGCCCATACTTTGAGTTTGCTGACTCACACTTATGCTTCTCTGAGACTGTGCAGACTGAAATTTGCTAGAAAGCTCTGGGGGTTTACCAGTGAGTGGTGCAGCAGTTACAGTTGCTGCCATATGCTTGGGCCTGTTTCTTTTAACCACGTGCTGCATATTATCAACATGACCTTTATCACTGTGCCTTCTAGAGCTGTTCTCATTTGTATGCATACTTTTGTACTTTTCTGTAAGCTCATATATCTAAAAAAACTCAATGGCCATATTCAAAGTTAAATCACTGTCACGAAGCAAAATCCTTCTCACAGCATCATCTTTTATACCACACGCAAGTCTGTCCTTTATCAACTCATCCCTTAAATCACCACATCTGCACGTTTTAGCCTTATTTCCTAGGTCAGTTATATATACTGCAAAAGTTTCACCAGGCTTTTGATCCCTTGTATAAAATAAGTGCCTTTCCATTTTAACATTTGTCTGAGGGTTACACATTTCTCTAAATTTATATTTTAAGCACTCAAGTCCTCCCTGGACTCAGCCGGTACAACAATATGATGGTCTCCCCCCTCTCCTGTATAGATAGCAGGTGCATACACAGATGAGCGCTCCTTTTCTATGGCTTCTGACCTAGCTAAATTAAGTAGAATAAATGCCTTTGTATGATCATCTTTATCAGAAAATACAGCCTGTGCGAACATGTCATACTCTTGCTCAAACACTCTCCAGTTCTCAGCAATATTACTGTCAAACACAAGTGCAGTGGGTTTTTGAAATCTGTCTACCATGCCCACAAAGTATACACAAACACACTGAAAATATGGCCTTTATAATTATGTATGAACAAACTGTTCTGTGAGATTGTAATAACATTCAAATGCACAATAAACTCTCTAAAATACTGTACTTGCAATGCCTTGTATTGTCTGTACCTTTGCAAAATAGCTTTACTGTAACACTGCATAGACATGTGAACACTTTATACAGTTCTGATAACTCAGATATCTTTGCTTAATTCGAAAAATACATGCTTTGCAAAAATGCAGTTGTTTTCCCTTATTTTATTAATTTTATGCAATTTGGACTTTATTTTAAAGATTTTCCATACTAATTGTAATATTTTTATCAATATTGTACATATTGGTTTATGCAATTATCATTTAGAATTTTCTGTATGCCCCATTTAATATTATCCTAAAAGAAATGGTGCTGAGCAAGTTTTAATGCCTGAAATTTGTTTCTGACCTATTTTGTGAACTTTGCACATTTTAGGGATGATTCACTCTTGTATATTCCACAAGCCACAAGCAAGTGCCTTAAGTAATTTTAGACAAGCCGCCTTTAACTTAATGCCCCTTGAATATGCTGTTTCTGATTCCACATCCTTTAGCCATGCCACGTCTGTCACCATGTCACTCGTCCTTTCTTACACATAAGACAAGCAGGAGAGGATTTCATTTTGATGCTTTAATATATAGAAACACATCATGATGGATAGCAGCATTATAAAGTGCAAATGAACTAGTTAACAGACAGACCTTACATACGTACTTGCTTACATCTCAACAGCTTACTACAAAATGGCAATATAGCTTGCACGTGCTCAGTATTTATACACTTATGCAAGCCTTGGATAGCTTCTTAATGGTACATACATGCATATTGATCTACAGAAACTAACACAACACTTTCCTTACAACAATCAGTATTTAATCTACAGTCAGGAGACCTGGAGAGTCAGAACAATGAAAATCATTTATGGCATATTAAACTAATCCACTCGATACCACTGGAGATAGCCCTTTATCACCAATGCTTAGAAAACAGACATCAACTGGCATGCCAAGAATAGAGACACAACTTGAGTCTAGAGCTATTCCATACTATATAGTCAAAAGAAAAAAAGGACAAAGTTTCATACAAAATGTGTGAACAACGGTGTCCTGCACATCCAGTACTATCTTTCAACCAGGTCAAGCTGTCCACTTGAAGTTAAAGATGGAGAATAAGTGGGACACAACAGAGGAATCAGGGCAGAAAAACACTGACTGATATTCTTACATGCATCAGACTAAAGACAGTATCATAGGTCACAATAAACAGACAACATATCTAACAGGCACATGAGTGTCAATTAACCTGAGAGCAATGTTGCAGAGAACCAGGTATGTCAATTTGAGCAGAGAATAACACAATCAATGTCTAGCAAATCCATTTCTGTACTGACAATAGAGCCACCTCTACCAGTCTTTCAAGACAAGATTGGAAGTTCGAGTCAAGTAACAAGAGTGACAGATTGAGTGTTGTCCAACAGGCACAATCGAGTTTGACTTGTCTTGTTGCTAATCCATTTGACACATTTTTCATAGTGACTGGAAGAGTTGTAATGAATGTTAGAACTGTATGTCTCAAAGTTTTATTTTTGGAGTTTGTCTACTCCAACTCCAGATAAAATGAATATGGATAGGATTGCTATAAGATTTAAAGAGAAAAAATTGTTCTTGTACCTAAGAGTGAAGGTTGCATTATATTGCATTGCATTGTAAATGTATTTGAACAGAAATGTAGGCTTCCTGGGATATTTGTAAGTGAATGTGAACAGCTCATAATGAAAGATAATCATTTAATCTGAAGATCTGCCTATTGCTTGAAATGTTATTTTCCATTGTTATATCTAGAAACCAGTATAAATGGCTCAAACACAGACTCATGAATCATAGTTCAGTGAGCATTACACTGAAAGATGTTTAGTGGCATTTAATGGATATAAGAGTTATCGGTTTACATTTTGTTCACCAAAGTTTAAATGATGAAGAATGTATTTTCTTACTTTTTCATTGTAAGGATGCATGTGAGTTTGAAGTTTAAAAGTGGTGATGGAATTTATTTAGAAGGGAAAAAACATATTATGTGGGCTTCCAATTGCAGATCTCATGCAGTAAACACCAAAATCCCCAAGTTCCATGCTAACCATCAATTTTTGCTCGGAGGATCATAAAAATAGAACTCATACAAACAGCATTAGGATTTGAGGACTACATGGGGGGTAAAACAATGGGACATGATGCATTTTCTTTAGCAATGCTTAACAACTACTTTGGGGCTAGATACTTCAACCAAGCTGATTTTGGAAAGAGCTCATTGCTCATTAGCTTTCTCCAACTAATGCTAAATGCTTGTTCTATCCTGCCATCAAAAGGAGATTTTGTAAATGGCCTGGATGAAAAGAAACATTTCTTATTTGGGCCATCAAATTTGGTTCAATAAGGATTTTTCTAAACTAGTTGTGGCCAAAAGAATGCATGGCTTCCATTGTTTGAGATGTCTGAAGGAAAAGGGTATAAGGATGTCTACCATTTTTCCTACTAGGCTGTGGGCAGTGTTATCTGATTGCCCACATCTGTTGGAACAGAAAGAGGAGGCACTCGCATATCTCAAAGGAAGAAAAAAACAGTGGTGGTCCTCCTGGATAATATGGGTTGGTCTGCAGCAATATATAAAACAGATAGAACTTTAGAGGGGCACACTGTAACTTCTATAGACCCAAAGAAGTCTTGGTCATCTCCAATGCATTAGGATCCTGTTTCAGTGGCAATCTCTCCATGACCACCCATGGTTAAAACAATGTAAAAATTATCATTCATATAGACTATGATGATATACCACATCTACCCTATTTGTATTAGTCTACAGGATGACTCTTGCATAGGTTTTCTCTTAGACAGTGCTTGTTAGATATTTGGTTGCATACATTATTTGTTATATTGTGCTTATTGGGGAATATTATCATAGCTTAAAGTAATTAAACTGGCTTGAATTACACAACTACCTAGTGTATTCACAACTAACTACAGAACACAAACTCATTCATCATCCAGAAAAATGGCCTGCCCTACAAAACGTATTACTGCCCTACTGTCCAGCAAGGGACCTCTGCTCTAGTAACAAATTTTTATTACTTACAAAAAAGTCAAATAATGTTGCATGAGACTCACTCTACTCCCAATATGTTGCTAAACTATGGAATAGTATCCCCACACAAATAAAATTCTCAGACAAAATCAGTAGTTTTAAAAGACTGCTTAAACAACATCTTAACCAGTCCTACTCCAGCACATGCTCATCACAAGTTAAGACTTTGTGTTTGTTTTCACCATATGATACATTACAAATACTCTCCTTAAACAGAATACTCTCAACCTCTCACTGAAATTACAGCACAATTTTTATACATAACTGCTGCCTGTATAATCTAAGTCGCACGTGGGCTTTCTCTTTGCTACCTCTGTGCAATCTTAGAATGTATAAACATGACTACTGTTTGTGTATAAATGTAAATAGAAATGTTATTCCTCAGTGTTTAACTGGATCATTGTATAATGCAATGTAAGCAAATGGAGCTTTTCTGTCCAGGCTTCCACTGTAAATGGGTATTACCCCGTCGGACTTTCCTGGTATACAAAGACAAATAAATAAACTATAAGGGGCCTATACTCAAGTAGATTCCACTGAACTAGGCTACTTCATTAACTTTCAGGATGAGGAATATCAAAGGTATAACCTTTCCTTTTTACCTTGGAAGACAAATAACGTATGTATATAGCTGTTTGACTATTTTATATATATATATATATATATATATATATATATATATATATATATATATTTTTTTTTTTTTTTTTTCTGCATGAAACTATTTCCAATACTGTACTGGTTTCACATTGTATCCTAAATAAGCTATATGATAGGTTGTTTCTTCTTTTTTTCTGGACATATTTTACTGTAGCCCACATAGCAGCATTTCTTTCTTACTCATCACGTTTATTGGATTTCTCTGTAATTTTGTTTAATAGGCAGGATAATGCACCATGTACACAAACAGGGTTCATAAACTATTAGAAAAAAGAAGAGAAAGACAGATGTTGACTGCTTGGCTCAAGCTACAAATTTACAATACCAGCTGGATAAGAATTTAATACACAATGAAAATACAGACTAATGGTGATGAGCATCTATCCTTCATAACAACTGACAGAGCAAATATTATTGTACTATTAGAAGCTGAAGATTCTTCAGAGGTGGCCAGCAAAGATATTCTTGTAATTGGAGATTCAGTTATTAGAGCAACTGATTCTTATATTTGCAGAGAAGATAATGAACATTGAATAGTGTTATGCTTGCCAGGAACAAAAATAGAAGATGTGAAACAAGCCTTGGAATGCCTTAATGCAAGGAAGCATGGATCTGTCTTTATTCATGTTGGTACAAATGATGTAATCCACAAGGGTTCTCTGACTGTTAGTAGAGAACTGACAGTCCCTCTTAGATAGTATAGCTTTTACTGGTGTTAGGACATATTTTTCACAAATCACCTATAGATAGGATAGTCAGGTCACTGTGAATGAAAAGATTTTTTGGGTAAATACCTACATGGAAAAAAATGTCCTGTTTTAAAAAATGGAAATGTGTAGAGCATCCAAGCCTAGTTTTGGGCACACGTGTTCAGACAGGATGGCGTGCATTTGTCAAGATCAGGGAAAAGAATTTTTGCAGCAGATACTTTGCAATATTTGACAAACAATAGACAGGATTTTTTCTAGGTCAAAAATATAACATTTCACAGATAGCAACATTTGATGCATCTCTGATGGTTCTTAATGCTAGGAGCATTAATAATAATTTTTTTTTTATTGGAAAATTTACTAAATTTCCACGAGATTGATGTTGTTATTGTTTCTGAAACATGGTTAAAGAACAATGACTGGAAACCAGTTCTATCAAGGTATAAATGTTTTTACTGTAACAGACATTCTAACAAAAAATCAGGTGGAGGTGTTATGATAGGGATTAAAGATAGTTATGAGGCCTGTGATTATTACATGTTCAGTGATAACACCAATACTATAGACTGTGTGACTGTGACAATAAAGACAACCCTGGAACATATAACAATTGTTGGAATGTATAGACCACCAAAGTCAAGTGCAGATGACATAGAGGAATTCATACTTTCTTGCATGAAGCATAGGAGGGAAGAATATTATAGCTGGTGACTAAATTTACCAGAAACAGTCTGGAATAATATTGGTTCAACAACACTAGTAAGGAAATTATTCACAACATATATTCAGGAAAAACAATTGCTTGAGATTGTAAAAAAAAAAAAAAACTACCAGGGGACAGAACATACCAGACATTGTATTCCTAAAGAAATTACTGTTAGTTCAAGTCAAGTTTTGCCAACATTGATGTGCAGTGACCATGGAGTTATAAAGGTTAATTTGTTGCTAGATAATTCTGCCAAACTGAAATCTAAGCCAATGCACAGAAGGTTAATTACAGATTATATGGAAGGAAAGCAGTCACTGAGTAAAACTAACTCGAGTGAGGTGTTCAGTGGATAAACTGCAGATGGAATGTGGAAAGTTTTGAAAGAGAAATTGAGTACAAAAACAAAAAAAAATGTTTAACATCAGGATCTACACATACAACATCAGGGGGATACATTTCCATAAGAACAAGATATCTGATTAAGATGTGAGACAAAAAAATATAAGAAATGGAAGAGAGGTTGAAGTACAACTTCGAAAATTGAAATAAACAAGCTGGACAAACAGATTAAGCATAGATATTAAGCATAATACCAAACTTTTTTATAGATACATACGATGTGGATGGAGTAAAGACACACAAGTTGATCAACTGTGTACAGATTCTAAAATTTATTCTCAAACACAACAGATAGTAGATATATTTACAAAATCTTATGCAAAAAAAGTCTGGCTTCACAAAAGGGGTAATAATTTGTCCTACTTGACATCCAGGTAACAACAGATACTGAATCAAATTAGATTATTTTGAAAAAGAACTGTGCAAACTGGATCCAAACAAAGCACAGGGAGGAAACAGAATTAGTAACAATGACCTGAAAACACCAGCAAGAACTTACAGTACCATTACATCTATTACTCACTAGGTCATATAAATATGAGGAGATTCCTCAAGATTGAAGACATGTACTTATTAAACCGGACTGCATAGGTTGGGACTTAAAACCATGTATCAGCATGCATATGTTGAAAATAGATCTATTACCACCTGTAACATAATGATCTATAACAAGATAATAACAGCTCTGGATGAATAATTGTGCTGTGATGTAATTTATATAGATTTAACTTCATCATTTGACAGGGTTATGCCCAAAACACTGATCAATAAATTAGTACAGCTAGGCATTGATGTACTCTTGATAAGATGAATAGCTGCATGGCTTACAAAAAGGACATGGCAAGTATCATACAGCAACTGGACAGTGAAATCCTTGGTTTCAGTCAGGGTGTCCCACAGATCTCTGTAATAGGCCCTTACCTGTTTAGATTGTATCTTTCAGACCTAACTTTTTTATCTGAGGTGTTCTACTGTCTATATGCAGATGACCTGAAATTGGGCATACTTACTACTTTTGCTACAGATAAGGCATATCTGCAAAGTATCTTGACTAAATTGACCATTTGGGCACAGGAGAATAATATGCTGATAAATACATCAAGAACTAAGCATATGTGATTTGGAAGACATAAATTGAAAGGTGAATAGTTAATGCAGCACACAGTGATTGAAACTGTAGACTAATTTAAGGACCTGGGTATATGGGTAGATTCAGCTATGATTTTTTCTAATCTTATAAACCAATTGGTTAATGATAGTTTTAGAATTATAGGTTGTATAAAAAGATTTATAAAGTCTAGGAAATCAAAAATGATGAAGTCATTGTTTGCTTGTTACATTACACCCAAACTTGAGTATGGAATAACAATATGGAAACTCTATAAGAAACAAACATGAGTAAACTGGAAAGAGTACAGTGGAAATATACCAAAGGCATTCATGGATGTGAACATTTAAGTTATTATGAAAGACAAAAATATCCAAACTTATACAATGTCTCTTACAGATATCTAAGAGGAGATATTATTCAAGTATATGGGGCATTTAGAGACAACTACCTCTGGGAATGTTTTGGGTTATCAAAAAGTACTAGAGGATCATCAGAGAACCTATGCAGAAGATTCTATAGGAATGAGAAGTGTACTAATTGGTTCTCTGACAGAGTAGCAGATGCATGTAACAGACAACCAAATTACATTAAAGCAAGTACTAGTTTAGATATTTTTAAGAACAGGCTGGACACTTATTATGGGAACAAGTGTTATGGTATATTGACAAGCTAGAAGGGCTTTTAATGCCCATGCTTGAAATATTTGCATGTATGTATGTATGTATGTATGTACGTATGTATGTATGTATAAACCATTCCTATTTTACTGACTTCGATGAAGTTACTTAGTGTCATTGTTAATGGCATAAACTGGCCAGTCAAGCATGTGCAACTGTGAACATGGATTAGGTCATTATCACTGGACGTACTGCTGATACAGGAAACCTACTTTTCTCCTGTAAAACATGCAAAATTACTTTTTGGGGATATGATTTACTGGGTCTATATTAGAACACTGAACATTCAAAATTTCGAGTGTTCTAATATCGAACCCTATGAATCGAAAATTTAAAACATCGAACCTACAGAACAGCAAATTTTTTCCTATGGAAAAAATTTGCTGTTCGAAAACACATACACACAACACAAGCACACCAAACAAACAGCAATCCACACTCATACACCTAAACTCTTACACCTAACCCTACACTAAACTATACATACACCACTAACTATCCACTTACCTTAACCCAAACCCTAACCCTAAGGTCCGTCACTATCGCACAGTCACCTTACCCGTGCCCTAACCCTAAATCATCTACCCTGCCCTAACCCTCATGTCCACACAATCGCACACTTACCTGACCCGCGCCCTAACCCTAACTCACCTAACCCGCCCTAACCCTCAGATTCACACGATCGCACACTTACTTGAACCCGACCCGTAACTTTCCACCACAGCGCTGAAAATACCAAAGCAACAAAAACGGACAACCAAATTCTTTCCCTAGGAAAAAATTCGGTTTTCTGTTTCTTCAATATTTTCAGTGTTCGCTGACAACTGGTCGATATTAGAACACTTGAAATTTTGAACGTTCGGTGTTCTAATATAGACCCAATTTACTGGCTTCCTCTTCATACTCAACCACTAAATGTAAAAGGGTCAGTATATTAAAGAAGAGCACTATCTCACAAGTCCATCTTTTCAGTAGTTTCTCTCACCCGGGGGGGAGGGGGAAGTAGTGAAACTTGTTCTTAGGTGACATGGAAAGATAATTAGTACAGTATCTTTGTATAACAATCCAACAACAGGTGTTAGGAAAGTCAGACATATTTTTCATTATATTCAAGACAACATCCAAGACTATCTTTCTTATCTTAGCCAGAGATATCAACTGCTTGTTTGGAACACATGATACTGCACCTACTACTTCATTCTTTTTAGCCTCTATGGCAAAATACATAAAATCATGGCTCAGTGATATGTTTGTGGTGAACCTGGCTCTTTATATGGGACCTTCATACATTCATCCCACAAAGCATTCACCCCATTTTTGGTACTGCTGCCAGAATAGATAAAAATGTGTGTAGCCCATGCCCTTTTGGCTTTCCAGTTTGATCTTACTCTTACTGCATATGTCCATAATCTGATCATGATACATCAGCATGCATTTTACCAACTTTGGAAAGATTACCACTGAAATCATCGAGACCTTATTCCTACTGTATCAGGTGGGCAGATTTCCTTAACCATTTATTGGGAATCACATATGATTTTTTATGGCCCATGACCCAGTTGACTGTTCCTCTCATCTTCTTTGGGACACCTGTAAATGTTTCTTACTTGCTAAGCTTAGACCATGGAGATCAGGCCTTTGGAAATAATGGCACTCCGATTTGAAAAAAGAAACAATCATGGAAAGACTGCACCTGCAACACCATGATGTCGTGCCTCAACCTTTCTTCCAGACTTGCTAGGAGAAGCTGAAGGAATTCAGTGCATCATACACTCTTAGTGTTGTGCACTAAAAGTAGGAGTGAGGGTGACAAAACTCTTGACACTATACTACATAAATTCAGGGTATATTACCAGGTTTATGAAAGTTTGGATTAACAACCAGATAGACCCTCACATTGCTCTAACCTTGCATGCATCTTTGCGCAACCTGCTACCATGACTCAAGAACAATTGCAATTCTTCACTACCCCTATCACAAGGCTGAAGTTGATCACCATCATTAAAAAAACTAAAAACAAATAAAGCACGAGGGATGATGGTCTGCTGGGCAAAATCTATATAAATAACTACCACTTGTAGCTGTTAAACTCCTCAAAGATGCATGTCAGTCAATGTCCTCTCAATTAGCCATTCCTCCTTCATAGAAGCAGTCCCTTTTATTCGCAATATATAAAACCAGGTAAAAAATCATCCTCTGCAGCAAATTATAGACCAATTTCTTTACTTAATATAGAAATTAAGATCTCTAAAGGAGAATGGGCTGCCCAAATAGCACCTGCACTTCTCTCTCCTATGCATACTGACCAAGCAGGCTTTGCAAAACACTGCATCATGGCATCTACTCAAATGTTGGAATGTTTTCACACAATAGCAATACTTTTGTGAATATCAATTTTACCCCTCAAAATCAGTGCTGCTGTACCAGGGAATGACTTAGTCCCACTTTCAGGAATTAGCATATAATTTTATAATGAACCCACCCATTTTTAAGTACTTAAGTATTAGTCTGGCTACACCTCCATCAGACACCAGAGATGCTATTATTAGAACAAGGATGAAACAAATAGATGCCCGACTTCAGGGATGGGCAGTATGGAATATTTCATTTGAAATAAAACTTCTTTTGCTTAAAATAATACCCTGCCCTAAATTATTTTATGTTATCTGAATTCTTCCACTGAGGATTATTTGCATCTTCTATGGAAACTGGATATGACTTAAAGATTTCTTTGGACACCTTCAATTCCCAGAGGATCATCAGATGCTCAGTACTCCTCACAGACACTTGTTGGCATTCACTTTCCTGACCTGCTGATAACATACCCTGCTAGTGTTATTATGATTTTATGGTTGCCTCTGAACAATGGACCTGCTTAGGGCTATTTCGTCTGCTGAGTGTTTACACTCACAAATTTTCTACAATATCCAATTTATAGCTCCAGAACAAATATACTAAAAAATGATTGCTTTTTGCAATTTCACAATTTCATATGGGTAATACACCAAGATGCAATCAGCAGCTCATTCCCATATGTGAATACATTATATAAGATCACAATAGCTGTCCTAAAGAGGATCAATAGTGCTTCTGCATCTATAGCCTTAGTGCTTCCCTATGGCAAAAGGCAAAAGGATGCTAGGCAAACTATCCCATGGCAAGTCTGGTCAAATGAAAATAGCCCTTAAATTAAATTCTTGCACTATGTTAAGGTCAACAGAAGAGTTAAAGTCACAATTCAATCTCCCACCCCAGCATATCATCTCCATTTATCAGCTCTGCTTGTTATATAAGGTCATAATGGATTCTTCCCAGCTAGACTGATCTCTCAGTTCCCCCTTTTTACAGCTATTAATTTATGGGTATCTTTAATGTGAAAATAACATTGCTCCATTTACTTGCACTGTCAGATCAGTATCTGCATGATCACCTGCATCAAATTGGTCACGTCATTGGACCAACTCACATCTCCTAATTATCAAAATTATAGCGGGTTATTCTCTGCTTATATCTCCACCTGCCTGGCCGGCAAGCGCTGCTGGGAGAAAGCAGTTTTGGCTCAGCCAAGACAAGCAGCACACAATGGGAAACAGCAAAGTTAGCAGTTAGTGACAGCATCTTCATGAATTGCATAATAGATGGCATAGGTGAGACTTCTCTTTATATAACATATCTGTGTGCATAAAAACAAAAGTGAAAATCGCCAAGGAATATGGGCAAAAAGGTTTTATTTCCAGAAGTAACATTCACCTTTTTGCCATTGATAGGGTTCTTGTGACACATTTAAGTGGGGATTTAGATGCTACTTTGCATTATAAAGAATTCTGATGGCAACTGAGACTTAATGCTACTCTTTGCCTAGCATTACTATCCATAAAGCCATTTTATGTAAATGTGTTTGTCATTTGTTTATGGACAATAATGAGGCAGACACTTTTACAATTTTCAACTTATCTAGTATGGATACTTCCGAAAATCATTTGTTTATTTTTAAAAAAGGATTTTCCTTTATTCCTACCTTCAATTTGGACATTGTACAGGCTTTAATTCAACTGAAATTGCCTTTTGCTGAAAGAAATGATGTTAGTTATGATAATTTTAAACGGCTTCATACAAAAAGTAATTATTTATTTACCACCTGTGGATCCATCAATTTCTATTTTTGAAAGATTATGTGAATATCAGTTTAGATTGCTGTATAACAAAAATAGAAAAAATGTTGGTTGATAATTTGTCCGTGGTTGAAAGGGAGCTTCTTTCTTGTCTGGTCCATGATAGAAAAATCCACATTATGAAACCTGACAAAGATGGCAGGGTAGTTATTATGGTTACTACTATTTATTCCTTGAAAATGAGTCAACTTCTGGCCAATGAGAACCCGTATGTTACAGTGTTTTTAAATGAGATTAATATGGCTTTTGCCAGACTAGATATTTTATTATTGGTTACGGTTATGCAAGGTGAATTGTCTCATGATGTCTTGGAATCTTTGAATGTAGATAGACCCAAGTTAGCATACATATTTGGTATACTGATGGTATACTAATGATAGTGTGTCTCTTTCTAGTATATTAAAAATTAGAGATGCTAAGGTCTAATTATTTTACTATATGGAAATGTTCCCCTGTTTTTATTTTTATTAGCAATTAATGTTCTGGCCAGTTTTATTTTTATTTTTTATTTACATCAATTCTTATGCTTCCTTATTATGTTCTTTGTTAGCCTTGTGTTCTAGCACACTTTGGTTTGAGAATCAGTAATTCATTGTTAACATAGTAGTTAATCAATTGTATTTATTGATCGGTAGACGGTTATAGGGTGTGTTTATAGATATAGTAGTTGTTTTATGTTTCTGACACTCTGATGAAGTCTTTATTATAAGACAAAAGCACTCAGGTGCATTACCTTTGGAAATAAAGCCTTTTTGTCCATGTTCCTTGGTGATTTTTATTTTTATTTTCAGTTGTATTTTGTTTTTATGTTTTGAACGATATCTGTGGACATCACAGAAAAGTGGGAAAATTTCACTATGAATTGCAAATGGACAAGAAAATTCTTCATTAACATACACCATTTTACATAATTTCTCATTTACATCTTATTTCAACTTCATTTACATATGCTTATTGCTGTCCATGTGTTAGCGTAAATATCTTCTATGAATTATGGCTTACTTGCGCTCATTCTAGGACAGTGTGAATAGTCTGAATGTATTTGCATAATGACTTTAAACAGCACCCAAAGTTGCATACCATGAAAATAAAAATGCTAGTGTTATTATCTTCATCTAGAAACTAAAAGAGTGTCAGCTTTTTGTGTGATGGAGTTGAAAGTGCAAAGATAACCTATAACACTTGGTCTTATGATGTGCTCACTCATTCTCTCAAACACAAGATGAAGGGAGCCTTGAATATAGGTTCCTCTGATCACTTAAGAGTTAATAGAAAACCCTGTGTATGTACAGGTGGTTCAGTGGGTCAGTAGGAACCAGTTAAGTATCCTGCATTCCCATTCAGTTTATTCAAAAAACAATGTCCCAAATAGTGGAATCTCACTTGAATCTCAGTAAGCCCTTTAAAATAAGTTCTCTATCATCAGAATACAAGTTTTAGATCTCATATATTTCAAATGTGGTAACCTCTTCTGCACTGTGGCAACATTTTCCATAGAGAATCATGTTCCTTGCATTTTACACATTAGAATTCAAAGTATGTATTCCACATCAGGTCTCACATGCTTCTGTTGGCATTGTACAACAGGGGAACAATGGTGCATGAAAAGACTTTATCCATGATAGTATCTATGATAGTACTAACTGTGTAGTTTATTGGCCATTTTGGGCCATTTCTTAGCTCTTTTCAACCCCCTGCTATAAAGCCCGCTTTAGCACGCTTTTGCGCGAATTTGCGCGAAGTTGCTCATAGAGCAGCATCGGGCAGCGCCGGTTAATCAAGTTTAAACTATTTCTGGCTCTGCAAAGTCTGCTCTTCAATTTTTCCCTTAGAACTGCTCTACTTGCAATCTAAACAGTCTGTTCTCTATCTGAAAAGCCCAGCACTTGCTCCTAAAGCATTTTTATACAGATAAAGCACTCTAAAACAAAAAGGAAGTACTTCATTCACCTAAATCCCCTTGAGTACCCATTTCCCTATAGGTCCTTTCTGACTCAGTTAAACAACAATCCTATACACTATTCTAACATGTCGAAGGGTCAGTTGCTGGCGTCCTCTCCTGTTCAGCTGGTGAATCTGGGAATCTTGAGGTAATGTTACAACTGCCTCATGTACACAGACAACCCTCTCCTCCTCCCAACAAATACAAATATATGTGAGAGATGCAACTATATAGCCAAACTGGAGGCTGAGCTCTCTCAACTCAGTACTGGCAAAACCAGTCAGGAGGAGAAGGTAACCACGCACACCACAATCCCAGTCTCACATAGCCCTATCACAACTGCAAACCAAACACATAAACACACAAAAACATACTCGGAGGCTCTAATTAAAAATCTACCAAAACAATAGAGGCCTCCAAAGCAGACACCCAAGCGACCACTACCTCAAGACATAGCACATGCAACACATAGTTCACAAAGTCAGTGTGCTAAACAGTCACAGCCCTTAAGGCTAAACAACATGCCAGATACACTTGTAATAGGTGACTCCATAGTCAAACACACTGATGTCCCACTCACCAAACTGAACAAGGAGAGGGTTACAGTAAGCTGCCTGTCGGGCGCTAGAATCCGCCACATAACACAAGCACTCAGGTCACTCCAAAGCAAGTACAAATATGACTCAGTCATTGTCCATGCCGGTGTGAATGACCTGAGACGTACCTCCCTGGACTACATGAAAAGAGACATAGAGGAGCTCTCTGATTATGTAGCCCAGGCTGGTATGACCCTGACCCTGAGCAGCATCTTACCCTCACCAAGAATGATGCCACAGTACAGAGACAAAATGATCAGCTTTAACAATTGGCTTAATTACTGGTGTCATTCTAAGGGGATCCAATATCTGTCCGCTTGGGATGACATGCTTGACAAGCCACGCTGCTTTGCAAGGGACGGCTTGCACCTGTCACCCCTGGGCTTCCGGATATTGACCAAGGCTCTTTCCACCCCCATAGTGCCTTTTTTAGGCAAGGCTCAAAAGACAAACCCACCTCCCTAGAAAACACAATTGAAAAAAAACTAAGGGTAATGCTGCTCAATGCCAGAAGTCTAAACCTCAAGATGCATGCTCTCGAAGCCCTCCTCAATATGGACAACATCGATGTCTGTGCAGTGACTGAAACCTGGTTCAAGGCTCCTGAGAACACCCCAGCACTACCAGGTTATACCTCATATCATGCTTTCCGGCCCCAAAACTTGGACCGAATCACAAAAGGAGGGGGAGTATCCATATTCATCAAAGATACCCACACCTCCAGGTTAGTGGCAACGCACGAGGCATCGGACACCATCCAGGTGCAACTAAGCATAGGCAAAACTGCCCTACAGTTTGTAGAATGCTACAGACCACCCTCTCAAACTCAGGAACCCCACTCAGCCTTCCTGAAGACACTGGAGAGTATGAATGTCTCTCCAAATACCATCATATTGGGAGACTTCAACAACCCAAACATAGATTGGGAACATTACTCAAGCCCCAACACCCTAGCCCAAAGGTTCCTAGAATTCATAAAATCAAATGCGATGGAACAACTAGTCACCACTCCCACAAGAGGAGATAATATACTAGACCTGATCATCACAAACATGGGGACAAAATGCTCCACACCAGAAGTATACCCCTCACTGGTGAGATCAGACCATAAATTAATCTCACTGGAAATCTACATCCCACCCCCACCCCCTGCACAGAAGACCACAGTGAAGAATTTCTCAAAAGCTGACTTCACACTTCTTAAGACTGAAGTGGTATCTTTCAAGGCCCCTGGGCCAGTGAAAACCACAACCCACACCACTGAATCCTTTATAAATGCCTTCTACGAACACCTTCAAGAATGCATGGATCATGCAATCCCTAATAAAACCAAGACCCATTCCCACAAAGGCAGGCGTCCTGTCCGGTGGACCCCAGCCATTAACAAACTTTACAACAGGAGGAGGAAGCTACTACATGACAGAGCAAAATCCCCAAAAGGGAAGGCATCTCTGATCAGTACTAGCAAAAAACTTCAATCACTCATAAAATCATCCAAGGCCAACTTTGAGAGAAAAATCGCAAAAGACACAAAAGACAATCACAAGGCCTTTTTTAGCTATGTTAGAAACCTGGGTGGAAACTCCCAGATATGCTCAGAATTAGTCCAAAATGACACAAAATACACTGAACCCACAGATATTGCCAACATTCTGGCAGACAAGTTCAGTGCAAATTTCTCCGCCCACTCCCCCCAAAAGGAGAAATATCTATCCCAGCAGAGTGTAGCCTCCCTAACATCTCAGATGCCCAGGTGAGAGCCGCCCTCTCCAAAGCTAAAAACACAGCATCAATGGGACCAGACGGTGTCCTGGGCTGCATGCTACATGAACTCCAAGAGGAACTAAACCCACACATAAGGCTGCTGTTTAATCTTAGCCTTACTACAGGATACGTACCCAAAGAGTGGCGTACAGCAACAGTGGTCCCACTCCACAAAGGAGGTGCTTCTAAGGACCCTGGAAATTACAGCCCCATAAGCTTGACGAGCCTGGTCTGCAAAGCTATGGAAAGGATCATTATCGAACTCATAAACAAAGATATTGGGGACCTACAGACATTGGATCCTACCCAATTCGGCTTTGTCAAAGGCAGATCCTGCCTTTTGAACCTAGTCGACTTCTTTGAAACAGTCACTAAGGCCATTGATGAGGGTAAGGCAGTTCACACAGCCTACCTTGACCTTGCAAAAGCCTTCGACACAATACCCCACTCGGGCATCATTGACAAACTCACCAGCTTAAATGTAAACCCATATGTCACAAGATGGGTTGCAAACTGGCTCAAGGACAGAACCCACAAGGTCAGAATTGCTGGAGCCATGTCAGACTCTAAGCCAGTCACAAGCGGTGTCCCACAGGGCTCAGTCCTGGGACCCCTCTTGTTCGGCATTTATTTTTCCGAGGTGCAAGCACAGAGGATTGTGGCTGACAAAGTTCGCAGATGACTGCAAACTGGGCGCCATAATTGATACTCCAGCGGACACAAGCATCCTTCAGAAAGGCCTCATAGAAATGGATAATTGGTGCCAGAGCCATGGCCTTAAACTGAACACCAAAAAATGTATAGTCATACCCTTTGGGAAAAACAAGGTACCCACAAATTACCACATAGGTGGTAATCCATTAAGTACGGAAGAGGTAATCAGAGACCTAGGGACCCAATTCGACAGTAACCTCTCATTTGACACTCACATTGCCAAGGTGGTTAGGAAAACCTTCTATATTGCCCACCTTATCATGAAGGGATTCACATCTAGATAAAGAGAGATAATTGTGCCCCTGTACTCTTCTCTTATCAGGCCCATGATTGAGTACAATGCCCCATTTGGGATGTATCTTACCTGACACCTGCAGCAGTTAGAAAGACCCCAAAAGTTCCTCACCAAGAGGATAAAGGGTCTCAAACATATGTCATATGCTGCCCGGCTGAAGAAACTCCAGCTCTATTCAGTCGCATGCCGCCTACTCAGAGGTGATCTATGCCTGACGTACAAGGTCATGTCCAATCCGGAATTAATGGACATGCTCCACCTCAGAAAATCCAAATCCATCAGAGCCACGAGAGCAAGAGATTTGAACCTCAACACAGAAATAAATAGGACGTGCTGGAGGGACAGATTCATAACCCAGAGGCTCCCTACACTCTGGAACAGAATCCCAGTCCATGTTAGGGAGAGCCCCTCACTAACTCTTTTCAAGAGAAATCTTGACGAGTGGATGGGAGATCGTAGGTTTACCCCGGGGGTCATCTCTGTGTCACTACTAGACAGAGGCACAGTAAACTAAACCCTAAATGGGCATAGTATTCTCATCCCAAGGGGTGGCGAAAACCACACACACTCTGGCTAGGCTTATAAATGCCCTAGGGCAGATAGCGTAGTATGAACCTATGAACCTATGAACCTATGAACTTTCTGGGCAGAAGTAGTTAAGAGCTGTAGGCACTTCTGGGGAGACAAATGTCTGCTTGTCTTACACCAAGAGATTAATTCCAGAAGTAATAACTCTGATATAAACAAATTATGCTACACTTCACTAAAGCTGTCATCCATAAGCAGATAATCAAGAAATGAAACTCAGCTACCCTACAACAAGGTATAGGGTGTTGTCCTTAGAGAACATTTGGTAGGAGGAGAGTTCTGAGTAGATATTGAAATTTGCAGATTTTTTTATCTGTGGCTGATGAAAGATTAACAACAAGTTTCAACTGTAATAATTAAAATAGAGATGAGCAATAGTATGTTATTGCCCTGTTCCTGTCTGGAAAGGATAATTGGACTAGTCAGTCTACCCATTTAACAAAAACAAACACAAACATGAATGAATGAATAAATGAATGAATGAATGAATGAATGAATGAATGAATGAATGAGCGAGTGAATAAATAGATACATAAATAAAACAGACTATATCTATAGATGGAATTGTGTGTGTGTGTGTGTGTGTGTGTGTGTGTGTGTGTGTGTGTGTGTGTGTGTGTGTGTGTGTGTGTGTGTGTGTGTGTGTGTGAGAGAGAGAGAGAGAGAGAAAGAGAGAGATGAGGGGAAGGCAATATAAATGAAGTCAGGACATGTATGCTGTCCTCACAATATGTGGCAAGCATTCACCTCACAGCTGACAGAAAAGCCATTGTTTATCAGATCCATGACAATTCAGTTAGAAAGCATGTTAGGTGGGAGTACAATAGAGTTTGTTAGATAACTGGAAATGTATATGCCGTATAATCAACCATCACAAGAAGGAGAATGAGAATGGAGTACTAGACTACTGATCCACCATTTTTCCCTACTATTAATTATTGTAGAGAAGAGAGGGTAAAGTAATTTGTGAACCAGTCTGAATTTTAATACAGTTAGCTTCTACTGTGCTAGAACCCAGAGTGAAGACTAATGCATAGTGTGCATTTGGAAGGATTCATTCTCTTCTGCGTTCTTCTGCTCACTAATACATTTCACACCTAGCTCAACCCATACTTCCTTGAGTTTAAGAACATCTTACTCCATTTAAAGGGAAAACTCTGTTTTCTGGAAGTATTGATTGAGTACTTGTGATCTGTTTTGTTTATCTGAAGCCATTGTATGTGTTAAATGAGAACATTTACCTATGGAAGGGTGCACAACACCAATGAAAATGAAAGCATGTACAATGTTGTCCTCGCTGAAACTTCAAGAGAAAATTATCTCATATTAATTTTAAACTAACGAAACTGTACTTTTTGCTTTATTGTCTTCCATTTTCCTGTACTACATCAGTGGGCTTTGAAATCAAAGTAAGTGATATACAAATTGTTACTCAGCAGGATATTTGGAATTTTACAGACTTTTTATTTAACTGGAATGCAACATATTTTGTAAAGGTTAGTTTCCAATAGATGGATTATACCTACATATATATATATATATATATATATATATATATATATATATATATACACTTTAATTATTTTATTTTAGTAATGCAGCTTCAGTGGCGGCTGGTGACTTCAAATCAAAGGGGGGCTGCAGGAGACAGCTGAATGGGTGGGGTCAAGGGGGAGGGGTGTGGCCAGCTAGAAAGGGGAGGAGCTATGCTCAAATCCACAAAAACTAACTTTAATTAAATACGCTGCCCTGGGTGGCAAACCATAATTATGAGAGTCCAATCAAGACAAAAATAAGTGTAGAAGAATAAAAATATTTCAATGCATTGGTTGCATGACATCTTACTTAATATCTAGATGGAAACAAAAGGTTGTGAGGCATGAAAAAATGAATTACTTTTTAAATATATTACTGGAATGCCAGTCAAAATCAAGTATAAGAAAAACCAGAAGCACTCAACTCAAACCACTTCTCCTTGCACTGCAGTTCTAATTATAATTTATATTCAGCTTTATTAAAGTACCAAGTAACATGCTGAAAGTAGAAATCTCTGTGATGCCCCCACTTGTAAAAATGTTTCTTATCCAAAAAAGACCTGCTGCCTGACAACTACCTACTTGTTTCATGGGGAAAACATGATCAAAGTAAAAAATGAAAAGCAAACAAGAAACAAGCTCAAGATACATTGCTTAAAGGATTACTGTACAGGTTATGGACCACACATGATTGGCATTCTGTTTAGTTTACAGGTAAAGTCTGTAGAGATGACTGGAAGTCTCCAACAAGTGTAATGAGCTTTTTTAAAATAATGGAATCCTGTCCTTGAATACCCAAGGCTTATACATTATCTAGTCAAGTATTATCTGCATGGCAACAACAGAAAGGCTTTCAATGTTGGCAATTCTTTAACAGTATGCTTATTAAAGCTTACTTGCATCTTGATCTCAGACAAGCTTACCTTATGGTCATTAAAGCATTGCTACTTAAACACAGAGCAACAGGCACTTTCTGAGTAATAAGCATAAATCTGAGTAATAAGCATAAATCAACAGTACAAAAATATGACAGAAACCAGGCCATTCTGCAAAATCAAGGACAGATGAAAAGCCACTGTAGTACTTGTGTCTACCTTGGATGGGGGGGGGCACACTGCACATTTACACTGCATAACTACTCCTTGCCTTGCTTGGACACATCCAGAGTCACTACATGGGGGAGTGGGATGCAACAAGTATGTCACAATTTGAAATGTCTCTGGCTGACTGAGCCCTGACACATTGTCATACCTCTCAACCTCAGAGCAAGAAATCTGGACAAAGCCATACACAGAAGTGGGACAAAGGCCCAAAAATAAGGACATTTTTTAAATATTGCTCTAATAAACTTAGAAAGATAATAGAATAGGTCTTGCATTAGTATAAATTTTCTGAAGGGTATAAAATCTGAAACTCAAATGTCTGTCATTATTTTCTAACTTCGGTCTTTAGTGATTTGTCACTAATTTGCCAAAAAACACAATTTTATGAAAAATGGACCAAAGATGTGATACAAAAATATAAAATAGCCACACAATACAGTTGGGAACCTGTCAAAGAAGGGACACTATTAGTACTGCTAACTTGAGCAGCTGACAAAATAAAAGAATCTACATACATTTCAAGTAATCTATAACTTTTAATTACAGTTATTTCAATTGTAAACCCTCCATGTTTTCTTCCAAAATTGCTATTTTGCGGAGGGATTATTAGGGGGAAGAGCAACATTTTGAGCCAAAATCAGAGACAGTTGAGAGGTTGGCTATTCCTAATTATATAAAGCAATTTATTTGCATGTACCCCTCAACCTGTTAATGCAGTAAATCTGAACAAGGCCAAATATATTGGGGGAACATATAAACAAACAGTACTAAAAATTGCTCTTGTATAAATTGAGACAGTTGATAGAATAACAGTTCTTACTTTAGCATGCATTTTCTGAAGGTTATGAAGTCTGAAACTCACTGTATCATTTAGTGACTTAATTCCTAAATGATTTGCCAGAATACTACAAATTTTATGAAGAACAAACCAAAAATAAGAAGCAAAAATCTGTTCATTCTTTGAAAATCTGGACAGTTGGGAGGTATAGTTCAGCTGGGCCTGTCTGAGTTTAAGTCCCTTCCCCCCTGACAAAATCATGGTTGAATGGAGCCTCTGCAGCCATTCCAATGAACCATTACTTAGCTATTTCAATCCATTGCCATAAACACTAATGTGCATACTGCTTTACTTCTATGATGAGTTGGACTTCATTTGAAAGTTTTGTATTTTACAGCACAAACACTAAGTCATCTGCTAAACAAAGCAATGTAGTCTCACAATGAAAACTTAGCATTACAATTTCTCTGCCCTTGAAACTCACATTCATTGAAACAGCATTGAAACCCACATTCAAAGAAAATACATTTTGCCAGTGGCAGATTAATTTTGGGCTGTTTTCAAATCATAGGCCCCTTACATATGAAACATACATGTGCTCTTTGATACACTTTATGTCCTATCCCCAAAAAAAAAAAAAAGGGCTCTAATTAAAAATCTACCAAAACAAAAGAGGCCTCCAAAGCAGACACCCAAGCGACCAGTACCTCAAGACATAGCACATGCAACACATAGTTCACAAAGTCAGTGTGCTAAACAGTCACAGCCCTTAAGGCTAAACAACATGCCAGATACACTTGTAATAGGTGACTCCATAGTCAGACACACTGACTTCCCACTCACCAGACTGAACAAGGAGAGGGTTACAGTAAACTGCCTGTCGGGCTCTAGAATCCGCCACATAACACAAGCACTCAGGTCACTCCAAAGCAAGTACAAATATGACTCAATCATTGTCCATGCCAGTGTGAATGACCCGAGACGTACCTCCCTGGACTACATGAAAAGAGACATAGAGGAGCTCTCTGATTATGTAGCCCAGGCCGGTATGACCCTGACCCTGAGCAGCATCTTACCCTCACCAAGAATGATGCCACAGTACAGAGACAAAATGATCAGCTTTAACAATTGGCTTAATTACTGGTGTCATTCTAAGGGGATCCAATATCTGTCCGCTTGGGATGACATGCTTGACAAGCCACGCTGCTTTGCAAGGGACGGCTTGCACCTGTCACCCCTGGGCTTCTGGATATTGGCCAAGGCTCTTTCCACCCCCATAGTGCCTTTTTTAGGCAAGGCTCAAAAGACAAACCCACCTCCCTAGAAAACACAATTGAAAAAAAACTAAGGGTAATGCTGCTCAATGCCAGAAGTCTAAACCTCAAGATGCATGCTCTCGAAGCCCTCCTCAGTATGGACAACATCGATGTCTGTGCAGTGACTGAAACCTGGTTCAAGGCTCCAGGGAGCACCCCAGCACTACCAGGTTAGACCTCATATCATGCTTTCCGGCCCCAAAACTTGGACCGAATCACAAAAGGAGGGGGAGTATCCATATTCATCAAAGATACCCACACCTCCAGGTTATTGGCAATGCACGAGGCATCGGACACCATCCAGGTGCAACTAACCATAGGCAAAACTGCCCTACAGTTTGTAGCATGCTACAGGCCACCCTCTCAAACTCAGGAACCCCACTCAGCCTTCCTGAAGACACTGGAGAGTATGAATGTCTCTCCAAATACCATCATATTGGGAGACTTCAACTACCCAAACATAGATTGGGAACATTACTCAAGCCCCAACACCCTAGCCCAAAGGTTCCTAGAATTCATAAAATCAAATGCGATGGAACAACTAGTCACCACTCCCACAAGAGGAAATAATATACTAGACCTGATCATCACAAACATGGGGACAAAATGCTCCACACCGGAAGTATACCCCTCATTGGTGAGATCAGACCATAAATTAATCTCATTAGAAATCTACATCCCACCACCACCCCCTGCACAGAAGTCCACAGTGAAGAATTTCTCAAAAGCCGACTTCACACTTCTTAAGACTTAAGTGGTATCTTTCAAGGCCCCTGGGCCAGTGGAAACCACAACCCACACCACTGAATCCTTTATAAATGCCTTCTACGGACACCTTCAAGAATGCATGGATCATGCAATCCCTAATAAAACCAAGACCCATTCCCACAAAGGCAGGCGTCCTGTCTAGTGGACCCCAGCCATTAACAAACTTTACAACAGGAGGAGGAAGCTACTACATGACAGAGCAAAATCCCCAAAAGGGAAGGCATCTCTGATCAGTACTAGCAAAAAACTTCGATCACTCATAAAATCATTCAAGGCCAACTTTGAGAGAAAAATCGCAAAAGACACAAAAGACAATCACAAGGCCTTTTTTAGCTATGTTAGAAACCTGAGTGGAAACTCCCAGATATGCTCAGAATTAGTCCAAAATGACACAAAATATACTGAACCCACAGATATTGCCAACATTCTGGCAGACAGGTTCAGTGCAAATTTCTCCGCCCCCGCCCCCCCCAAAAGGAGAATATCTATCCCAGCAGAGTGTAGCCTCCCTAACATCTCAGATGCCCAGGTGAGAGCCGCCCTCTCCAAACCATCAATGGGACCGGACGGTGTTCCGGGCTGTGTGCTACATGAACTCCAAGAGGAATTAAACCCACACATAAGGCTGCTGTTTAATCTTAGCCTTACTACAGGATACGTACCCAAAGATTGGCGTACAGCAACAGTGGTCCCACTCCACAAAGGAGGTGCTTCTACGGACCCTGGAAATTACAGCCCCATAAGCTTGACAAGCCTTGTCTGCAAAGCTATGGAAAGGATCATTATCGAACTCATAAACAAAGACATTGGGGACCTACAGACATTGGATCCTACCCAATTCGGCTTTGTCAAAGGCAGATCCTGCGTTTTGAACCTAGTCGACTTTTTTGAAACCATCACTAAGGCCATTGATGAGGGTAAGGCAGTTTACACAGCCTACCTTGACCTTGCAAAAGCCTTCGACACAATACCCCACTCAGGCATCATTGACAAACTCACCAGCTTAAATGTACACCCATATGTCACAAGATGGGTTGCAAACTGGCTCAAGTAAAGAACCCACAAGGTCAGAATTGCTGGAGCCATGTCAGACTCTAAGCCAGTCACAAGTGGTGTCCCACAGGGATCAGTCCTGGGACCCCTCTTGTTTGGAATTTATTTTTCCGAGGTGCAAGCACAGAGGATTGCGGCTGATAAAGTTCGCAGATGACTGCAAACTGGGCGCCATAATTGATACTCCAGCGGACACAAGCATCCTTCAGAAAGGCCTCATAGAAATGGATAATTGGTGCCAGAGCCATGGCCTTAAAC
>NC_056733.1:1683443710-1683563710 GCF_019279795.1 Protopterus annectens
TGTACTGTGTATAGAGGGTACTATATTTTACTTTAGTTAGTTAGTAGTCTGTTTTATTATTAAATTAGGTTAAAGTGAACTTATAAGTAAGGATATTACTAAGCAGTTTTTTATTTATTTAAAGGTATTTTTTTTTTCTCTCTCATGCGGACTATGTATGATAGCTAATCTCAGTATAGGAAAAGGAAAAAATCCCTTTTTTGTAATAGATTTTATATGTACTGTCTTATTATATGTGCAGTTTGAATTGTTTAAATAATAGGTAACCATAGAGTTGTAGTTCATGGCAGTGTTTGTTAGGGAATGCTTAGTTTAGGCTTTGTCATAAGTAAGGTAGAGTGTATAGGTCTTAACTATGGAACACATTTTAAACTATATAATGTAGTGTTTTATATTTGTTTTTTTTCTGTATACCTTAGGTATTACATGTTATATAAGACCTATATTTATCCTGGTCCGGGGTTAGAGTGGGTAAGCACTGGGGTAGGACGGGATATAAGAATTGCTTCCACTATATGTATGACTTTGAAATTATTGTATCTGTTTACCTATGTTTTCCCTCCAAACCTTTTACTGTATAGCCAACCTTTGAAATGTGGGAATTAGATTCATGGAATGTTAAAGGGCTCCAGAACTTGAAGAAGAGGAAACTATTGTTTCATGTATTGTTGCAGGCTAGGGTGTGGTTTATTTTACTGCAAGAAACTCATTTAATGAATGATCAATGGGCGGATATTAAAAAAAAGAAATCAGAGAGGTAATAACATCGGAAGGTAAGTCAAATAGTGCAGGGGTAGCTATAATTATTAAAGATCAATATAAAGAGAAGATTTTGGACTCTAATTCAGATAAAGATGGGAGATGGTGTTATGTCACCCTCTCGTCTACTCTATTTGATAAACCTATAGTACTTTTTAATATTTATGCGCCATGTAATAACCAACAAATATTTATAACATCATTATATTCTATTTTAACGCAATTCGATAGACACTATATAATTATGGGAGGTGACTGGAATGCTTACCAAAATCTGAAGTTGGATAGATCTTGTCCACAAAGAGCATTTAATAAGCATGGTGTATTAGCACTGAATGATTTAAAAGAAGATTTTCAATTATATGACCCATTTCACTATTTAAATAATGATAATAGTACTAATAATTTTACTTTTTATTCCCCATGTCACAAAATGTGGTCCAGAATAGATTTTTTTTCTGATTTCAAGATCATTGATTAACTTAGACCTTACTGTTGTTACACATGCCAGATACCTATCAGATCACTCAAAAATTTCACTGAGTTTAACTAAAGAAGTAAAAGATATCGTACGACAAAGAGGGTATAATTGGTCTCTGAATCCAAACTTGCTAAATAAGGATGACATATTACAAGAAATTTCAAACTACCTTAAAGATTTACTGGGTGGTTTAAATAAACATCAGAATGCCCCAGATATTGAATGGGCTGCAGTTAAAGCTCAAATAAGAGGGGTCCTTTTGCAAAAAGCCTCTTATTATAAAAAATATTAAATAAAGACATTCAAAACTTGGAATCCAAAATTAAACTACTCGATCAAGAGCTAATGTTAAACTTTAATGAGCAAACAGAGACAGAGTTGCTTAAATGTCAAAGGGATCTCTTCTTAATTCAAAACTCTAGAGTAACATTTCAAGATTATAAGACTCTAGTTAAGTATGCTAATCATGCTCAAATGCCATCGAGAGTGCTGACTAGGATCATTAATCAATCAAAAACAAATGGGCAAATTTCAGAAATACAACTTAATAATAAGATATATCATAAAACTGCAGATATTATTGATATCTTTGAGAAAATATATACTAATATTTATGAGGGGCAGAAGGATATATCCTCTAATACAGTTTATGAACAATTTTTACACCTGATTAAGTTTCCAAAAATAGGAAAGGATTTTCAAAATGATTTGGTTAAACTGATATCAGAAGAAGGAATAATATATATAATTGAGCATATGAAACCAAAGAAATCACCAGGTCCTGATGGGTTGACAGTGGAGTTTTACAAGAAGTTTGCAGAGTCTATTGGTAAGATACTTTCAGGTGTGTTTAACTATATAATTAGGAATAAAATTCATGATCCTCATCTTAATGCTTCTAAAACTATTCTTATACATAAAGTTAACTCAGATCCCCAGAATCCAGATAATTATAGACCAATATCATTAATTAACATAGACATGAAAATTTTAACCTCAATTATAGCATTTAGATTGAAGAAAATCATGATTCATATAATATCTAAAGAACAGGCTAGATGTATGACAGGTAGACATACAAGTGATAATACACTTTCATTACATACCATGATAGCGCATGCAAAGCAAAATAATCTGAATATATATGCTCTTATAATAGATGCACAGAAGGCCTTTGATAGGGTAGACACAAATTTTCTGTTTTATCTCTTACCTTATTTTAATATATCACCGGAATTTGTTCAAATCTTACAAATTTTATATAGTAATCCTTATACTACACTGTATATTAACAGAAGTTTTTCCAAAAGAATACAGATTAGGTCGGGAACGAGACAGGGTTGTCCTTTGTCCCCTTTACTATTTAATATTTATCTTGAACCCTTGTTCTTATATATTAAGCAGAAGGTTTATCATAATGTCCCAATAATGTATGGAACTAAACTATTAATGGCAGCTTTTGCTGATGATCTGAATATTTATTGTGCATCTCCAATATCAGACACTGAGAAGATATTGAAAGCAGTTAATGATTTTTCAGAGGTTTCTAACTATAAAATTAATTTGGGGAAAACCAATATATTCCCTTTAAAGACACCTAAACCTTTCTCATTATTACCTTTAGTGGGCAGGTAACATTCAAAGATAATATTAAATACCTTGGTGTTGTGTTTTCCACAGATAATAAAGATTTCTATAATAATAACATTAAAATAGTTTGGGAACAAATAGTTTCTGATTTTGTGAGATGGAAAAATTTGCACTTGCCAGTATTAGCAAAAGTTTCTATTATAAAAATGAATGTATTGCCACGGTTACTGTATATTTTTAGGTCAGCCTATTTATCTCTTTCAAGAACATTTTTTAAACAAATTCATAAAGATTTGGCTAAATTTATTTGGGAGCCAAAGAAAACTAGGGCATCTTATGACAAATTAATGACCCCAAAAAGTAAAGGAGGTCTGGAGTTGCCTAATTTTGAAACGTATTATCTGATTGTGAATTCTAATAGGATTTTAAGAATGGCCAATCATGAGATAACTAGTACTAAGTGGACACCAACTTGGCTAACCCTGAACTATCAATATGTTTTAAAGTTGAACATTAATCCTAAAGCAATGTCCTTTCTAAGTAAAGATATTCTGAAGGTATATGGGATTGTGGAACACATTAAAACTGAAATATTATCTTTACAGAGTCTATTTCAATCATTGGATTTACTTCAGCATATGATGGTCTTTCAGCCCTTTCACAGGAACCCAAATGTAAAGCTGAACAACCAATTAATTGATCTAAAGAAGTTTCCATTAATTGTGAATTTAATTATGATTGATATATATAAACATCGGGATCGATCGCCCAACCAAATAAGAGAAGAATTCAATTTACCTAAAAATTAACTGATTATTCTTAGACAAATTAGAGAATTTAATATAAGTTACCTACAAAACTTTAAACTGGGTGAAGAGACTATAAATAAATGCTCTGAGGTGTGGCAAGCTTTCAAACAGGATATTAAATGTATAACAGTTACAAATAAATTAATTAAAGAACTTAAATTTCAAGGTAAAGTTTTGTTATCAAATTACTGGGAAGAGAAAATACTATTAACAGATAAAAGTAATATGTTAAAGGCAATTGAATTGACTATTAAATCAACTTCTCTTTAAAAACTGTTATATACACAGCTGATGATTTGGAATAATGCATATTATACACGCCTTGCCCTGCATAAATTTAATTCTAAAAACTCTGCAACATGTCCATACTGTAAAACTCAACCGGCTGATCTTCTTCATATGTTCTGGAGCTGTAAGTGTGTATACAAACTGTGGAATTCCCTTAAAATTCAACTTCAGAAAGTGGGCTACCAAAGTACAATACTGTCTTGGAAATTTATGATTTTGCATATTCCCCCGAAGGAACTTACCAGATCACAGAGTATAGTTCATATTAATATTTTCTTATTAATGAAGCTTTATATAGCTTCAAATTGGCTAGACTCAATTAAAACATCATGGCATAATTTCAGAGTGTTGGCGACAAAACATATACTAGCTCATAAACTACTTTTAAATTCACATAGTAAGGGTATCAATAATCCGAAAATTTGGGAACAGATATTTAATATTATATTAGCATAAAACTTTTGAATTGAAGATAGTAATAATCATTGCTATATTTGGAGAGAAATGTCTAATCAAACTGTTCAATATTGGAAACTTACTAATTATTCGTGTGTATTTCTTATATTTCTAATGTCTTATATGGAAGCATTCTTGTAAATATTGTATATTGTTTGGTGTGATTGTTACAGTGTTATTTAGTAGTTTGCATTTTATAATTTTGTATGAAAAGTATATAACAATAAAGATTTATTATGGAAAAAAAAATTATGATCACTATTTGTGAGAAAAAAATAGATTATCAAGGAACAGATTCTTGTATCAGTATTAATTTTTCAAACATGTAGGGTTTTACTGCTGAGACAGGAGTGAATCCCCTTTCTAAGTCAGAGTATACCTAAAGTTCATAAAAATCACTGATGCTTCAGTCTTTGATCTTTGCTAGCAGTGCTCTTGCCAGCAGCTGTGATGCACCCGCAGTTATCGTCTTCTGTAGTTCATATGAGTCACCTCTACTTGTAACATATTTAATCAGACTTGAAATGTATTTATTTACATATTTTTACTTTATTAATTCCACACAATATGATACATTCCCATGCAATCCTCATGCATGGAACACAATACTTCATCAATGGTTGGCTGCTTCATATACTATCGTAATCTAGCCCCTCTTGGTTTCCCTTTGATTTTACCCTCTCCTTCCTCTTGGTATGATTTTCACTCTTATTATCTTCTAATACTGCTTCCCATATATTTTTTTGTTTATCTTTCTCCTCCACTTCTTTCTTCATCCTAGTCACTTTATGTCATCTTCTCTCCATGTTTGGGAACTTCTCGAATAATTCATGGCATTGAACTATTTGTGATATTCGTGACATTTCTCTCAATCACCATAATTCTGTTATGGTTATATTTATGTTTATTGTTTGTAAATATTCAATGCCTTGATTATGTTCAATATTTGGAAATGTGAAACCAGTGTAACAATGTATTTAATGAAACTCATTACAGATTCATATTATGCTTGTAGTGTGTGTGCATAGAACTTATCTCCCTGGGCCCCTGTTGAAAAGAGATTTTACTCTTCAATCAGACTTTCTTGATAAACAAATGCTAATAAATAATAAATAAATAATACATTTTACCTTACTGCTCTGTGGTAGGATTGTTTTAACTTCTGTACTCAGCAATCTGAAAATGTCTTATTTCTTTTTCTTTCAAGTTGCTGTTCTCTTTCTTTGTGCCCCATATACAGAATTCCCAAGTATGTTTTGCTTCCTTTTGAAATATGTCTCTCCAAATCTTCTTTGCCTGTTTCCAGACTTACTGTACCCACCCATTGCCCATAATGTGCACAATTATTGCCTCGTCTTCCTGTCACCCCCAGCATCTACTTCCCTCCTTTCTGCCTTAAATCTCATGAGTGTTAGACTAGACACTATCTATGCAAAATTTTCAGGCTTTGTCCTCCTCCTCTGTTTACTTTCTGCATATAATTCACTGCCTGAATTATCTTCAGCCAGTATCCTCCCTCCACCCCCTCACATCGTTTTCTCATTCGGTCTTCTTTGACCTTGGTCCTTCCTTCCCTTACCCATTTATACTTTTGTTTGATCCCTTGCCTCCCTAATCACTTCAGTTTGCACAAGAGTGTCATCCTCTATCATTTAGCCTCTCTTCCTGCCTGTTTCATTTTCCCATTATCTTCTATGTATTCATTTTCCAGGTCTAAGTAAGAACAATATAGTTCCACCATCAGCCTTATGATATTCTGTATTAACTCCTCCATTGTTTTTAATTTCTGCACACCATTTTTTTCTCTGCATAACAAATCTTCATATTCAGCTATCCTACGTCTACAGATTTCCCCATTTTTCTACCTATATTTGCTATCTCACCATTATGTTCCCCATAGTTTTGTTTTAAGGTTCCTTTCAATCCACTTAAAAAACATCACAGCTCTTTAACTGCCACTTCATTCTTGTCTTTTGGAAAGCTTCTCCATAGCTCCCTCTATGTTGCTCTGTTATGCTCATCCCCCTTATTTTCTTCTTCAATCCCTTGAATTATGTAACATGTCAGTGCACACATATGGATATGCAGGAGGACCTATCCCTCTCATTCCTGTTTATTGTCTCACTCACTCTTTTCCCCTTGCCTTTATTGACCTAGACCTCTATATCTTTTTTTCACTTGTTGTAACCATTTGTCCAGAATGTTTATATGTATGTTGTGGAATAGGTGGAGGATTATGGGTAGTATTATCCTCATCATATATGCCTGTATCCAACTCATGTCCTTTTCCCCTGCCTGCTTTTGCTGTAGTGTCTTCCCTATGAATTCCTAACTCACTATACTGACAAGACTTCTTTTCTGTTTTCAGTAATTCTTTGTGATGTATGTTCAACCATCTTTGTGCATTTTGTATATCGTGTCCCCAGAATAACATTGCTGTCATATTATTGTGACTTTTAGTATATAGACTTGTAGCATGGGTAGAGTACAGACTGCAGCATGGCGCATAACTTTTCTAATTTGGTAATGCATAACCTACATTTTTATATATATATTCCCTTTTTCTATAGACTCTGTGAAAATATACATACATATGACATATTTCATATACTGACATATTTTACTTTTCATATTTTGATTTAAATTCACACCTCCTTAGCTACATGTCTTACATCTTGATTTGCATGTGATTATTCGAGTAGTTATCATTGCATGCCTTTATAAATGTGAACTTTACTATTTTCTCTTCTTCTGATCACATTATTTATACTCTTTCTACTCTGTTGTGGGTTGTATAGTGTTCAGTGAAAAGAAATTCAGTTGCAAGCACTGCTACCTTTCTTAGACGTGCCAATGTTTCCAAATAGCAGTATTTATGCTATAAATGCAGAAAAGTAACATGGACAAAAAAGTGCCAAAATAGTTT
This sequence comes from Protopterus annectens, assembly GCF_019279795.1. Taxonomy (NCBI): domain Eukaryota; kingdom Metazoa; phylum Chordata; order Ceratodontiformes; family Protopteridae; genus Protopterus; species Protopterus annectens. The sequence goes on from NC_056733.1 coordinate 1,683,451,020, forward strand.
ACCATGAAAGAGTAATTGTATTAAGGAAGGAAACAAATTCCATAATAAGAACTTGAAAGGCACAGCTTTACAGCTTTAAATATATAATTTTATAACCAGCCTGAAGCAGATATCAGATTAGGAGTCCTCATTTTGGTGAACATTTCTCATTCATTCTGAACAAAACAGTTGTATTAACCATTTTACTTTTCTTTTATAAGAAACATGTACCATGTGTGCCATATAAGTGTGCTTCTATTAACAGTTGTTCTGAAATGCAGGCAGCTAGATGTCAAAGTACTGACATCTGTAAAATGGAGTTTACATATTGCTGTGAGGTTTTCAGATTAAGATTAATTTGGAAGAAGGTTAGGATTCTGCTTTGCAAATAATACAGCTCCATGTATTATTCATTTTAACAGATTAATAAAGCTTTTCCACTCATATTTTGTTTTAGAATGTTGCCTTGGAGATGTACAAAGCAGCCATTTCCCCTTATAGCACAAATTTAAGGACCCTTGAGGCCTAGCAGAGAAGAGAATGTAGAGAGACAAGCAATGGACATAATTAGCTCGCCTAACTTCATGACAGATACAAAGATAAGTGCAGTGGTAATTTAATGGTTGCTCTGAGTTTCAAAGCAATATGAGAATGGTATGTACAAGCTGCATTCTGAACAGGCTTTACTAATCTTTAAGATGCAGTCACATTATGTTCCATGTTGAGTCTGGCAGTTTAAAGATTCAGATGTTGCTGCTTTAAAATGGATCAATGAAATCATCTGATCTCATAAGATATGTATACTAATTTGGTTGTGAAAATGAAGGGGATTCTTTGAACCATTCATTTTCTAGAAATAGCTAGTGTGTCTGTCTCTTCATATTAGAAAAAAAAAGCTTTTTGAGCTATCATTATGGCATTTTTTTTAATTATAAGTTCAAATTAGTGAACTCCTGTTGCTAATGCATCCTTAATGCATACTTTCTGAAAAAAAGAGATATTGTTATGTGATAATGTGAATGTGTGTGTGTAGGGAGATGAATCCAACTATACCAGCTTTTATTACATATCTGATTAAGGTTTTAGTTATTGAGAGGTGATGAAGTCCTTTTCTTGAGTTACTTGTTTAGTTAAAAGCTTGCTGAACAGATGATGTTAAAAACACTGTATCCCTGCTTTGGCATGATATAATTTCAAATCAGGTCCTTGTGGTCATAGGAAATTCATTAACTTTCTTTACTCAGTTCGTTAGTAGCTGGTGCAACGGATTAAGGCTAACAGCTGATAAAGACCCACGTCCTGTATTCTTTGGTTTGATTCTCCTCCTCTCCATCTGCATACTGTGTGAACTTGATCAAGTCACTTTCACAGACAGCAGTTTCAAATCAAGACTGAAAAGAGGTGTATATACTAAATGGGTTAGCCTTGCTAAAAAAATGGAATAAAGAAAATAAATTAAATACATGTTACATAATATTTATGAATGAGAGCCCCCTCTAGGCTAATTAAAATAATGAAATTTGATTTTCATAACATGAAATTAAGGGAGTAATACTAGTGCTTGTTATTATAATTTTTACTTATTACACTGGTTTCATGATAACGTTTTAACATATCATTATATAAGTAGAATAAATGCATTTCAGATATATGATGCTAACTAGATTAAACTGGTAGTATTACAGGAAGCAAATGCACAGATTAATATAGTTTGCATGCAGACATATTTGTTAAGAGACACAGAGTAATAGTAAGAGGGGAGAAAGAAACAGCAGGGGCTGGGGGTAATGATGGAGATCTTAGAATAACTTAAAATGTCGCTAAGTAGGGATAGGTTAATGAGTAGGAAAGGGTTAAGCTGTGGCGATGTTGGGAGATGTGATCAGTAGGAAGTGAGGCTGTCAGGGGAGGGGTTTTCAAAGTTTTAAGGTTAGGTAGTGGAAAGTTTCAGTCTTTGATATGACTATGCCTATGGGCTGTGTTGTTGCTTGCTCATTGTTTGAGAAGTTCATTTCAGTGTTGCATTGGATTTGGCAAAAGTGAGCAGTTAATCAATGGGCATTACTTAAATGATTTTTTTTGGTAGATCAGGGTCAGAAGGAAGAGATGGAAGGTTTGATTATTTTTGCAGTATGTGCTGTGAGATGGGCATTCCATTAGCAGGTGCCAAGTTAGAGGGTCTGAGTAAAATATTGAATATTTTTTGTTTGACCTTGGATGTGGCATGAGGCCTTTTCTGTTGACCTCAAGACAAGTTGGTGAAGTTGACGGATATAAATTGGTGGGTTAAAGAGATGGACAAGATCAGGATTAAGGAAATGATGGAGCTTTTAGAATTGTTGAGTTTTGCTTTTTAGGCCATTTAGGGCGGCGCAGTGGTGCAGCGGTTAACGTTGTCGCCTCACAGCAAGAGGTTCACCGGTTCTATTCTTGGCTGGGTCCCACATTCCAAAGACATGCATCTGGAGCATTTCTCCTCCGCTGAAAACAGGCTCTGTGGAACCTAGTCGGACTTTCCCGGTCAACAAATGATAAATAAAAAAAATAAATAAATAAAATCTTTGGTTGATAATCATCAAGATGGTTAAGCAGGATTTGAGCATATGATCAGTTTTTTTGGTGGTTTCAATAGTGTTCCTTGAGGCAGAAAGAGTGAGTAATGCTTTATGAGTTGTGTTTGTTCACAGAAACTGCAAGATCGCATGGTATGGGAGCTTATTTGGAAGGTGAACGGCTTGCAGCAAGGTGGCCAGAAGGGTGGCTGGACGGGTGATGGAAAGATTCTGCAGTTCTTGAGATTATTCCCATTTGGGCAACATTGGTTGTGTGGAGTATGTATCTGAAGAATCATGGATTGATGCTTTTTTGAGTAATAAGGTGGTGGTGCAAGGTTTAGCTAAAAAGACAGTGAGGTATTAGTTTTTACTGTTAGTTTTGAGGAGGCTGGTGTTGCAGATCCTGCAAGTTAATTTCAATTTTCAGCTAGGTATTTGATGGGCAAGGTGAATCATATAGCTGGTAGACTTTTTTGGTTTCAGTTTTCCAGGTTTTGGTCACTGGTATTGGAAACAAAGATGGAACTGGTAGCACTGATGGATGAAGTGTGAAACACTGGACACCGGAAGTCCATAGCAGTTGGTTAAATCCATGATCTTGGGCATATAAAATTCAGTATTAGTGTCATTTTCATCATTTTCTTGAGTGGAAGTGGTCAATAGTTTTAGTGATGCAATATGTAATGCATAGATGGTGTCAAGGTAAAGCTGTTAGATCAGTTAAGGTTCATTTAGCCACTCTCAGTGTGTAGTAACTATATTGGCAGGTTTAGAAGATGTAATGGAAGACTTGGATTGTGAGTAGGACGTCGAAGGGTTGGGATAGACTCAAGGTTAAGAATGAGGATGTCCATTTTCCTGTGACAAAGCAGATTTTTAGAGGGCTCTTGAATTTTTTTTTTTAAGTCAGAAAGCTTGGTGAAATATATGCTTTAGGCAGTGTTGTCAGTGATCATGTATGTGGGACCTTTTATAGTTAGGGAATTGTTAAGCCCCATAATTCAATAAAGCCTACACAAAGTTCAGGCATAGTGGCATGTCTCGAACACAGAGTTGGGAGCCTCCTGGCACTATTCCGGCATGGACCCAACAGAATAATGCAAATCTCCTCATTTGCTGGTGAAAACCATGCAAATGAAGTGAATTTGTGATCCAGAAAGCAGAGAGGCATCCTTGCTGGAGCCGTGTATGCAGCAGTAATGTATGCGGTTAGTAACAGCATACTTTACTGCAAAAATAAAAATGGAGGCATGACAACTTAAATGAAAGCATGAATTATGTTCATTAGGCATGCCAATGGCTAAAACTATGGCCATTGGCATGCCAAATAATTGCAAAATCATAAAAATAATTTTTTTTAACAGATACAGGCCATTAAATTGGAGAACAGCGGCACGTAAACAGGGATCGTGGAAAAATTATAAACAGTGGGGAAAATGCAATGAAAGGATATTTATAATTTTACCATTATATTGGCTAACATGCAGACTCATAACAATGACAGGTAGCAGTGGTTGCTAAGGCTATAGGCTCTGGGATAGTGGTGTAACTAGGGTATAAGCCAGTAGGGGTATGTAAATGAGCTAAAATTATTGAATAGCAAAATGGGAGACCATGTCAATGGGTACCTAACCATGTAGGAGCTATAATGCGGTGGTGTAGGCAGAAGAAGCAGCTAACAGGACAAGGAGGTGTGTCATGCTTGGTTTAATGACATCGGAGCTCTGCGGCTTCTATCTGTGCTCAGCTAAGCACAGCTAAGCAAGGGGGTGTGTCTGAAGCTGCTTAGCTGTGCTTAACTAGCTCAAAAAATGCTGTGCGTGTTCATGTTTAGGGGATGGCCCTTTCTGCTCAGCAATGTTTACACTAGCTGAAAACAGTTTAAGCGGCATGCAGCAGGGCTTAAAAGGGGAGGAAATTGGAAAAAAAAGGAAATAGCAGAATAAAGGCAATTAACTACAAATCACTAATAAGGCTTCTGCCACTCACAGTGGCCCATTCAAACCTCTCAGTAATATAGCTGGCATGTGGAATGCATCATAGTCAACCAATTACACAGGCATTATCTGCAGCACACCAGTATAAATTATGCAAACACCTTTCATTCTGTTTTTTTCGCACAAACTCTGCACCATTGGAGTACACACTTGGGAATTTTAACTGACAAAATGATAGGGGCTGCTGCTGCTTAGCTACATCTCTACATGTTACAGACTGAGAACAGTGATGAGGATGATGCTGACAACCAGCCCAGACTGAGGAGAAGAAGAGTGTTCAGACCCAGGATAACCTTTCAGGGGCTACATGAGCTGGAGATAGTAGAGTGCTACAGGGTGGACAAAGATATACTACAGCAACTCACAGAGCTCTGCCACACTCACCTCAGACCAAAAGGCAACAGAGGGGAACACATCCCATTCGAAACAAAGGTATGTATAGCCTTAAAAATACTAGCTACAGGCATTTTCAAAAGATCTACTGGGGACATCATGGGGGTTACACAGGCATCTGCATCCAGGGTACTCTACCAGTTCCTGGATGTCATGCTAAAACATGCCAATGAACACATTTATTTCCCCAGCACCCCTGAAGAGAGGGCCAGCAATATGCATCTCTTCCACTGTGTAGCACACTACCCAGAGGTACTGGGTGCCATAGACTGCACCCACGTCCACATCAAAGCACAACCTGGTGAAGACGGTAGCGTGTACGTCAACCACAAGGGCTGTCACTCCATGAACTGCCAGGTCATGTGCAATGCCCAGAGCATTATCATGAATGTGTGTGTTGGCAGGTCTGGCAGTTAGCACAACTCCCATATCTGGCATGCCTCACATCTGTACCAGGCATTTGCCAGGGGGGGACATCCTGTATGGCCATCTTGTGGGGAAAGCTGGCTATGCACTGGAACTGTGGATGATGACACCCATCAGAAATGCACACAGACCCAATGAAGAATGTCATAATGAGGCACACGCACAAACTAGGAACATTGTAGAGCATTTGGGCTGCTCAAGTCACTGTTCCGCTGCCTTGACATATCTGGTGGAGCCCTGCAGTACTCTCCAGCCACATGTGCACACATGCTCATAGTATGTGCCATGCTACACAATATGATCCTGTGGAAACTGCTGCAGCAGGAACATCACAGGGAAGGGGCACACAGCCCTCCACCAATGCCAAGGTCCCGACAGGCATAGGGGGACTCGGAGGAGGAACCCCCTGAGCCTGTCCCTGTAGGCAGATGTAGGTGTGCCCAGTATGCCCTGGCCCTGGCAAAGAGACAACACATAGCACATACACTGGCACTTTAGGGACCCGGGGACTGACACCTCTCTCTGACTCATGCACAAAGTAAAATGGATGCCACACACATCACACTACCTATACCTTACCATGTGCAGGCTGTGTACTGCGTGCATCCAACAGAGTCAGCCCTCAAGCACCATCCTCACAACTGCTGCAGGCACTCTTCTTAACAATAAATGAATGGAGTAATATGTTTTGGTAGCTTATCTAAGGTATCACTGCATGTATGCAAGGGAAAGGGGTGGCCTACCAGGATAGCAGCAGACAATCAACAGCTTTGTGGAATAACAGGAAATGTCCACTAAATACTGGCTTCTACTGAGTATGCAGTAATCCCCTAGGTGACAAAACTCACAGCAGTGTATATGGGGGAACTAACACTGGAGAGTCATAGGTCACATGCATGGATGTCAATGTTGGGGTCCCATAGTCACCCCTCAGCCTGTCCCAGCAAGTAGAAAACCATAAAGAAATATCTGGCAAAGGCCCACAAATAGGGACAATGATATAGTATTCCTTTTACAGACTTGCACAGTGATATTGCAGCAGTCTTGCAGTTGCATTAAGTCTCTGAAGTGTAAGAAGTCTGAAACTTAAATGTCTGCCATTACATTCTAACCTTCAGTCTTTAGTGATATGCCAGTATTCTCCAAGACAGGCACAACACAATGCTAAATGGAACCAAAATGTGAAGTCAACATATGCATAGTCTGTGCATATGTGTACAGTTGACTAGTATGCCCCCCCAACACACCAGTGTTCCCACAGAAATGCAGTAACATTTATGTTTGTAGGGTAATAGCAGCAGATCACACATTCCCAGGGCTGTCACAATCAACTTGATAAATCGTTGCATATCCACAATATGCAGGGGGTCAATGAGCTATGTATATGTATGGTTAATACTGTCAGGAAGTCGGCAGCACTTACTCTTGGCTGTTGTAGTTTAGTGGCCTAGGTACAGTACTGTGGTTGACAGGGTCCATGTTCCAAGACTTTCTGTGTCAACTATTTTGCATGTCAGCTACTCCTATGGTAGGAGTTGTACACACTGTCCAGAAGTCAGTATCCTTTACTGCAGGAAAGCTGGACAAATCAGGGACAGGGGGCCACACATATGGACAGTACACAGCTCGGAGTAACCTACACAGTGCCTAGTAGGACAGCAGGTACGTCAGTGTACTTCCAGGTTATAAATGGCTGCCACCTTACTATGTCACCACTGTCAACAAGTCACTGGCCACCATCCATACCCCTGGAGTGACAGGCTGTCACAGAAGGACCACAAGTATGCCTCATATATCTTTTCTGCTTGTCCTAATTTTGCATTTGCCTGCCAAACTATTTGCAAAAGAAGAAAGGTTCATGTCAAAACATCAATGGCAGACAGTGGAGAAGCAGATGACATACCCATAAGAAAAAGAAAGCAAATGCCAAGCTGGTCTCCCAACTGTCTATATTTGGCAGAGCATTATTAACACCCTGTACCCATGTGTGGGCCTGTGTCTGACTGTCATATATGAGCCTGCCCAGATGTCAGTCTGTGATGGTTTGACAGTTAGGGCCAACATGTAGCCTCATAATAACATAGCAACACAAATCATCTGAGGACCACAGCAGATGTAGTAGTGCAATGATAGACAACCTGCTAAACAGGTACACTCAGAGGTGTGAAGTCCATAACCCTGTGTGTGATGTTACTGTGTCTGTCCAGCTCACACCAGAAATACAAACACATAACAGCAGCCACTGTGGGCAAAGCCTGTGAATGGAATACAGAAGGACAAAGAGACACACATAAGGGGAAGGGGAACCACTGGCCAGACAAATGGAGAATGTGCACAATAGAACAAACTGTGCAGCAACATAGGTTCCCTGGAGTGTATGGAGTCAGAAAACATCACCCACAACTACACAACACTGAGGTCCTCAACAAAACAAAAACCTAAACAAATGACACCTCAGAGGCAAAAACGGATAAGAACTCCACAAATCCACACACCACAGACCATGTATAGTCCACACACCAGTGTCTTGCAACCACTAAGGCCTTACCATAAACCCAACATATTACTCATTTGAGACTCCATTGTGAGACATGCAGATGTGCCTCTCACCAGTCTGGATAAGGAGAAATTCATACTTACTTATTTGTCAGGTGCCAGAATCTGCCACATCATACATACGCTCAAGGAACTCCACAGCAGGTACTGTTATGACTCTGTCCTAGTCCACGGCAGTGTGAATGATGTCAGATGTACCTCCCTGGACTATAGGAAGACAGACATGATTCAGCTTGATGAATATGTGTCCCATGCAGGTATGTCCCTAGCCTTAAGCAGCCTTCTACCATAACCCAGAATAATGGCTCAATGCAAACAGAAAATGATTGTCAGTAACAACTGGCTGACTTACTGGTATCATCCCAGGGGGATCCACTGGCTGGCAGCCCGGGAACATATGATCAACATACCATGCTGCTTTGCTAGAGATGACCTGCATCTGTCTCACTTTGCCTTCAGCCCTCTGGCAAAGGCTCTTGCCTCCCCCATAGTGCTTTTTTAGGGAAAGTCACGGGGTTCATACTAACAACATAAAACACTCAACAAATGCAAATTAAAGGCAATGCCAGTAAATGCTAGGAGTCTAAACAGGAAAATGCATGCATTGCAAGTATTCATAACCCTGGAAGATGGTGACATTTGTGCACTCCCAGAAACCTGGGCCACAGCTGCGGAGAGCAACCCAACCTTACCTGATCACTCATCCTATCACACAACCAGATTCCAAAATGTGGGCAGCCAAGCCAAAGGAGGTGGAGTATAAATATATATTAGAAAGACAACACATCTCCAGGCTGGTCAAACAGTCTGACACACACAAGATACTCCAAATGCAGTTAACCATTGACAAGACCCCTATGCAAATTATATAGGTAGCTACAGGCCAACATATCTGACTCAGGATACCCACCCCACATATCTGGCCCTCTACAAATCTATCAAGATCCAACCTTTACCCTGATCCTGGCTGACTTATATTACACAACCATTGATTGGAAAAACAACCATGCCAGAACAAAAATGCACAGAGATTCCCCATCTTATAAATGCAAAATCCTTAGGAACACTGCTTGAAACCCCCACAAGATGTGATACATATGTCGGACTTGGCAGTAACCAACATGATTAACCACTACTTCACTCCTATTGTATCATCCTCCCTGGCAAGATCCAGCAAAAAAGCGATCGCATTCGATATCACCATTTTTCCTGACCCCCCCCCCCTTTAGCCATGGTAATATGAAAATGTCTTCCAGGCTGATCACAACCACCAGATGGATGGTATAAACAGCTGAACAGCAACCTACCCCACTGGAGGAACAGGCACCAACATCCAAATGTACACAAAAGTACTATACCAGCATATATATATATAGAGAGATGCATGGAATCAGGAATACCTGAAAGGACAACATCATCATCCGCAAGGGAGAGTAAACCTGTCTGGAAACATCTGCAATAAAGGAACTATATAATAAAAGGATAACATAGCTGTCCCGGACCGAGAAGGAGCAGGTGCACAGTTGGAAGTAATCACCCCTTAGCCTGAACAAACAAATAAGAACACCAGTGAAATCCTCTAAAGGCAACTCTGAGCCCATATTACCCACACCTAAGACAGACTATCATAAGGCCTTCCTCACATATGTCTGCATTCCCAAAGGAAGCTCCCAGAATCTGTGGAGAACTGGTGGTCAAGGACACCGCACACACAAATGCTATAGATATAGCCAATCTACTGGCTGACAGATTCAGCAGAAATGTCTTACCTCTTCTCCCATCAGTAAAGTAGGACATCCCCAGTAACTGACCACCCAACCATTATCACTAGAGAACAGGACATTACTGCCCTCTCAAAGCCAAGAAGACAGCCACCATGGGACCTGACTGCATCCCAGGCTGCAACCTACATGAACTCAGGCATGAACTGGCAGCACCATTACACACCTTACTCAGCCAAAGCCTGAATACTGCCTTTGTCACAGCTGAGTGGCGGACAGCCACTGCCATCCCTTTACCCAAAGGTGGAGTGTTCACTGATCCAGGAAATTAAAGATCCATCAGCCTAACTAGCCTGATCTGCAAGGCCATGCAATGAAATATCATGGACCTCATTAACAGGGGCATTGGCAAACTCCAAATACTCGACCCTACACAATCTGGCTTTCTCAAGGTGAGGTATGTCAGTGAAATCTGGATGACTTTCCTGAGACAGCCAAAAAAGACATGGATGAGGGAAAGATGGTGCACACCAGCCACCTTGACTTGGCCAAAGCCTTACACATTATTCAGCACTTGGCCATAGTACATGAACTCTGCCAACTAGGCATCAATACATATGTTACCAAAAGGATAGCAAACTGGTTCATTGATAGAACCCACATAATCATAATAGGGGTAGCCACCTCAAGCAGTACACCCGTAATGAGTGGCATACTCCAGGGATTGGTCTTGGGGCCTCTGGTATATGGGATATACTTCCCTGAGGTGCAGGCCAAAAACACTGGCCTATGGCTGACCAAGTTGGCAGATGACTGCAAGCTGGGAACAGTCATCAATACCCACAGTGATGTGGACATCCTACAACAGGGTCTCACCAAAATAAATGACTGCAGCCAAAAACATGGCCTCAAGCTGATTGCCTGCAGCTGCATCATAATCCTCTTTGGGGAGACTGACATCCCCACATATTATCACATTAACAACAGTGTCCTACATAGATAATCAGTAGTAAGGCATTTGGCCACCCAGGTTGACAGCAAACTGAATTCTGAATACCATGTAGCTTCTGTTGTACAGAAAGCTTCATAGATGGGCCAACACAAAAGTAAGGGTACCTCATCCAGGGACAAAGAGTCATAAGATCTATGTATTCTAACCGGATAAGGCCAATTATTTTATACAATAACCCTTCAGAATGAACCTCACAAAGCCCATGCAGCAGCTGGAGAGACCACAAAGGTTCCTCACCAGGAGAATCCAGGAACTCAAACACCTACCCTACACATATAGGCTAAAAGCACTGTCCCTCTACTGAGTTCCATACAGACTACTCAGAGGTGTCCTCTGTCTGGCATACAAAGCACTCCAGACCCTGCCTTGTTGGGACTGTTGCACATCTGGAAGTCAAGGCCCACTCAATTAACCTGTAGTTGCACAATCAACCTGGTCTGTGATATCAATAGGGCTTGTTGCTGTAACAGATACATGTCCCACAAACTCCTCCAACTATGGATTACACTCCCTGTCCACATCAAGCCAAGTACCTCAATACCACTTGTGAAGTGCTCCCTGTATATGTGCATAGGAAACAGAAAATACAGTCCTGTGATTCCACCTGTGTTCCTGCTGGACAGGTGCTCTGGGTGCTTACATGTCTTAACATGGGCTACACTCTCGTCTATGAGGGTTATATGGGCTTCTGGGCCAATAGCCTAGTAACCTCATATCAACCTATCAACCTATAAACAAATGTCTGTCAGTGGTTCAGCACATTACTCTATACTGCTCTGCCACTGACATACCTGGAAATCACAGTGCTATGTGGAATATACCACACATATTATGGAAATCTCTGCTCAGTAGAATGCACTCTGTACCCACACCAAGATATGACTTTTCAGTTAAGAAGAAGACCACACAAGCAGGAGATGCTCAGCAAGTATATCACTGAGGTGCTGGACTATTTACACAGCTTCATCAGCCAATTGGCTGTAGCCACACCTCTTTACTTGCCAGATTGGGTGATAATGTCTATAGTTTGGCTCATAAGTTTGGTCTGTGCATCATACATCTTGTATTTCTCAGGTAAAGCACTGTGATGATCTGAGGATTTCTGTCAGTAAGTAAATATCACAATACATTTCAGTGACAGACATCATTTATCTCAGAAAGTGTCTTCTAAAACAAACCCTGTTACTTTAGCAACTTTCTACGTTTATAAGAGCAAAAGTTACACTATCTCCCTATGTTTTGGCCATTGTCCCTCCATTTTGGCAGGCTATCTCCAGATTTTTTGCACTAACAGGTTGAGATGTATGGCTGTAGCACAAAAAACCCTGGACAGGAGTACAACTATCTCTGGAATGGAGTCCCATTCTTACTATAGAAGGTCTTACTTGGCATGTTCTTACACTTAAAGAATTACAGCCCATGTCTAAACCCACATCTGACTATATAACTGTCTTGTGCATACATGCCTTTGCATACAGACAGCTATGTACACCTTAACTGTCTCTACCCATATCCATCATACAGGATTACCCTCAGCTAGCTGTAGGTGGCCCATATGTGATATATCTGCATCTGCTGCATGAGATGTAAAGACATATAAATGGGCAACATATAAAATATTTTAAACATACACACACATAGACATGGGAAAGAAAGAGACAGACAGTGATAGAGAGAGAGAGAGAGAGAGAGAGAGAGAGAGATGCAGACAGAGAGTGAGTCATAGACTCATAGAAAGGCATATAGTGATGTCCGGCTGTGGACAATTGCATACCAGTTGTAACCAGTCACACATGGCAGCATGAAGGTAAGCTCCATTGTGTAATAGTAGTGTGGTAGGGGTTGTAATATTACATCACCCACCTTTGTGTGTGTGTGTGTGTGTGTGTGTGTGTGTGTGTGTGTGTGTGTGTGTGTGTGTGTGTGTGTGTGTGTGTGTTTGTAGGTGAAATTATTATGAGGCCTTTCCCACCCAGTACAATTCCCGTTGCCCACAAGGTCTACTGGTGTCATTCACCTTAGAAGTACCTTTGGACAGTTATCAGCCCTATAAGCTCTGTGACGTATGCAATAACTGTGTAACACTATACTACAAATAACTAGATAGGTAGGGGTTCTAATCTCAGTCCTGGTAAGTGTGCGTGTGTGCATGTGTGCGTGTGTGTGCGTGTGTGTGCGTGTGTGTGTGTGTGTGTGTGTGTGTGTGTGTGTGTGTGTGTGTGTGTGTGTGTGTGTGTGTGTGTGTGTAGGTTAAAGCATTTTGAGGTCTTTCTCACCCAGTACACTTCCCATTGCCCTACTATACAAGACCTGCTGATGTCATTCACCTTAGAAGTACCTTTGCACACTCATCAGCCTTATACGCTCTGTGGCACATGTGATAACTGCGTAACACTATAGCACAAATAACTAGATAAGTAGGGATTCTAACCTCAAGTCCTGGCAAATGTGTGTGTGTGTGTTGGCAAGTTAAAGTGTTTTGAAGCCTTTCCCACCCAGTATACTTCCCATTTACCCTACTTTAGAAGACCTGCTGATGTCATTCATCTTAGATGTACCTTTGGATACTGCTCAGTCCAATAACCTCTGTGGCATGTGCAATAACTGTGTAATACTGTAGTACAAATACAAATAGCTAGATAGGTAGGGATTCTAATCTCAGTACTGACAACTGTGATTTTGTGTGTGCGTGTGTGTGTGTGTGTGTGTGTGTGTGTGTGTGTGTGTGTGTGTGTGTGTGTGTGTGTGTGTGTGTGTGTGTCTGTGTGTGTGTGTGTGTGTGATGCCATTTTGAGGTTTGTTCCACCCAGTACATTTTCCATTGTCCTACTTAACAAGGGCTGCTATAGTACCTTTGGACACTTAGCCCGTAAGCATTGTGGCATGTGTGATAAATAGGTAGCACTATAGTATGTACATGTAGATAGGTAGGTGTTTGAATGTGAATGCAGCCAACTGTACTGTGCTAATGTGTGTGTTTGTGTGTGAAGCATTTCCCTTGTGGCTGTGGTGTATGTTGGTTATACCATTTTAAGGCCTGTTGACCCCTCCCCATGGCATTTCTTTAAAGAGCCAGTTGATGGCATCTGCATTACAAGCACAGTCACACATTTTCTAACACAAAGGCACTGTGGCACAGGCAATAGTCATATAATCCTGCATTGTACATAACTATAGAGGAAGGTCATATAATAGGAAAAGTGTCAACTTTGTGTGCATGTGTGTGTTTCAATGCATGTCCCCATGCAGCTGTGTATCTGTGTTTCAGATGGTTATACCATGTCAAGGGCCTGTGAATCCACCATTGGCAATCCTAACAGCCCTTGCAATTGCCACCCAATTGAATAGTAATGGCAGCCACTACAACACTATAGTAGCTCTGTGGTGCTTGTGTTATGTATACAGCAGTATCATTTGTACAACTAGGCAGGTTCAGGTTCTGCTATCAGCAAGGGCAGGTCATGAGTGAGTGTGTGTGTGTGTGTGTGTGTGTGTGTGTGTGTGTGTGTGTGTGTGTGTGTGTGTGTGTGTGTGTGTGTGTGTGTGTTTGTGTGTGTATGTATGTATGTACATACATCCCCCTGCAACAGTCTACCTGTATTACGGCCACCAGAATACCTCTCAAACCTGCACAGAAAAACATCTGGTTCAATTCATATGGAAAAATGGGGCAAACACCAAACATTGACCATAATCTTCAAATATTGTTGTGACATGCATGGAAAGTAGATACCAGAACAGGTTGTGCATGTGAACACACTTTTCAAAGTGTATGCGTCATTACATGACAATAGCTGTCATTAGTCTGCAATGTTAGTCTGTCATGATTTTTCCCACAGTTCACCAGAAAACCACACTTTATGACAGAAGGAAAGTAAGTATGTGTCAAATAGCAGGATAATCTGCAGGCATATGCAGAGGTCACAGGTATGGCCACCATCTGTAGCACCCTGCAGGTTGCAGTCCATGTTTGGCAAGGTGTGACCTGTGACTACAACTGAAACAGTAAAGAGGTACCAAGAGTGTAGGACAACAAAAATGTCATACGGTCTTGCACTGATTGCATAGAGCAGTTATTGCACAGCACACCTCAATGTTATGGCAAATAGTGCAAGCTTAGGTAATGTCACACATAGAAGATGTCATAATAGCAAACCAGAGGAAGTCCTGTGCATTGCACTTGGCATGGCCATGGAATGTCTTGCCAACTGTCACGTTACTACAGGTTGAATCCCACACTCCACATTTGATAATGTAAATTTTGGGTGGCAGCAGCTCTAAGGCATTGCGATCAGCATACCATTGTACAGTGTCAGCATGCCATATCAGCCAGTATCACACACACACAACCCCATGACAAGCCTATAAACACACACTATGATGGGTACTCTGGATGGCAACATAGTTGCATTCATGCAGTCATCATTGGCTGCTTGTATGTGGTTTACCACACACTGGTTGAGGTGAATTCACCAGGTAGGTGAAGGACTATCAGTGGGTATACATTATAGTAAGTAGTCAGTCAAAAACAATATATGAGCAGTGCATGGTGTCACCTATGCCTATCTCTGACATCATCTGCTGTATCTGTAAAGTCTATGTTAACTCCTACAAAGGTCATCCATATCCCTCAATGCACACACATGTGGCATTGGTACAGGATAATACATGCATTTATGAATATGTATAGTACAAGCTGTGATACTACCCAAATCACTGATATAGGTGTGCACTCTTGTGCATTACAAAACCCCACCCACAAATGCATTTTCACTTGACATATGCATCCAGGTGTGCAAAGGCTGCCACTATGAATGCTACAGTATGTATTATGACCACTGTCTTATATTCATGTTTTGGCTTTACTCTAAAGTTTGTATTAAATTATTACATATGTGGGGATGTGTGCCTGGGAGGCGGTGTCTTCACCAAAGCTTGGGGAGGAACTCTTCTGCTGGTGTCAGTGGTACCTTGTGTTAACCATTGAGAAAGGTTTGCCTGAAAGCTTAGCTTTTGGATAAAGGTTTTGTTCTCAACATTGTGATTATTATGTCTGTGGCACTGTGTCAGCCCTGTTCATATCATCTATCAGTACAATATCTGTGTGAGTATTGTGAACATACCACCATTACAACATGTGGCAGTTTGTTGCTGCCTGATGTGTCATGTTCCCACCAGTGAAGGCCATTCTCAGAGATTCCACCATTCATCAGTCTCAGCACAGCACATGCAGCAGCTGGGGACATCTATGATGCATTCCACCAGGGATTATGAACAGGGGAACACATCACAGGACTGCATACATTGCCTACCATTGTGTACAGACCATACATGTCCACATTTGCTAGAACTATCCACCTCAAACACTCACATTATACTCCTGCCATCTATCAGTACAATATCTGTGTGAGTATTGTGAACATACCACCATTACAACATGCATTTCCCCCTATCCTGATGTGTCATGTTCCCACACACACACACACACACACACATTCACATTCATATCACACACACACACACACACACAGAGGGTTCCACACAGGGATTACCAGGCCATCACACATCTACACACACACACAAGGCTATAACACACCCTCTACCTCTGTCATACATACTCCTCAGGAGTGACATCACACACACACACACACACACACACACACACACACACACACACACACACACACACACACTCAACCTGGTAAGTGACCTGGACTGGCCTTGTTCGCAGCTTACATGTGTCACACACAATAACCCTGCAGAAGAATCTGCACCATGTCCACATCAGGCAGGGTAGCTACCAACACCTTTGCAGATGTAACCTGGTGAAATGGATGGTTAACAGCACATGCACCCTTGGGATATCACCTGTGTTCCTGTTGGATGGGGACATCAGCTCCTGCCTTGCATACACATGGGCTAACTTGTGACTTAGGCATAAGGCTGCTCAAGGCTCATAGCCTAGTAACCCGAGATGGTAGCAGGACTACCAGAAATGTCCTGACTGCTATGACAAACTGTGTTGTTATGTGTCCACACACATCACTGCCATTGACTGCTGGGTGCCCTCTATGGGCAACATTACAGTACCAGGTCATCCAGCCTACATCTGGCAAATACGTGAGTGATACTACAGGTGCATGTGGACATTCCAGGAACATCTGAGGTACACAATAAGAAAGAGTGGTGCATATGTGGTGTAGGGTGACCTACTCACAGGTGTCTGACATCTGCATTACCAGACATCATTATTTTCTGACTGCAGTCCTTCATGGTTTGCCACTAATTTGCCAGAAAAACAAACTTTTAGGGAAAACACTGGCAAAATTATGAGGCAAATGTCAGGACATTCTGCAAAACCCTATACAGTTCAGAGGTATGCTGCAGACATAGCCATCAGGGATCTCTGTAGGTGCTGGACAGCAGACAAACATGCAACATGACAGTCCCAGAAGTGTTGTTGAGAGCTACTGTTTAAATTCCTATTTCCCATGACTGCATGCCCCCATTTGCATTCCATTACATGCTTATTTGTTTGACATATCTGGTATAGTGCTGTACCCCTGTTTCAGACTAAATCCACAAAAGGTGATGTGACAAGTCAAAGTCTGTCTTCTTGACAAAAGTATCAGACCTGTTTAGCATAGGTATCAGCTTGCCTTATGTAGGTAATGCTCATGAAGAGGTGATGTCCAGTGCACAATTTGCTAATTGCATTCAGAACAACTGGGCTGCTTTCCTATTAGCCAATGTCATGGCAACACGGTGCTATAATTAAGGCCTTCATGTGGGCCTTGCTCCTTTTCCTAGCCTGTGAGGGGGGTGTTTTGGAGGTGTTGGAGCTACAGCATCACAGAAGGTAGGTGGAAATACTGTCCACTGTTTGGAGTGATGTGTTGTGTCCACAGTTTTGCATGCTATGTCTGCATACCTCTCAACCTCTTAACCTCTTAGCACAGGAAATGTGGACACAGCACAACAAAATGTGGGACAAAGGTTCACACATAGGGAGGGATTAGAAATATTGGTGTCATAACCTTAGTGAATTGCTAGAGTAACAGTGTTTGTTTTGACATTCAGTTTCTGAGGGATTTGAAGTTTGACACTCAAATATGTATTACTATTTAGTGACCTCCATCCTGATATCATCCCAGTGATTTAGTGGAATACCACAACTGTTATGAGCAACAGGCCAGAAATTTGAGCCATAACCCTGGAAATTCTGTGGAAATCTGTAAAGTCACATGTGACACTTGCAGCATTTATTGTTCTCGTACTGGTTCTGTGTCTGTGTGTATGTCCGAGGCCCAAGTACACAGTGATTTTGGCCACTATATGTCAGAGTACTGTGTGACTGGCTATCACGATGTGTTCATATAACTCAGTTGCTGTACTCAAGAGTTCAGTTGTCCTACTGGTATGTTGGCCTGACCACAGTTGTAATGGTTCTGTGTTCATAATTTGGCACTGATGTTTTCCACCATAAAGGTATATCCCTGTACTGCCTGATAACTTTGCAAATGCATCAGCATATGGAAAACTGTACATATTTTCACAGAATGTCTGGAGTTTGCACTCATATTTTTGGTCTATTCCTCAGAATATTTGTTGTTTTCTGGCAGATAACTGAGGTAATCTGAGGTCTGATAGCACTACATAATGACAGAGGTTTGAGTTACATACTTCAAATCCTTCAGAAAATGTATGTTGAAACAAATTATGTCACTCTAGCAACATTTTTATATGTATAACTGCACTATGTAAAATATGTACCTATTTTTGGGTCTCTGTCCCCCATTTTGTCAGTATTCATCCAATGTCTTGCACTCAGAGGTTGAGAGGTATGTGCATCAATAGATTCCCAGAGCTAATTTGGAGTAGTGGTACATTTTTGTAACTCTAGTGTAGAAGGTCCTGGATTCAGGAGTTGGCAGTCATATCTGTTTTCCCTGCTGCTAAATGACTGTAATGCATATGTTTGAAAAAGCTTCAGAAGTTCCCACAACTTAAATGGTGAAGTGGCAGGTTGCTCTGATCCTAGTGCATGGGATCTTAGGTTTGAGACTTGGTAGTACTGTTTTTCCCCAATATGAAATGATGGTAATGCATGATATGTTTGAAAAAGCACCACATTTCCCCAGATCATGCGGTGGAGTGGTACATTGCTATGACTCTAGTGTGTAGAGTCCTGGGTTTAAGTCTTGATAGTGATGACCTTTTTTTTTCGCTAATGTTAAATGACCATAATGCATGATGTATTTATAAAGTATGAATAAGTGTCTCTGTTCATATGGTGTAGCAGTACATTGCTGTGACTATAGTGTATAGAGTCCTGGGTTCGAGACCTGCCAGTGCTGGTTATTTTGTTGCTGGGCAGAACAGATGCTGAATTAGTTAGAGTGATTAAAGCAGCTTTATGCAGTTTTAAGCAGGTCTGTGCAGTTTGTGTGGCTCTGAGCAGTGCCCAGAGATGCTTAGTCCTGCTTGGCTCTGCTTAGTGCTGCTTATTCCCACTTTAACCTGCTCTAATTTCAAAAAAGAAAAGAAAAAAAGGGTCATAGGTAAGTGGTGAAATGGGGCAAGCAGGGGGAAAAACAATGTGAAAGGCAGATAGGAATGTGCAGTAAGGGTGTAGGAAAGGACCATAGCTCTCCATTTCTTCTGCAACAACAGCTGTGAATGATGTGGACAATTTGGAATTTAGTGCCTCCCACCACACAAGGAGGGGTGTGGGTGACATACATTGCTTGAGTAATTCAGGGATAAATTGATTGACATCAGTGTACTTGGGGGCAAAATGGAGAGCTATGTATGGGACATGTTTTTGTTGGGGGGGACAGATGCCCCTTTTTTTAAAGGGCAGAGTGGGATGTTGGGAAAAAGTTGTAGGTACATTTGGGGAGAAAATATGGGTAGAAGAGGTTGCTTTTGCAGACAGACAAGACAGACAAGGCAGCAGACAGGGGCAGCGTATGACACATGAGGGGGTAAAAACTTTGGACGGGGAGGATGGTTGGGAATCAGAGGCCCTTGAGCCCCCAGATGGAAACAGTGGGACTGAGGTCCCCACCCATGAGGAGTCACCACTGCCCCTTCATGGCCCCAAAGGTGGCTGTGCTGGGGGCTAGACAACAGGGCAGCCTACCCTCAAGGTGTACCAGTCTGTCCTCAATCTGGCTCAGGCATCCATCCAAGTCTGCCTGGATGACCCTGCGCACCATACCTTGGAACTTCTTGTGGGTGACAGGTTCCTGTCCAGTCCCATGCCTGGGGGCCGGGCCCCGTACCCTGAGGCGGTTCCACCCAAGGGTGGTGCAGGACCAGCAGATGAGGCAGTTCCAGGTTGGTTCCTAGATGTGCTGGGTCCCAGTACTGCAGCTAGATGAGGTGGGACAGGCAGATCCACTGGGCTCTGCCTTCCCAAACATGCTATGGTGTTGAGGCAGATCCCCTGGGTTCTGCCTTCCCAAACATGCTATGGTGTTGAGTTTTTTAAATGTATTGGTTAGTCATGAACAAAACATTTCAAGATTAGTTATAACAGCATGTGTGGGTGTTCCAAATAACCCAGAACAATAGAAGTGAAACAATTGCATAACAAACAAAACACATGCATAAATGGAATAACAGTCAGCATTGTAACAGCATGCCAGTTACATTTATGGCAACAGGCCACCAACAATGGTATTTGAACAAGGTATGTTAATATGCAACCAATTAAATATATGAACAATAATAGAACACAAATCCCAATATTAGGTTTTGAGAACAATATACCCGTAGTATATGAATAACAATCACTGTTGCAGATAACAGGTGGGGAGAGAGAAAAAAAGTCCATTAACAACTGTATAGGCTTCTATTTTTCATAACAGTACTGATCAATACTCTACAGGTCTGCCCTCACTTTACATCTAACTATGGCCTATAGCTTCTGTAGCACATACATAACTGTTAAGCTCTCAACCTGGAATGGTATGGGGCAAACTGTGACAACTCTGGGTACATGACTAGAGGGGGCTTGTACATGCCAGGGTTACATATATGATGAAGAAGGTGTACCCTGCACTGATGTTGTGTGAGTGTGCTAGTAGCATACTTCACCTGGATTCATATCTGTGTCCAAGGTTATTGGCAGCAGTGACCACTAGCCATGACAGCGTGACACTTCAGAGTCATGTACTGGGAACAGTGCATGGTGTATGTACCTATCCTGCTGTCATTTACAGGCATGGGGTTGGACAGTGGAACAGTTGTACACAGTTTATTAGTATACCCTTCATACAGCTACTACAAACATTTCTTTACCTGTAAGACCTGTGGAGAACATATCTGTTAACACTACCTGACTGCATCTACAAATATTCAAGATTACTTGTGTGTATATATTCACACATCTTAGTACCACTCTCTGGATTTCAAACTGTGGCCTGGGTGTGCAAAAATGATCAACAGAGTTATTTCCCAAGACAGTGAGCTACTGGGAAACTGCTGTCTCTTGCTTGACTGAATTCTGCCTAATATTCTGTTTGAGCAGACAGTCTGACCTTATAATCTAAGTGTGGTGTCACCAAAGACTGAGGTGACAGTTGAATATGCATGCCTGAGATTCATGCATGACAGATAGTGTACTGTGTATTAATCCTTTGAAATAGTAAGATCTGGAATGCAAAGGTTAACACAAGGCAATGCTGCAGGGGACATACTATGATACAGTACACATTACTATTCAAGGTTCAGATCTTAGCGCAGGATATATTTATATCTTGTTTTAGAGCTCCACAATCTACAGTTTGAATAACAGCTGGTTATGAGAACAATCTCAGTCAATGCATGCTGTCAAATCCATATTTACTGTGAAGCACCCGTACACATTCTATTTCTTTAACAACATACCAGATTAAACACAACTGTTTGTGGTATAAATCTTTGAGTAACATGACACAGTGCTTTATTACAGTTCATATTCTACATTCAGTAGTAATGCATATCATTTAGATCAGTATTGATATGACAAATCTTATTTATTCAGTACACTCAGAACACACTACTGGCAGTAAACAATGTATGCTTCTTATTTATTGCACTATATACTGCAAGATTTTATTTATTTTATTTTATTTTATTATTTATTATTATTATTTTATTTTTATTTTGAGGAGAGTCCGATATACATGTCCATTTTCAGCGGAGGCGGAGGGGAGAAAGCTCCAGGGTACATAACAGACATAAACACATTGTTTATGCAAAAAAAAGAAAAAGGAAGATAGTTATAAACAATATAAAGATACATCACATCTTGGGAAAAAAATAACAGCAGCATATAAAAAAAAAAGATAGATTTGTACTCACCAGACTCAGTGCAGCCTCGGTAGCCTGCCTGCATGGGTCTCCACATTGCTAGCTCTCACCTCTAAGCTGTAGGGGAAAAACAACTATTATGCATACCTGTCTATCACATACTCAGGCTAGAATTTGGTAAAGCTATGGGTGAAATACTTACAAACTATTTAGGCATTGCTGTCTCAAACATTTTGGATGCATTGGGCCAAGAACTCCCCCTTCCTCTGCTTTAGGTTGGCATAGTGATGTCATACCTGCTCACCAGTTTGGGGATTCCAGTAGCACTGGCGAGGACACATGCCAGACTGTCCCAGGCCTCACATTTGTATTGGGAGCCCTGGTACTGGCCCTGCAGCAGCCTGTCATCATAGTGTTGCACAAGGAGCCCAGCCATGACCCTGGACTCTAAAATGCTGCAGTGCTGTGCCCGAAAGAACGCTCCCTCTCTAACTCCAGACATAGCTCCTGCAGTGATCAAACTACAACAGGTGCTGCCTGTAATCACCCCTGTGTGATTTAAATAAGGCATATTCCCACCCTTTGCCATCATTGAACTATTTTCAAAAATGCTGAGCTAAGCTCAGCAATGCGCACACCCACTAACCTGAGTTGAGCTGTGCTTAAAGTAGCAAATGCTAAGCGGTGCTTAGCAGTGCACAAATTGGCTTAGCTGAGCTGAATGGTGCTTAGAATTGGACTTTCTAAGCAATGCTCAGACCAGCTACGCGGTGCTTAGCACTGCTAGGCATTGCTCACTCTTCATTTAATGAATAGTCACATATTGGACATTAATTACTCATTACTGACATATTATTCTGTGTATATAGATTACTTTACATGCCTTCCACCTATGTACTTTGATTACATTACTTTGGGGTGTGATTGTACATGGGGAATTTCACTTCATATATCAACTGACACTGCAATTTTGGAAAAACCACACTACCCTGGTTAACAAATATCAATTACTACATCATTAAATAAATAAAAAATAATTTCACAATGCTTTTCCATGTAAAAGCTGAATGGCCTGTCTTGGTATTTGAGTCATGAACTACTGCAAGCAAAGCCAAAACTCTTACCACTACACTAAGTTGGCATTCAGGAATGCAGCTGTACATTTTGATATAGCTCTTATAAGACATTTAGGCACTGCTGAGTAAACTTCACATATAAATTAAAAAAAACTTCAAGTATTTTAAATATATATTTCTTACTATTTACATATCAGCATGCCATATGTAAACCACATACTACTCATAACAATCTAATGCAAAAGCTGTTAGTCCATCAACTTTCTAAGTTTGTAAGGGCAATATTTAAACTGTTCCTTTATTGTTGTCCCTTTCTCCTGCTTTTATTTCTAGGCTTGGACCAGATTTTTTGTTCTAAGTGGGGTGACATATGTGTGTCTGAGGGCACTATTTAACTATAAAGTGCCATATGGCACTTTGACAATGCAGGGGGTGTGTAACAGTTCCTGTTACACACCCCCTGTATTGCATTCCATTCACAGATCTTCTTTTCAGTGTCTGTGGACACTGTTAAGATTCTAAATTGCCGTACGGCACTTTGACAGTGCAGGAGGTGTGTGTTACAGTTCCTGTCACACACCCCCTGCATTGTATTCCATTCACAGATCTCTTTTTCAGTGTTGTTGACACGGTAAGATTCTAAAGTGCTGTACAGCACTTTGACAATGCAGGGGGTATGTTACAGATCCTGTCACACACACCCTGCATTGTATTCCATACTAAATCCTCTTTCAGTGTCTGTGGACACTGAAAGGATTTTACAAAGTGCTGTATTGCACTTTGACAGTGCAGGCTGCATTTGACAGATCTTTGAGCAATACTGCAACAAGCCCCCTGCACTGATTCAGTATCCATGTCCACATATCCGTTACAGTAGCAGCCTTCATTAATATGTAAGGCACACTGTTGAGAGAGGATGCGGACATGAACACAATTCACTTAATGTAGGAATAACACTATTCCTACATGGAGTTTATTGAATCCAGGGGAAGATCTTTTTCATGGAAGGAGGTATGTATTATGGATTCAGCTGTTTTGGTTTGGTTACACCATTTGAAACAGATGAGAGTGGACATGGGTATCAGATAGTGTTTTCAAAGAATAAGGAATAGTTGCTGGGTCCAGTAGTGTGGGTGACGCAGTTGAGGAGTTAATGTGGGGACATGGCTGATGATTTTGTTTTTCTACCAGCTACTGGTAAGACAGTGGAGTTGATCAGTTTGTTAAGATGGCACAGGGGGCATTGGTTAGTCAAGACATTGAGTGAGATAGTTTTCTGCCCATTCATTTTGGATTGTGAGAGTGACTTATTTAGCAGAGGAGGGCAAATCAGTTGAAGTGATTAAAACAACAGGGTGATGGTCATCTAAAGCCTTTTTAAAGTTATACAATACAATTATTTAACAAGTAAGTTAATTTTGTTTTTGTTTTACATGAGAAAATGTTGTCATTCTGGGCCATTCTTTTGTGTTTTTGTCATCAAAGTGAGCAGTAGTAAGAGATGGAATAAGCTTGTTGGGTCTATTGCAAGGTAGGTGGAACATTTCATAGCATGGATTTAAAGGTTTATAATCTCACTGATTCTGGGATAAGTTTGATTTGATACAGGCAACATTAGTGATTTCCAGAATTTTAGTTGTACACTTGGGCAGTTATGATCTGGAATGGGTTCCCAAAGGAGGTTGTTGGTTTGTTGGCATGTATTGTTGGAGATTTGATAAAGCTATGACAAAAATATCCTGAAATGTTGCTAGTGTGGTCTGAGATTGATCTGAGACTGGTTTGGAAGGCAGGCTAATAAACTTGTGGATTTGTGGGTTTGAGGAAGGGTAGACATTTTTTTAATCACAGAGTAGCTAGGACATTGGGTGAGTTAGGTTTGTTTGTGATTAGCCACAAGGATTTTGATGACAGAGACCCAGTCTGGTACTGGAAAGAGTGGGTACATTTGAGCAAGGCTGGCTTAGTCTTGTTTAACTTGCAGATAGCATTGTTCCTACAGGACTTTGCAAAACATTTGTGAAAGAAAAATAGAGGATCAACCTCTCATATCAGGCTTTTGGGCAGATGAACAGAGGTTCATCTTGGGCCCATCTTCTGTCCTCTCCCCTTTTATTAGTCATAGTGATTTTGGATAGGTTGGTAGTGAGGTGAGCAGTGGTACACTGCTTCACAAGTTAAGTGTGATATAAGTGAGAGGGTGAGAAATCAACACTGCCCACTAATGCTAATATTTTGTTGCAAGCTTATTGATGTATTATATGTTGAATATGTATTGTTGTGATTAATTGTGGTATATATGATGTTCATGTTAATAAACTGGTCTGAATAGCATATTTGCTGTTTTTATGTCTTGAGGCAGGTTTGAGTATAGTTTGCATGCATACATATTTGTCCAAAGACACTGTGTGGTAGTAGGAAGGGACAAAGAAAAATGGGTCAGGGGTGGGGGTATGATGGAGATCTTGAATAACCAGAATGTAGGTACATTTGACTGAGTTAGTTAGTAGAAAAGGGTTACTCTGTGGTGATGTTTGAAGGAGTGATCAGTAAGATGTGAAGTAGGCAGAGGAGGGGTTTTCTATTGTTCTAAGGTTAAACAGGAGAAAGTTTCAGTCTTTTGGCATCAGGATTGCTTAATCCCTTCTTCCCATCATAGACAGTTAATTTTGTTTGTGGAGGGTGAGCAGAGGAAGAGGGAGTTATCTGAAGCCACCTGTTCTTTTCCCCATCCATCTAGCCATCCATCCATCCACAATCCCGTTTTCCCATTTTTACATTTGGGGTTGAAGTATCACCTCATCAGTGATCATCATCTAGAGCCAAGGTTTACACCACTGAGTGGCTAGCCCTGACACATTCTTCTTCTGCCCCCCCTCATTCTTTTATTAATAGTCATGGTGGTATTGGATAGGTTGGTACTGAGGGGAGCAGAGGTACGCTGTCTTGCAAGTTAAGTGTGATCAAAGTAAGTGAAGGAATTGAACTCTGCTTTTATTCAAAAGAGGGTGACCAGTCAATGTTCCCCGCTAATTTATTTTTGTAATATCATTGATGTATGACTTGTTTATTATATACTGTTTTGATTAATTGTGGTGTATGCAATGTTCGTGTTAATAAACTGGTTATGATGGCAGATTGGGTGTGGTTTATGTCATGAGCTTGGTTTGAACAATTGCAAGTCCTGTTGACAGACTAAACTTAATAGACCAATTATGTCTAAAATTCCACATACCATGAAGTATTTTGCTTTTATGTGCATGGCGTCAAATTTTGGATTTTTCTAGACATAGTACAGAAATAGCATGCTTACTAATGATTATTACTGGCAGAAGATATATGTGCTAATTGCCTTCAGGTCTTAAAGTTCGTCTTTCCTGTGATACTGAAAACTAAAACCATAATGCCACTGGACCCTGTAAAATGATAGTGAGTTATAGTTAGCTGATTATTGATATGTCATAAGGTTAAACACATTCCTAAAACTTAAATATAATGGCAGAATTTAATATAGGCTACCTGCTGAAAAAACAAAACAAAAAAGTATTTCTTTGGAAATATTTCCCTTAGAAAAACAGTTGACAATTCATATCACTGAATTTAGCTAGAAAAAAAAAGGATAGTTATTGTAAGTAGACAGCGACTTAGCAAGCCCCACCCATTCTTAACATCTCTAAATATATTAATTCTGAGAATACATAACATTCAGAATAAAGAAATGTCATTGTTCTATGATCTGCCATTGAGCAACTAATGCAAATTTATTTAGTTATTTATCCACATTTCCCATGCTACACAATCTGATACTGTGGAAACAGCTTCAGCAGGATCTGCAAAGGAAAGGGATACACAGCCCCCCACCAGTGCCTAGGTCACCACAGCCACAGTCACAGGAGGACTTGGAGCAGGACTTCCTGCTAATGTCCCTGTAGGCAGATGTAGGCATGCTCTGTACACCCTGCCTTTGGCTAAGAGACAGTACACAGCACGTTCACCGACAACCTAGGGACCTAGGGACCAACACCTTAATCCTAATTACATACATATATTAAAATTGATGCCAGCCAACTCATGCATTCTGTACCTATCCATGTATTGGCTTTGTACTGCTTCCATCAGACAGAGTCAGCCCTGAACTACAGTTGTGTCACCTGCTACATTTGCAAGGTAAGTTCGTAACCTACACAGTATTCTAGGGGATTATTATGATACGTAATTGTAGCTATGGACCTAGTACATTATGCAAGTTATTAAAGTCGGCTATTTGGACAAAAATGACATCCACAAGGGACTAGAGACATCCATTCCACTATCATCTCTCCATTTGTAGTCAGTAGGCCTCATGCATGGAATATCCATAAAGTCCTACTGAAACAGATTGCTGGTACATCATTCAAGGGAGATGTTAGCATGTGTGGTTAAATTACAGTCTGACTAGTGTGCATCCTAGCAGAACATGAGTTTTGCTCCCCCACCCCTTAAAACAGCAGTGTCCCATTGTAACTGCTATAATAGTAACTCATCTATGCTATATGAGCATTTCACGCAGTTAGTATGCCACATAGTCTCAGAACAGCAATACAGGATTTGATTTTACATCGTATGTGTTAGGTAACTGAGAAATACAAGTACATATTTATGCAGGTGATTGTGTGATGAATGATCCCCTTTCTATCAAGCAGTGTGACTCAAAGGACTAAGGCAGTTAGTTTGTATGAGGGTGATCAGGGTTCTAATCCTGAAATATCCATTTTTTTGGATGTGAAGCAGTAATAAATTGTGTTTTACAGACTGACTCTGTGTCGGCTATACTATTATTAACCTCTTTCACGTATTAATTAAACATTTGCATGCTGTGCTGCTAATCTAAGACCTATTTAAAAAGTCTATGCCAATATGAGTGAAGTGCAGCAGTGCAGAAACAGGTTCAAAGATCACACCGTGTAACAAACAAAATCCTAGCCTGGAGTACTGCTAGGTGTGAGCTGGAGTCAGTTTATGGAACAATAAGTCTCTGCTGTAGGTAATGTGCCTCCCCATTGTGTACTGCTTAGCAATGCATAAACACGTCCAAAAATACCAAAGCACAAGCCCATATACTTAAACATAGCTGAAATCCATTGTGCCTCGCACAATTTATTTAAAAAAAAATTATATACATATATATCTATAGCTATACACATATATATATTTAGATATCTGTCCCTCTCTCTCTCTCTCTCTCTATATATATATATATATATATATATATATATATATATATATATATATATATATATATGTGTGTGTGTGTGTGTGTGTGTGTGTGTGTGTGTGTGTGTGTATGTACACATACACATCTCTCTCTTCCTATACACACACACATATATATATATATATATATATATATATATATATATATATATATATATATATATATATACATATATGGATCTATGTTTTTAAATCGAAAGTATGGTTCTTCGGACCGTACTTCCTCGAACACACTTCCACAAAAGTGCATTCCATTGAAAATGCACTTTTGTGGAATAAAAAAATAAAAACTAACTAAAAAAAGAAAAAAATAACACACTAAACAGTGTTATGCAAGGGGGCATACCCCCCTGCACCCCCCACTTTAATATTCTCACTCCAAGATCACACTACAGTGGGGAAAAGGGAATATTCCCTTATCCCCACTATACTATGATCTCAACAAAACTTTCCTTAGTTGTACATAAACAGTATACATTGATGTACAACTAAGGCAACATGCAAACTGCATGTTTTTTTTTTATTTGCTTACTTCAGTGAAAGTGCATTTTCAACAAAATGCACTTTTGCTAAAGTAATTCTGATAAAGTACGGTTCAATGAACTGTACTGTTGATAAAACAAATAGGACCCATATATATATATATATATATATATATATATATATGTATATATGTGTATGTGTATGTATGTATTGCCCTACATACCCAGTTCATGGAGAGTAAAGCTGTACTATGACACATAATGTTAGTCAAAGGACCAAAAGTAAGAGTTCATCATTTGATAATCCACTTCCAAAATGTTGAAGTGCATAGAATGACATGTGTTGCATTTGGGGGATTATTGAGACATCTGAAGTTCAGATTTCTGGCAGTCATCTCTCACATCATGTGTAGATGATGCCACATTTGACAGCAAACCACAATTTACTGTGAAACACACACAAGTATGAGCCAAACCTGTGGACTTGCTGTAGACATCTGGACAGTGGAGTGTTATACCACGTCTCCCTAAGATAGCATATTGAAACCTTGAAAATGTATGGTACAGAATGTGAATATGTACATATACTGTGAAGCCATATATTTGTATCTGTGCCAACAACCCACATTCACTACAGCTCCCTGTGTCTGTCAGATTTCACCACACATACATCAATAGCTAAATAAGTTGTGTAATGTATAATGTTGTGTGCTCACTCATCGACAGGGCAAATTGATTTTGGCAACAGACTTGCCCATCCAAATGTATACAAACACATTGCCCAAAACAGGTACTGTTATCACATAGTTAGGCTAAACAACAGTTATCTGACTTATAGGCTGCTATCTGCAGATGACAGTAAGGTGCAATGTGACTCTCCAGGCCTCCCGAGCTGTTTAACACAGGGCTTGTTTATGTCCTCTAGGGTTAGTTCACCTGCAGTTATTTGTAAAGCAGGTTGAGCTGTAATGTTTAAAACTAGATAGATTGGGGTTTTAATCTCACTCCAGCCCACTTGATATGTGTGTATCTACCCAAGCATCAAGTATGAATCTCACACTGGCATTCAAAGTGGCATTGGTTTGCACTTTTTGGTCCTTGCAGTTGATGCAGGCCTCCAAACTCTTGACCTCAACAAGGCTAGCTGATGTCATCTACCATAAGATTACCTAAAGCCATGTTAATGTCAGACTTGAGCTGTGGCACATGTGATACGTTCTACATTCTGTAGTTTATAAATATAGGTAGGGATTTTATTCTCACTGCAGCCAACTTGGCATGTGTGTGTGTGTGTGTGTGTGTGTGTGTGTGTGTGTGTGTGTGTGTGTGTGTGTGTGTGTGCTGTGCAGTGTTCTGTAAACATAGATAGATAGTGGTACTATTCTCACTGCAGCCAACTTGTGTGTGTGGATATTAGTCAAAGCATTTTACATCAGCTTTTAGGATGCTGTCTACATCTCTTCAACAGACACTGCTAATGCTATTAGCAATTGATTATTGCTTGTGTATATATCACAACAGGCCATGGTTAGGCAGTGGCCTGACAAATTCTTAAATGTGAGATGTTATTAACTTTATTGTCTCAGTCTAAGGTGAAACAGTGCCTGACAGTGCGGGATAACAGGGTGGCTTGAGTACACTGCTCTGCCAGGCATATGGCACTTGCCTGAGCCATAATCCTGTTATCAGGCAGGGTTGCAACAGCATACTTACAAATGTGACACTGTACACATCCATCAAAGGATGGGTCATACCTTTATAACTTTGGGGTTCAGAGTGTCAAACACACTCTCTGTAGGCACTCTTTGCAGTGAAGATGTGGATGTCTATGCCTGCACAGAAAACTTGTTCAACTTTGCAGTAATTACATTGGCCTTGTAAGGCTACAATACCTGTCAAACAACCAGACAGCAAATGGATGTTGTATGAAATAATGTGGGACTACAGTTTTGTGTTCTGGAATCCTAAATGTACAGTATGACATACCTAGGATATGCTGGAGGGACAGGAACATCTCCCAAAGATGGCCACTTTTCTGCAGTAGACCTCACATCCATGTCAAGCAGATCACCTCCAGTACCATGTTGAAGGGCAGGTTGCATGAATTGCTGTGAAACTTTTACTTAACATGGATCGCTGCTACCATGGACCTTGCTAGACAAACCTTGGACATGTATGTCACTTGACATTTAACATTATATTGTGATGCAGCAGTTATGCTCCTAATCACTGTCTGGTCAGCACCCTAGTCAAATCCTATGAACCTTGGAACACAAGGCATAAAGCATGCAGAACTGAACAGATTGGTCTGGTTTCTATTTTAAGGTATCTACCTGGAAAAGGTTACAACAAGCCTTGCATCATCTGGGACAAGAGTGTGGATCAACAAACAGGCTATGGCCTGTTTCTTATCTTGGGATTTTTGCTAACATTTTGCTTCTGATGAGAGAAAAAGAAAAGGAGCATTGTATCCCAGCAGAGTGAGGCCACGGTGAAACCAGCAGTAGTAGTAGCCACTTAGTAGCCATTCATGTGACTCCCCTCTTTTCAGCATTCGTGACACGGTAATTCTTTGTTTTCAGTAAGCACTGCTTAATTTGTGTCTAACTTCAGAATAACTGCCTAAATACTTCATCCTTAACTTTTCAGGGTGTATGTATTAGTTTTCCCTCCAGTGTTTGGCAGTGCTCTGTACCGACTCAGTCACCTTGAGTGACATTTTTCCTGGGAAAGCATGATGGAATTTACTCCAATACCAAGTTGCACACAGGACAACTAGCCTTCAGAGCAAGCATTGTCCCCATAGTTGCAAAACAGATACTCGTGACACTGATTGATATTGTAAGTACAACTGCTTAATCAATAAAAAAAGGATTTGTTGTCATGGGATATGAACTTTCCCACTGTGACTGTTACCATCTTGGTGGTTATGGGCATCGCATCCAGAGGCAATGTAGAAATTGCCTCGTTTACTGACAACCAGTTCTTTCTCAAGCAAACTGATATGTTATGTGAGAGATGAATTTACACAATGTCACTGGAGGCAAAGCCATGCTCCTAATGTCAGTAAGGTAGTACACTCCACACCTATCACACACAATTCAAAGCAGACATATGCTGAGGCACTGAAATGTAACATTCATAAATCATAGAAAAAGTATAGATTACAAATACCCTCAGCAGGCCCAATCACACTTTGTTAAAACATCTATATCAATACATAGGTTCAAATGTTCATAGGTAGGTACTAGGCTATCTGCCCGAGGGCATTTATAAGCCTAGCCAGACTGTGTTGGCTTTCACCGCCCCATTGATTAATTAACTGATCCTTGTCAAGCAGAGCCAATGAAGTGATCCCAGGGGTGTATTTTCTGTTATCCATCCACTCGTCGAGGTTTGTCTTGAAGAGTGTTAGTGAAGGGCTCTACCTGATGTAATTTGGAAGTTTGTTCCAAAGCATGGGGAGTCTCTGTGACAGGAATATATCCCTCCAGCATGTTCTATTTTTTGTTGTGGCAAGGTTTAGCTCACTAGAGCGTGTGGCTTGCAGTGACTTGGATTTCTTTAGGTGGAGCACGTCCATCATTTCTGAGTTGGACATGGCTTTGTAAGTCAGGCAGAGATCAACACAGACTGAAAAACTCCGAACTATCAAAACCAGTGTTCAAGTAAATCCAATAACCAATAAACAGCCAAATCGAATTTAGTGCTTTCATTCACTCATTTATTACATGAACTTCCTCAGAAAAACAGTTCCACTTATTCACTCTTCCTTTTATAACAAAATTACAGGAAATGACATCAAACACACATCGACATGTATATATATATGTATATATAACAATAAAATAAAGCATCTAAAAAGTTTAAATGTATTATATATTCAACTGTTTATATTATTATAAAAATAAATAAATTATACATGACTATTTGTTCAGTAAAAAACATTTCAGATTTATAGACTCATTGAGTCCTGGATATCTATCAGCCCCTAAAAATAACTGCCATAACGTTTCTTTACATTCTAATATATTGTTTAAATCACCCCCAAAAACAACTTCATTGACCTTTTCTACTACAGAAAACTCAAATTTCTTGAAATTAGTGCAGATAAGAGCATGCTTGGCCAAATAATTGTTTTTATCTTTATTTTTAATGGCCAGATTGTGTTCATAAATGCTACGTTTTAATGTCCTAATAGTTTTTTCTATATAATAATGGTCACATGATGCACAACAAGCTATGTAAACTATATATTCAGTGTTACAATTGTAGTAATCTTTAGCCCATAAAGTGTAATTGGCATGTTTTAAAGTTACAAACAAACTATTACTAATGTACCTACACTGCTTGCAATTCTTACAAGCATAGGTTCCTTTTTTAGTACTAACTACTCTAGTTGTCATATTAACTTTCCTGTTGTCAGACTCTACCATAGATTTTATATTTAACATTTTCTTATAAGTGAAACGTGGTTTCATACCTATTTCTGCTATAAGTTCTTTGTTACCTAACAATACTTTCCAGTTGTTAACTATTATTTCTTTAATATACCACATTTCATTCACAATATGCAAAGGAAATGCAATATTGTAATCATTCTGTTTTGAAACATTCATTTTCAAAACAGGACTCACTGATATATCTCCAGACTTTAAAACAGGCTTAGCTACAACTTGTCTCAAGCCAAGACTTCATGTTCTATTTTCTTTAACCAGTCCAAATCATACCCTCGCTGTAGTTCAATCTCAGCCTTACTGCAGGATATTGGAAAGGATCATCATGGACCTCATAAAGATATTGGGCACAAGGCTCAGTCCTGGGACCATGACTGGAAAAACATTTTATAATATAGCCCACCTAATCATGACAGGATCTAGATCAGGGAGATCATGCCTCTCCTCTCTCATCTCATCCATCCCCCATAAATTGAACAATGCCTTTTTTTTGGGATGTACCTTACCAGACACCTGCAACAACTGGAAGACCCCAAAAGTACCTCACCAAGAGGATCAAAGGGCTCAAACAGATGCCATATGCTGCCGTTAAAGCCCGATAAGCCAGCGTCCAACCAGGAATTAATGCACCATGCAGAAAATCAAATCCCACTTCGAGCTACGCTCGAGAGACTTGAACCTCACCTCAGCACTAAAATAGGGACATGCTGGAGGGACAGAGATTCAACCCAGGGCTCCCTTCACTCTGGAATAAAATCCCAGTCCATTGGGCAGAGTCCCTCATTGAATCTCTTCAAGAGGAATCTTGATGAGTGGATGGGAGACATAGGTTTTACCCTGGGTATCACTTCTGTGTCACATTCTGGCTAGGCTTATAAATGCCCTAGGGCAGATAGCCTAGTATGAACCTATGAACCTATGAACCTATGTAAAAATAATGTCCTGAGAAATGCTGTCTCTTTAGTGAATGTTTCATCATCTGTGGTCAATCTACTTAATCTAATTATCTGTCCTTTGATAACACCCTTTTTCATATGTTCAGGGTGTAAACTGTCCCTATGTAGGTACGGATTAGCAAACACTTCTTTCCTGTAAACCTTACTGATGAATGCAGTACTTTCCATATCAATACTTAAATGTACATCTAAGTAAGAGATACATTCACCAAACCCACTTATTTTAAAATCCAAAAAATTAGTGGTTTTATTTAAATCCTTCACTAACTCTAAAAATTCTTCATGTGTACCTGTCCACAAAAAAAAACAGATCATCAATAAATCTGTAGTAAGCCTGTACTTTAGAATAATTTAAATGTTTTGTTAAAAATTTCAATTCCCAGTTGGCCATTACTATGTTAGCAAAGGATGGAGCCACCCTTGCTCCCATAGCAACACCCAAAATTTGCTGGTAAATGTTTTTGTTGAATCTAAAAAAATTGTTATTCAACACCAGCTCCATTAAACTACAAATAGTATTAACCTTTGTACTCACAAATTCTGTATTGTTGGTTAAATATTCCCTCATATATTCAACACCTTGTTCTGAATTTATAGAAGTGTATAAAGACTTCACATCTAAAGTCCCAAATTTTGTGGACTCCGATATTCCATTCACACTCCTCAAATTTTCCAATAAATGCCATGAATCTCTTAAATAAAAACGTGATTTCTGTACTATTGGATTCAAAATATAGTCCAACCAAATAGATATATTCTCTGTCTTTGAGTGTCTGGCAGAAATAATGGGCCTAAAAGGTGGATTAACTTGACTTGCCTGTATTTTCGGAATACCAAAAAAAGTAGCCAATTTTGGATGTTCTACTGTTAAATATTCATAACTTTCATAATCTAACTCTCCCTGGCTAAACATGTCAAACAGAATGGTATCAACTTGTTGGTAACTATGCTTAACTTCATGAGCATTTACTTTTCTATAAGTGTTTTTATCTCCTAACATAGCTGATATAGAACCATCATAATCTTTGGTGTTCATGACCACTATTTTTCCACCCTTATCTGCTTTCATTATTCTAATTTTCGGGTTCTTACATAAGTCGTCTAAAGCAACTTTTTCTTTTTGGGTAAGATTCTGTGAATGATCATATGAATGTATGCTTTGAAAATTGCTTTCACACAAATTTTGAAATACCTGCAAAGTTGTGTGAAGTGGAGGATTAAAGGTACTTGATTTTTTGGGTTTCTTTTCTAATGTGTAATCAGATAACTGTACTACTTCTTGCATAATATAACTCAAATTTAACTTCCTCAAATATAACCTAAAATCCACCAAAAGTTTTCCTATGTTCATACTATTGTTGGGTATAAAAGAAAAACCTTTTTTTAAAACACTTTCAACATCACATGAAAGAAAAAAATCAGACAAATTTATAACATTAATACCAAAATCCTCTACACAATTACCATCATTAGATATAATTATGTCATTTACCACCTGAATTTCTTTTGGTTTTGATTTTTCTTTTTCCCTTTCCCTTTGTATTGAGTGGTATTGTACCACTTTCGAGTCCGTTTGTTTTGTACATTTACTGATTGAAAAGGGCCCTGACTCTGCCCTTCATTAGAATGTGAAGCAACCTGTGCATAAGTAACTTCATTTCCACCAGAAACTACTACATTTTAATTGCTTTGTATTTCCACATTACTACCCCTTTGAGCATCTGAAATACAATTCTCACCAGTCATATTGTTCTTATTGACATTAACTGTCTCTTTCATGTTAACATTAGTAATAATAGTCTGTCCCACTCCATCAGTACCATTGTCACTGTAAACAACCCTCTGGTTGTCCGATGCTCTCTCTGAGACAACATAAGCTACATTTGTCTGATATGCCATAATGTCTCTTCTTAATTTAGATTGTTTCCTTGAGACAATGGTTGCCCTGTGTCTATCGGCCTTTGCCTCTACTCCATTATACAGGCAGAGATCACTTCTGAGTAAGTGATATACCACTGACTACAACCGGAGTTTTATTAGTCGGGCTGCATAGGACATATGTTTGAGACCAGTAATTCTCCTGGTGAGGTACTTTTGTGGTCTTTTCAATTTTGGAAGTGTCTTGTGAGGTACATCCCAAATGGAACATTGTACTCTATGATGGGTCTAATGAGTGATGAGTAGAGGGGCACTATAACCTCTTTATTTCTAGATGCGAACCCTTTAGTAATTAGATGGGCCACATAGAAGGATTTCCTAACTACTTTGGCAATATGATTGTCAAAGGAGAGATTACTATCTACCTGGATCCCCAGATTTCTTATTACCTCATCTGCATTAAGGGTGTTGCCACCTATGTTGTAATTCGTAGGTGTTTTGTTTTTCCCAAACGGGATGACTATGCATTTTTTGGCATTTAGCTTGAGGCCATGACTTTTGACACCAGGTGTCTGTCTCAGTAAGGCCCTTTTGGAGGATGTCCGTGTCAGCCAGAGAGTCAATTATGGCTCCCAGTTTGCAGTCATCGGTGAACCTGGTTAGCCATAGTCCTCCTGTGTTTGCCTGTACTTCTGAGAAGTATATGCCGAACAGTAGGGGTCCCAGGACCAAGCCTTGGGGGACACCACTTGTGACTGGTTTAGAGTCGGACCTGGAGCCCACTATTCTTACTGTGTGAGTTCTGGCTGTAAGCTGGTTGGCAACCCATCTCGTGATGTAGGAGTTTATGTTCAGGCTGGTGAATTTTTTTGTAATACCCGAGCGGGGAATGGTGTTGAAAGCCTTGGCGAGATCAAGGTAGGCTGTGTGAATGACCTTTCCCTCATCTGTGGCCTTGGTGACTGTCTCGAAGAAGTCAACCAGGTTTAGTAGGCATGATTTGCACTTAACAAAGCCAAACTGGGTCGGGTCAAGTGTTTGGAGGTTCCCAATGTCTTTGTTAATGAGTTCCATGATGATATGCTCCATAGCCTTGCAGACCAGGTTAGTCAGGCTTATGGGGCGATAGTTACCAGGGTCAGTTGTGGCCCCTCCTTTGTAGAGAGGAATAACTGTTGCTGTGCACCATTCTATGGGCACATAGCCTGTGGAGAGGCTGAGGTTGAACAGCATGTTTTGGTGGGGGGGTAGTTCGTGCAAGACACAGACTGGGACACCATCTGGTCCCACTGATAATGCGTTTTTGGCTTTTGAAAGGGCTGTTTTCACCTGTGCATCTGTGATTTTTGGGACACTACACGTTTCCTGTACTGTTGTGAGCCCTTTTGGAGGTGAGAGGGGGGTGAAGTTTGCACTGAATTTATCTGCAGGATGTTGGCAATATCAGTAGGTTCAGTGTATTTTGTGCTATTTTGCACTGGTTCAGTGCATATCTGCGAGTTGCCACTTAGATTCTTAACATAGCCAAAGAAGACTTTGTGGTTATCTTTTGAATCCTTGGCTATTTTTCTTTTGAAGTTAGCCTTGGATGATTTCATGAGGGACCTCAGTTTCTTACTGATACTGATCAGGGATGTCTTTCCTTCTTGGGATTTGCTTTTTTTCTGAATTAATTTCCTCCTTCTATTGTATAGCCTGTTTATTGCAGGGGTCCACCAAACTGGTTTCCTTCTCTTAGAGGAGATAGTCTTGGTTTTGCTAGGGATGGCATGATTCATGCATCCTTGTAGGTGATCATAGAGTGCATTTGTAAAAGATTCTGCATCTTGGGCAGCATTATACTTTAGTGTGGGGGCTGTGAAACTTACCACTTCTGTCTTAAGTAAAGTGAAGTTTGCTTTAGAAAAGTTTTTTTACTGTGGTTTCCTTAGTTGGGGATGGTGGTGGGGTGTGGACATCCAGAGTTATTAGTTTATGGTCTGATCTAACCAGTGATGGGTTGACCTCCGGTGTGGAACACCTGTCGCCCATGTTGGTGATGACCAGGTCCAATATGATTTCACCTTTGGTAGGGGAGTTTACCAGATGATCCAGGGCATTTGAGTTGATGAATTCCAGGAAGCGCTGGGCCTGGGAATTTGTACTTGAGTAGTTTTCCCAGTGAATGGTAGGGTAATTGAAATTGCCCAATATCAGGGTGTTTGGTAGGACCTTCATGTTTTCCAGTGTCTCCAGAAAAGTGGAGTGGTGGTCCTGGGTCATGGAGGGTGATCTGTAGCAGGCCACAATTTGCATTGCTGATTTTCCCGATGTTAGTTGCACATGGATGATCTCAGAGGTATCATGCTGCGCCACTAACCTGGAGGTGTAGGTATCCTTGATGAATATGGATACACCTCCTTCTTTTGTGTTTTGGTCCATGTTCTGTTGCCGATACATGTGGTATGAGTTGTAGCCCAGTAGTGCTGGGGTGCTCTCTGGAGACTTGAACCAGGTAGAGCTACATATCATGAAAGCTCAACCTATAAGCCAATAAGGTAAGCCACCACACAATCCAACATTCTAGTCATTGGATACTCCATTGTGAGACACACACGTGTCCTCTCACCAAGCTGAGTAAGGAGAAAGGCACAATCAATTGTTTATCAGGGGCTTGGATCTGACACATCTTGCAAGCACTCATGTCATTGGACCACAAGTAACACAAACTCAACATGTCAGAGATGGAACTATACTGATAGGTTTGAATAAATGCTTTCTTGCACATCAGTCAGAACAAATGACAATGAGCAGGTTGTCACCATGCACACCTCACCTCCCAATTCCCCCAAACCCACATCATACATAACTACATATGCGGAGGTCCTCACCAGAAACATATATAAACACCAGTGACTTCCAAAACACAAACACAAGCCCTTTAAACATAATACGTCCACTGCAGAACACAACACACATAACAGCTCTCGCACCAGTGTCTCACCTGTCAAGCCCTTAAGGCAAAACACAAAACAAGACACAATAGACATAGGTGATTCCATTGTGAGACACACACAGATGTCCATCTCACCAGGCTGGATAAGTAGAAAGTCACAGTGAGCTGTCTTTCAGGTGCCAGGATCTGCCATATAACACATGCACTCACGTATCCCAAAAACAGGTACTGTTGTGACTCTGTCATAGTCCATATTGGCGTGAATGACTTGAGATGTACTTCTCTGGACTATATGAAGACAAACATAACTGAACTCTGGGACTATGTGGCTCAGGTGGGTATGTCCCTAGCCTTAAGCAGCATCTTACCTTCACCTAGGGTGATGCCTCAGTACAAACAGAAAATAATCGACCTCAATAATTAGTGTACTTTCTGGGGTCATTCTAAGGGGATACAGTATCTGTCAACCTGGGATGACATGATCGACAGACCTTGATGCTTTACCAGAGATGGTCTTCTTCTGCCACCCCTGGGATTTTGGGTACTGGCCAAAGCTCTTGCCACCCCCATATTGCCCTTTTTAGGCAGTGTCTCAAGGAGAAAATTTTGCATGTGGAAACTCCATATAAAAACAACCTCAAGGTTATGTTGCTAAATGCTAGGAGTCTTAACATGAAACTACACTCACTGGTAGCAATCCTCACCTTGGAAGACTTACACATTTGTGTAGTCATGGAAACTTAGTTCATGGCTGTGGGGAGCACCCCAACCATATTGGCTACACCTCCTTTCACACGTTCAGACCACAACCTGAAGGCATGAAAAGTAAAGGAGGTGGTATATCGATATTCATTAAAGATAAATACACCTCCAGATTGATTAACCAGTAAGATTCCTTGGAGATACTTCTAGTACAATTAACTATTGGTAGGACACCTCTTCAAGTCATTGCCAACTAAAGGATCCCCACTGTGAGTTAGAGCAACCACTCGGCCTGTTTGGATCTACGTGAGTCTATCAAAATACATCCAAACACCCTGGCTTTGGGTGATATTAACAACCCATCCATTGACTGGGTAAATTACTCATGTTGTAACTCACTTCTCCAGAGGTTCCTTGACTTTGTTAACTCCAATGCACTGGACCTGCTGTCACAAGGGGTGCCAACATCCTGGATCTGGTGCTTACCAATATGGGGGACCACTGTAGCACCCACACTGTGAGGTCTTCTCTAGGGAGATCTGACCACAAATCAGTGTCATTTCAGTGTCATTCGAAGTAGCTATCACCCCCAGCTGCAAAGAAACTAAAACACTTCTCTAAAGTTCATCATTACTTCTTATAGGATGGTATAAATAGCTATACTTCACCCCCCTCCTCCCCCGCAGATGGAACTAGAAATTATGCTGAGTTCTACACCGGTGGTATATATAAACACCTGTTTAACTGCATTGATTTGGCCATACCTAATAGGACTGAAACAAGCTCCGCAAGGAAGAGAAAATCTGCCTGGTGGACAATTGCCATTAACAGGCTTTACAATAAGAAGAAATTGCTGTCTAAGAAGAGAGAGAGTGTGCCTAAAATTGGAAAAACTCCATCCTCACCTTCAACAAGCCAATAAGACTTCTTGTGAAGTCCTCAAAAGCAAATTATAAATCCAAATGAGATTCCTCAACTAAGGACAACCATAAGGTGTTCTTTAGTTACAACTGTAACTTTAAAGGACAGGTCCAGATTTGTGCCAGACTGGTAGTTAATGATACCACATATACTGAGCCTGTGGACATAGCTAACCTGTTAACTGATAGGTTCTATGAAAACTTCACTCTCCTGTCCCCGCCACAAGTACGCTATGAGATCCCTACCACCTGTCCCCTACCTTATATCTCTAAAAGCATGTTGTAAATGTCCTCTCTAAGGCCAAAAACACAGCATCTGTGGGACCTGATAACATCCCAGGCTGTGTCTTACATGGGCTCCAAAAAGAATTAGCAACATCATCGGGTACTCTTTTCAACCATAGTCTAAGCACTGGCTTTCTTCAGGATGAATGGAAAATGGCCACCATTATTCCGTTGCACAAAGATGGTGCTTCCACTGACTCCAGGAACTAAAGACCTATCAGCCTGACTAGCCTTATCTGCACACGTTCAGACCACAACCTTAAGGCATGAAAAGTAAAGGAGGTGGTATATCGATATTCATTAAAGATAAATACACCTCCAGACTGATTAACCAGTAAGATTCCTTGGA
This sequence comes from Protopterus annectens, assembly GCF_019279795.1. Classification (NCBI taxonomy): domain Eukaryota; kingdom Metazoa; phylum Chordata; order Ceratodontiformes; family Protopteridae; genus Protopterus; species Protopterus annectens. Next base: position 1,683,492,253 of record NC_056733.1, read on the forward strand.
GATACTTCTAGTGCAATTAACTATTGATAGGACACCTCTTCAAGTCATTGCCAACTACAGGATCCCCTCTGTGAGTTAGAGCAACCACTCGGCCTGTTTGGATCTACGTGAGTCTATCAAAATACATCCAAACACCCTGGCTTTGGATGATTTTAACAACCCATCCATTGACTGGGTAAATTACTCATGCTGTAACTCACTTCTTCAAAGGTTCCTTGACGTTGTTAACTCCAATACACTGGACCTGCTGTCACAAGGGGTGCCAACATCCTGGATCTGGTGCTTACCAATATGGGGGACCACTGTAGCACCCAAACTGTGAGGTCTTCTCTAGGGAGATCTGACCACAAATCAGTGTCATTTCAGTGTCATTTGAAGTAACTATCACCCCCCCAGCTGCAAAGAAACTAAAACACTTCTCTAAAGTTCATCATTACTTCTTATAGGATGGTATAAATAGCTATACTTCACCCCCCCTCCTCCCCCGCAGATGGAACTAGAAATTATGCTGAGTTCTACACCAGTGGTATATATAAACACCTGTTTAACTGCATTGATTTGGCCATACCTAATAGGACTGAAACAAGCTCCGCAAGGAAGAGAAAATCTGCCTGGTGGACAATTGCCATTAACAGGCTTTACAATAATAAGAAGAAATTGCTGTCTAAGAAGAGAGAGAGTGTGCCTAAAATTGGAAAAACTCCCTCCTCACTTTCAACAAGCCAATAAGACTTCTTGTGAAGTCCTCAAAAACAAACTATAAATCCAAATGAGATTCCTCAACTAAGGACAACCATAAGGTGTTCTTTAGTTACAACTGTAACTTTAAAGGACAGGTCCAGATTTGTGCCAGACTGGTAGTTAATGATACCACATATACTGAGCCTGTGGACATAGCTAACCTGTTAACTGATAGGTTCTATGAAAACTTCACTCTCCTGAACCCGCCACAAGCACACTATGAGATCCCTACCACCTGTCCCCTACCTTATATCTCTAAAAGCATGTTGTAAATGTCCTCTCTAAGGCCAAAAACACAGCATCTGTGGGACCTGATAACATCCCAGGCTGTGTCTTACATGGGCTCCAAAAAGAATTAGCAACATCATCGGGTACTCTTTTCAACCATAGTCTAAGCACTGGCTTTCTCCAGGATGAATGGAAAATGGCCACCATTATTCCCTTGCACAAAGATTGTGCTTCCACTGACTCCAGGAACTATAGACCTATCAGCCTGACTAGCCTTATCTGCAAGGCCATGGGAGGAATCATCATGGACCTTATCAACAAAGATATAGGTAAGCCCAGTCACTTGCCGCTAATCATTTTAGATTTGTCAAAGGGAGATAATGCCTGTGAAACATTGTGGACTTCTTTGAGACAGTCACCATTGCTCTGGATGAGAGGAACTCTGTGAATACAGCCTACCTAGACTTAGCCAAGATGTTTATCACTATCCCCCACTCAGGCATCATTGATAAACTCATACAGGTAGGTATCAACCCTTATATCATTAGATGGGTTGCTAAATGGCTCACTGATAAAACCCATGTAGTCATAAATAGGGAAATCCACCTCCAAACAGCAGACCTGTAACCAGTGGTGTTCCACAGGGATCTGTCCTGGCACCTCTACTGTTTGAAATCTAGTCCTCCAAAGTACAAGCTAAAACTAGTCTGGTGCTGACAAAGTTTGCTGATGACTGTAAACTGGGATCAATCATAGAATCACCAAACTATGTCAACATCCTACAAGAGGGTCTTACACAACTGATTAATGTCAAAGTCATGGCCTTAACCTCAATGCAAAAAAAATGTATTATAATCCCTCTCAGTAAGTGCAATGCTCCTGCTAACTACCACATCAATAATAAAACCCTAAGTATGCACTCATTGGTCAGAGACCTGGGCACACAGGTTGACAACAACATTGTCTTTGATCACCATGTCTCCACAGTGGTAAGAAGGGCATTCTGTGTTGCTCATATCATAAGTAAGGCCATTGCATCAAGAAAATAAAAGTAGCTATAACCTCTCTGTACTCTGTCCTCATCATGACAATAATGGAGTAGAATGCCCCTTTTGATATTCACTTTTCAAGCAACTGCAGCAACTGGAGAAACCACAAAAGTTCCTCATAAAGATAATTCAAGGTCTTCAGCATCTGTCCTATGTGCATTATCTGAAATCACTGTCACTGTATTCTGTTGTATACAGACTACTCAGAGGTGATCTATGCCTTGCATATAAGGCAATCTTTAACCATGCTTTATTGGAAATGCTGCATATCCACAGAGCTTAACCTGGTATGTGACATTAATAGAACAGGCTGGAGGGTCAGATTTGTCTCCCAGAGGTTACCACACCTTTGGAATGGACTCTCACTTCATGTCAAACAGAACACCTCATTGGACCACGTCAAACGCAATGTGGATAATTGGATGTGTAACCGTAAATTCACCCTGGGGGGTTCCATTTGTGTCCCCCTTGGACAGGGGCAGTTGCTGTTGATGGTGGAAATAAGGGTAGAACTTGGCTAGGCTTAAAGAGCCTTAGAGCCATAAGCCTAGTAACTTCTTATGATCCTATCATATGACTCAGTCATAGGCCATGTGGGAGTACATGACCTGTGACATACCTCCCTATACTTACTTAGAGAGACATCTTTATGCTCTCAGAAAATGTGTCCTAGGCTGGTGTAAGCCTAGCACTGAGCAGCATTTCTCTTCTCCAAGGATGATATAACAATACTAACAAAGACCATTGACATTGATAATTGGTTTGGTTTCTGGTGTCATTCCAAGGGAGTGCAATATTTGTTAGCATGGAAGGAGATGTTCAACAGAGCAGGCTGCTTTGGCAGGGATGGTCTGCACCTCTCCCCTCTAGACTTTTGAATATTATCTAAAACTGTCTTCCCCCTGTGGCACTGCCAGCCCAGCTATCTGGAATTTTGTAAATAATCATATGTCATTGGTGAATATCAACATGACTCATATGTTTGTCTTACAAATGTAAGAGAATTATATATGTCTATATTAAACTACTGGTGTAGAAGTGTGTGTTGAACAGGGTTTGTACAGTACTGAGCTTCAAGGATGTGTCCACAGTGTACCCTACTGGAAAAGAACAGAAATGTATATAAACTATATACCTGTGCAAATGTATGTTTTAATAGCTGGAACATACAGAGTTAACTTACAAAACTTCAAGAAAATAAGTTGAAAATAAAGTGATTTATGATTGTATTATCTCTCATTTCAGTGAAGCAGACACAATGTCTAGAGCTAGAAGTTTTTCTATTGTCTTGGGGAGAAGTAAGTACTAGTTCTAAAATGTAAAAGTGTTTAATTGTTTTACGACTTCCAGTTCTCAGCAAACATTTCAGAGATGTATATTTTTAAGAAAGAGATGTTACTTTCTGTTAGCCTAGAAACTGAAGGCAGATGACAAAGAGTGGTGTCATCCAAGCTAACCCAGCAGTAATATGTGATATTGATTTGCAAACTCTCTCAGAGAGAGAATGTGCATTTTGTATTTTGTCTTTAGCCTGGAAACATCCATCATCATCACTTCTGCCTGTGTGTTGTCTGTAAGTAAGACTTAGGGCATAGTATCTCTCTTAGATATAGATAAGAATATAGTAAAAATTAGTTTAGATGTTTTCTGTATTTATTTGAGACTGTCCTGCAATGTTGTTTTAAAATATTTCCTGTGATTCTGAACTCTGTAGCTACTGTGTTGATTGAGTATTGTCTTGTTCTTTTATTATTTATTATTAAACATGTTTAAAGCTATCTTTGTAGCTGATATTTGTGAGACATATTTAGGCTCGAGAATACTTACATACTATTTGGTGACACTGTACAGGCCGCTTCTAAATAGACTTGGAAGTCGTGGTCACACTTACCATTTGGATGGTAAAATTACACAGTAGGATTGAGCAACCTTTGGTAAAGGCCTTAAAGTAGCTGATATGGGGTTCAGGTGGCAGTAATAACTACCTTATAGTCTAGGCATAAGGGGACACAGCAAGTACAACTGTACCAGCCTTTCCCAGGTGTGTGTGTATAAATCAAATCTCAAAGTGTGTGTGTGTGTGTGTGTGTGTGTGTGTGTGTGTGTGTGTGTGTGTGTGTGTGTGTGTGTGTGTGTGTGTGTGTGTGTGTGTGTGTGTGTGTGTGCGCGCGTGTCAGCTACTTGGCTAGGGACACGAAGCACTGATTGGACAGAGAGAGTGTTGGGAGGACTTGGCTTGGAATCCTGGCTAAGGACTCAAGTCTATAGCTGTGCCAGTGGGTAGTCTTACTGGGGATCTGGAGAGAGAGGAGAAACCATCCCCAGACTGACTGTGATCTCTGTGTGCTCTTAAGGGAAATTGCATTTTACTGTGTGTGCACTTCTCATCCTCCCATTGTGTACTCTCACTGTTGCCAGTGGTGAGAATTGATACTCCTTCATTACTGGGCCAGTGCATGGGCATTACATATCAATTGGTGGACAGTGGTGGAATATTCACATCACATATTAATTGGCTGACAGTGGTGAGACAGCCACATCACATATTAATTGGCTTGTAGTAGTGTGGATATTGAATTCATGTGGCCTGTGTCAGTGGTCACTGAAGGTATTTGTACTCTCAAGCAGCCATGCAGTGAACATTCAGAGTTCATATCACAATTGTTTTATTTTTTAATTAGCTTAGTTAGTCAGGGAATGCAGGCAAGCATGTCAGCAGAGGAGTATGGCAAGCTGACAAGGAGCCAGTTGGCTGAGATGTGCCAGGCTAAAGGACTGGTGCATGCTAACCTGACTAAAGCAGACATGATTTCAGCTTCAGTCACAGCTGCATTACAGAATAGCAACCAGGAGGACAATCAGACTGGATTTGGAGATGTACAACCCTCACAAAATGGATAACTCAACCTTTCCACAGAGGACTTAAAATTCCATCTGGAGTTAAAGAGACTTGAGCTAGAGGCCAATCATTTCAATATAGAGGCAGCAGAGAGACTGAGACATCTAGAGACTGAGGAAAATGAGAAACTGCTACATCTGAAGGCTAAGGGAAATGAGAAACTGCAATGCCTGGAAGCTGAGGAGAAGAAGAAGCAGATGCAACATGAAAAGGAGATGCCGACTCTTTGCCAGAGTAATGGAGGTAATGGAGAAGGGAGTAGCTGAACACCAGAAGCAACAAAGGTCAGTAAATTTCTTCCACAATTTACAGAGGGCAATAAATTTGATAGTTTCATTCATATGTTTGAGAGGGTATGTAAATAGTATAGTGTTGACCAAGGGCTCCGGGTATGGTTCCTGACCCCCTTACTCCATGGTAAAGCTGCAAGTGTAATTTTTAAACTGTCTGACACTGAGTGATTATATTATAATGTTGTAAAGAACTGTCTTTTTGAATATTTTAAGTTAACACCTTAAGCTTATAGGAAAAAGTTTTGTGAGCATAGATATAAGGCAGATGAAAGTGTGTGCATGAATATGTCGCTGAACTAAGCACTTATTTTCATAGGTGAGTGAGTGGATGTCAGGTCACCACTTTTGAAGGGCTGGCAGACCTTTTGGTGAGGGAACAAGCCCTTAGCACTTTGCCTGAGGACATGAGAATCTGGTTAGCTGATAGAGAATGCACTACTGCAGATACGTTGGGGAAGAAGGGAGACCTATACCTAGCAAGCAGGGCATCACTGCACAGGAAATTGACACCCAGTGATGCTCATTGCTCTAACGGAACCCATGGTGGACAGCCCAGACTGCCCTAATAGAGTACACCAGTAGCAGGGGAAGCAACTAGTCTAGGTACACATCCAGGACCAGTGTGGCCATGTAGTATATAGAAGTCCACAGAGGCAAGGTGGGGAACAAAAGGTGGGAGAGCCAGAAAGTGTGAATGAGAAAATGCCAGCAGTAAGTTGGCTTGAGACAACAAGGGTACCAAACTACTACAAGAGGTTATATTCTATTTTAGTAAATGGGAAAGAGGCCATTGCTAAGAGCAACACAGCCTCTGACCTAACCATTGTGAAGCCTGCAATGGTTAAAAGGGTGCACTACTTGCCTGGGCAGTCTACTACTGTCAGAGCTTTATGGGGGACCCCATTCCAAATACCTTTGGCTAGGGTTCAGCTTGACTGGGAGGGTAGAAAAGGAAGCCAGCAAGTAGGTGCGTTTGAGGATGTCCCTGCACATGTCCTGATAGGGAATGATTTTTATAATGCAGTACCATGTGTGCATGCAGTTACATGCAGTCAGGCTTGCAGGCAAGCATATGGGTCTGGTAGCCTGGAGGAGACCCAGACAGACCACACACTTGCAGCCAGGACTGGTTCATAGGGTCATACGTTCATAGGTAGGTACTAGGCTATTGGACCTAGGACCTACATAAGCCTAGCCAACAAGGTACCCTGACTTTCTCCACCCAAGAAAATTATTTTCCTGTCCTCCTGTTAAGCAGAGCTACAGAAGTGATCCCCGGCGTGAATTTCCTATTTCCCATCCAATCATCAAGATTTTTCTTGCAGAGTGTTAATAAGGAGCTTTGTTTGATATAGATAGGTAGTTTGTTCTAGAGTATGGGAAGTCTCTGGGACAGGAATCTATCCCTCCAGCATGTTCTGTTTATTGTGGTGACAAGGTTTAGGTCCCTAGAGCATGTAGCTCAGAGGGATTGGGATTTCTTTAAGTGGAGCATGTCCAGCAGCTCTGGGTTTGACATAGCTTTGTATGTTAGGCAGAGATTGCCTCTGAGTAGGCGATATGCAATGGAGTAAAGCTGGAGTTTTTTGAGACGGGCTGTGTAGGGCATCTGTTTGAGTTCGGTAATCTTCTTTGTGAGGTGGTTACTTCAGGGAGGGAGTTACCCTGTAGCAGTGAGACTGAAGGTGAGCCACAGCTGCTTGTGGGTACTGATGCTGCCTTGGACAGAGTGACTGCATGGGCAGAGTTGAGTAGTAGTAGTACCCAGGCTGACAGTGAAGCACCTCTGTCAGAGAATATCAGACTTCCTGTGAAAGGGGAGCTGGGAAGGGTTACAAAGAGAGAGTTGAGACAGGCTCAGTTCTCAGACCCTACATTACAAGGCCTGAGGGGGCAGCTAGTGAGGCACCTGATACTTGAGGGAAGGGGGGATCTGTATACTGAGACAAAGGGTTGCTGTATAGAGACATACCACTCAACCTCTTAGAGCAAGGAATTTGGACAAAGCTACATATAAAAGTGGGACAAAGGCCAAAAAAATAGGGACAATTTTAAGTATTGCTCTTACAAACTTAAAAAGTTGATAGAATAACAGGTCTTGCATTAGCATGAATTTTCTGAAGGGTATGAAGTCTGAAACTTAAATGTCTATCGTTACTTTCTAACTTCAACCTTTAATGATTTGCCACTAGTTTGCCAGAAAACTGCAATTTTATGAAAAATGCACCAAAAATATGAGGCAAAAATCTGGGCATTCTGTGGAAATCTGTACAGAAGAGAGGTATGTATAGAGAGTGGACCCCTGAGGGAGTGCTAGAGAGTGAGAGAATACAGCAGTTGGTAGTGCCCAGAGCCTACCATCTGGCACTTCTAGCCATAGCCCATGATATTCCCTTTACAGTTCATATGGGCATAAAACATATGAAGAGACATGTTATGCAGAATTTCTATTGGCCTGGGATTTCCAGAGATGTAGAAGGGGACTCCAGGACCTGTGAGCAGTGCCAAAAGGTAGGCAAGGCAGGAGAAAAGGTGAAAGCTCTTTGAAGCCTTTGCCTGTGAATTAAGAGTCATTCAGAGGGTAGCTATGGATATTGTTGGGCCTCTGAGTACCCCAAGTGTCACAGGGAAAAAGTATATCCTAGTGGTAGTAGATTATGTTACCAGATACCCTGAGGCAGTTGCTCTGTCCTCCATTGAGGCAGAAAAGGTGGCAAATGCTTTGTTACAGATTTTCAGCAGTGTAGGTTTCCCAAAAGAAATACTGACTGACAAAGGTGCCAATTTCATGTCAGACCTGTTGTCTTGTCTGTGGAAGTACTGTGGGGTGAACTGCCTATAGACCACCCCCTACCTTCCCCAGACTAATGGTCTTGTTGAGAGGTTAAACTCTGGACTCAAGACAATCCTACAGGCATTTGCAAACCAGTTTAAGAGAGAGTGGGACAAATATTTGCCCCATCTGTCATTTGCTTACAGAGAGGTGCCCCAGGAGTCCACATATTTCATTGTGTGACTCCACAGCCCTTACGACAGCATCCAATGTAATGTACACAAATTATCATGATATCTGCATAATAAATGGCAAAGTACAATCTGTAAATGACCAGTACAAGTAGCATGTCAACAGCACCAATGGATGAAAGGAATTCATACTAATGTAGATAGTCACCCTGTGCATCAGAAACATAGCTTTATGTCCCTGTATCCACGAGAAGGATGCTAGGGATGTGTCACATTTATCATCACTTGCAATGGGTGTTGTGTGGGGGTGCAGGAGGCCTAGGCTGACCCTGTAGGTTGGCAAGCATGTGTGTGAGTCAGGAAGGAGGCAAGATGGACCTTGGAAATGTTGTGTGTGTGTCTGTAGGTGCCCTCAATGTGACAGTGGTGGGTAAGTGTCTGCATGAACACAGCCAAGCTCAGTGTTAGCCTTACATGTCTTTATGTTGGACAGCTGTGAGCTGTGCATGGTAAAGTTGATAGTTCATTGTCTCTGCCTCCAAACATAGGAACTGCCTCTGCCAGGAGTTGGACTGGCACTTCCATGCCCAAGGTCAGATGCCGTGCTGGTACCTGTCCCAAAATTGAATGCCTAGGACCACAAGCCCATGGCCTGTTATGCCTTGGTGTGGACAGCACATTTCCCTTTGGAGCGCTGGATGCACTGCCACTACAGGAGCATGATTGTGCATCGCCACGTTGACTGTCAAATGATGTAGTTGCTGACCTATGTCCATGAGGCTGACACTCAACTCCAATCAGACATTCGATCACAGACAATGTGCATTACAAGACAAATAGTGTGCAATCTGTCTCAGACCTACCTCTTTCCACTGTGTCAGTCAACCAATCTAGGGTATCAGCAACATGGTGGAGGTAGTCATGGATGTCTGATTCTGCTACATCCATAAACTTGAGCATTCATCAGGATTTCCTTTCTGAACATGCCTGTGTCTCCATGATGGCCCTAAATATATGCCAAGTGACATGTGATGAGACACCTCTAACAGGTGGTGGATGGACAGCAGGCTTTCTACGAGTACCCCTATCGATCCGTATGTGTGGAACCTTTACAACAATTTGGCTATGGCCAGTGTCAACAGTCACTGAAGTCTTAGTAGCTACACTTCCCTGTTCAATGCCCCCATCCTCAGACTGTATTGAGGACTGGGTATGCATATGCATACTGGCTGTGTACGGTGATACTAAATTATATTTACATATGTTACCAATACATGTAACTCTGTACAAATTGCAGAAGGATTCATTACTGGGCACATTGCAGGTGCTGCAAAAAACACTTCTGGCTGACATCAAAGAATGAAACAATACTAATTTCATGAAGTTTAGTCATACTTTGACTAAGGAATGAGGTCCATTCCTATCATGGTATTAGAAACCCAAAAAATTTGTAGAAATTAAAAAAAAAACAAAGAAGAGGTATGGGTCTACTCTGTGGACATTTAGAAAATATCTGTATACTCAATCCAGCCAGCAGGCCTGGGATGGCACTTTAGCTTATACACTGAAATATATCTACATCACTGACAAAACAGCAGTTTTCTGCTTACCAGCAGCAGGAACACAGCCTCATCCAATTCCTGATGGTCCTGAAAAAATTTCAGAGATTGGTAATTGAAAAAGTACCACATGTGAAAGTATAACAAGGGAAATACATCCAAAAATCTCACATCTACAGTAACTGCTATATTAAAAAGTATGTGGGTGATAATCTCTACATTAGCTTAAAACTGCAGCTAACTTACTTCCCCCCAAACAAAACACCTGACATCCATGGAAAATTAGATATACTTTGACAGGATAAATGTAACAGTATTCTTCTGATGATTGAATTAAGCATACCTGGATGCTCAGCTTGAGAGGAATGAGTGACACTGACACCCATGTCCACAACATATTCTGACGGATGCCTGGGAGCTGTCTTGTGTATCAAAATTTGCCAGGAATTCTTCTGTGGCTGTGAGAGGAGCATCTGCTGCAGGCCCACCACCAGTGACCTGATGATCCTTGGTCACATCAGCTGCATGCCTCCTTGCTGCATTAATCATATCAGTGGCACAGTGTAGCACTTGTTCATAGGTACGATTTTGGTGACACACAGCATGCACCAGTTCAACCCACAGCGCTGCACATTCTGAACTATTTCCCTCCCTCAGGACAGCATGACCTGATAATATTGTCATAAAGCCTCAATGATGAGGTTGTTTTCCTCCTCAGAAAATGGTGGCCTGCAATGTGCATACATAATGTTTCCTGAAATACAAAGACTTGAGAACAGATGTAAGGATCACATGCATATGAGTAAACTATGTATACATACATCAGTAAAGGAAGGCTATCAGTATTCCCCGTTTGATTACACATCTAATATTCAACAGTGTGCCTAACATACAAAGGGTGTAGCTGCAACAAGGATAGTAGCAATAGTGATATATTCATGTTTGTACCATGACAGATACTTATGTATGATCACACACCCAGCACAGGAGTCCATTGTAGTGTGCCCTACAGCAGGAAAAATTCCCACCCCAAATAATATGTATAAGCAAACAAAATAGCAGTGTACTATTACAACTGCTTTCAAAGGAAGTAGCCATGAGACCTGTGTACCTAGTTATCACACTGCATTATACCCTTTGTGTAGTCTACATCCTCTGTAAGTGTAACAGGGCTGGAGATCAATGCCATGTCATCAGTACAGTTCTAACAAAGGCTTACTGATGTAATCCTCATTCTCCCTATTCAAACATATACATAATGTAGGAAACAAAATGGATACCTACCTGACGGAGTACAATACTCCTTTGTTGAAAAATACTACTATGCAAGTAATGTTTCAATGAGTCAGACATAAGAAGTAGCTTTCATACACACTGGTTTGCTAGCTAGAAGTTTGCCTTTTTATGATGGGTCTCATTAGAAGTTGATTGCATCTGAACCAATCTGTGGTTCAGAAATGCTAACTGCAGCCTACATAGCCGATTTGTGGTATAATCAGCCAATCCCATGCAACTACTCAACAAGATATAAGGCCTCAGTGTAGATTCCATCCCCTTTCTCATATGTTGTGGTGAGAATTAGTGGGGTAAAAATATAACATCAGCACAGACAGAATGCTTGTAGCAGCTACTTTTTAAATAAAGATGTATGTTCTAAAGGCTGAAGCTGCTGCTGCTAGCAATACCCATAGACAGAGAGGCAAGAGACTTTGCAGGATGATAACACAGACTAGTAACTGTGGGACCTGTGGCAGGCTTGATGAGCAGCCAGAACCAGTTTGAGGAAATTCATCCCACTGGAATTAAGGTAGAGTATGTGTTTAAGGTAAGTATGTTATCCAAATATATCATTAACAGAATAAAAGGCAAAATGCTTGGTGTGTCCCAGATCAAGAAAGGGGTAAATTATCTACTATGTCATGCAGTTGAATAACTGACTGCCAAATCATGTGTTATGTCATGGTAGTCACCTAGAATGTGTGTGCTGGCAACCCTTGCTTCTAGCACAACTCCATATATGTATATTACATGTACAGCTGTGGCTGTCTGTAAATCACTGGCAAATCATTGTGGACTGCAGTCTGATATTAGTGGGCCACATTTGAATTACATACTTCAACTTCCGCAGGAAATTCATGCTAATGCATAACCTAACATTCTAGGAACTTTCTAGGGTTGTAATAGCAATAGTTAAAATGTGTTCCTATCTGTAGGTCTTTGACTTCCATTATTTAGAAGCAGGCATTCCATCTGTACTGCTTTGGTTGGATAAATAGGTAATGAGACAATCATACATATCGCAATTTATAATGATTATGTACACATACATGTATTTTAAATGCAGCTGTATTTGAACCCTGGATCACGTGAACCAAAGACAAATGTTTTCAAAGCATTTAACAGATTGAGCTACAGAGTCAGTGAGATAGTTGGTGTGTTTTTACATGTTGTACAGAAGATTGCACACTTAACTGCCATTACATACCTCACTTACATCTATTATTATGTGTATGTTTTTATTTATTTCTCTACCAGATTCCCAGTTAAATTCAAATTTTTCCATTAATCTTTTAGAAAATTTACTGTTTGATGCAGTGCGATGTGCAGCATCTTGTAAACACACAATGACAAGAAAATGACAGTAACTATGTTTTGCTTAAAACAGCTGTGCTATTTAACTGGCTGTGTGGCTTGGTGGCTGCAGTGCTATTGTTCAAATCAGATGGTTCTGGCTTCGAAATTGGGTGTAGGTGAACTTTTTGAATGTGTTTATTATGCTTGCATATATATGTAATAATACAATGCCGTTTAGCTTAGCTGAGTGATGCTGCTCAAAGCGCAGCATCATGGACTGAATCTTTAAAGAAAATAAAATTGAGGAGATAGGAAAGTGATGATGTGGGGTGCAAGCAGGAGAAAAACATAATGAAAGGCAGATAGGTATGTGCAGGAAGGGTTTAGGAAAGAACCATTGCTGTCCATTTCTTCCACAGAAACAACTGTGCACTTGCAAATATTTTTAGCTGAATTTAGACTGTCACCCCCCAGAGAGAGGAGTGACAACAATATAAGTGCATTGTCAAGCCAATTGGACCAAATTAAGTGTGTCCACTGGACACATGTGAAATGGAGAGCTATGCATGGGATGAATTTTTGGAGGGACAGGTAGCCCCCCCTTTTCTTCTTTTCTTTTTTTTTTTTAAGGAGAGAGTAGATTGTTGCGGAAGGGACATAGTTATATGTGTGGAAGGTGAGGAAGCATTTGCAGACAGACAAGACATACAAGATGACAGACAGGATTGATGAGGAATACAAGAGGGGGCAAACACCTTGGTTGGGGAGGGGGTTGAGGATCCAGGTCTCATGGATGTCAGACATGGTAACAGTGTGACTCAAGTCAGCACCCATGAGAGTGGTGGAGGGAGATCATGTATCTTCAGATATACTGCAATGGTGCCACTGTAAGCATAGCACAGTTTTCCTGCATGGGTTTTGGTGGTTCTAAGCACTGTGCAGCTAAGTCAATTGAAAGTATCTAGTTTCTATATTTAGATGTCTGGCACATGTCTAATGCATAAGTGCGCAGAGGTAAGTATAGCTAGATTACGAACACACATACCAAATTAGTACTAAAAACCTAAATAATGCCCTATTTAAACATATTAGTACATCACAGGACTGTAAAGAATTTGCCTTTGTCATTTTAGAGAGGGTTAGAAGAAATCCGAGAGGTGGTGATTATAGGAGTTTTATAGAAGAGAGGGAGACTAAATGACAAATTAAATTGCAAGCAGGTCTTCCACCAGGCTTGAATGAAATTATTTCTATTAAGCCTATTTTAAATAAGCAAGTGTCTCATAAGAAATGAACTTTTCAAACAACCTGTTATTATTTATTTACTATTATTCATATATTTATATATACAAATTTTATAGTAGGAATGGTAAAAATCATTTTTTGGAAAAAACTTGGTTTGTGGTTTTAATTGTAGATTAACATATTTATGGAAGTAGTTTTTATTCTATGAATATTTAAATTGTAACAGAATTTTATGTAGCTAGCACTTTAAATGAGCAGTAATGGCTTTCAATGAATGACATCATCACATTTCCAAAAGTATTTAAATGGTGAAATCTGGAATGGTAGTAGATTCAGATGAAATCCCTTTGGAAGGAAAGAAAGCGCTCAATCGGTTTAATTTCGTTGTAATTTTAATAAAGTCTTTTTGCGAGTGATCCTGGTGGCGGCAGTGATTTTATAACATTACAAGCACATAAAGTAAAAAAAATAAAATAAATTCAAATTAGTGAAGTAAATTGTCGTATACCCCATTCAATCAGCTTAACGGGCTGACAGGTATATGGGTATGCCGTCTGTGTTACACGGATTTAATATCAGTGTTATTTGGATCTCCCTTAAGTGTGACACACCATTAATATGCATAGCACACTGGCGAGGGAAGAGCATGGCCATGTATACAGATACATTCCATCTTGACTTTACACGGAGACTACACGGACTTTATTGAATCCTGGGGATAAAGATTTCTAGGAGTAAGCTGAAATGTCACCAGCATCATGTTGACTCACCTGCAATTCCACCATGGTCTATCCACTTCCTGAATTGCATTTTTTTAATTTGTTAAGCAACTTTGAAGTCAATCAAGCCTAAAACACATTTTTTGTACATATCCGGTTCATACCCATGGCTCCTTATGGCATCCAGAACTTTTTAGGGTTTGGCTTCTATAACTAAGCAACTTGTCAGCTAATAATAGGTAGCGTTAGATAGTACACGGAATTATTAACAACATTAAATTAACATTGTTAATCTAGGATGTGCTGCAGAAGAAAAACTAATCACTATGTGTCACTTATTATTCATATCTGTGTTCATATTTTCATAAATGAGAGACCTGCATGTTATTGAGGGGTATGCTATGATATGTCATGCTGGGAGATGAGGCAATTCATTGTCAATGTCAATTTATATTACACTATAGCTGAGATGTTGCTAGTTGTTTGTTAGTAATTATGAAAATAAGCAGCATTTCCATACATACGTCACACTTCTAAAATCAGGTGACTTACAAACTGCTGCATGATATTAGGTGAAACTTTACATGCCATTGAATAAAAATATTGTTGATATCTGCACTATAGTTTGCACATCTTTAGAGAGATTCAGTGTTATTTATATTGTTAATTATACAATTAAGCATATGTTTTCATTTGTTTGTAAAAATCTCAATAAAGCATTAATAGAAACATTTCTTGTTATGTTAAAGCTTAAGTCTGGTTAACAAAAATGTTCTAATGATGTATGTCTATATTGTACTTCTTCCAAGATATTCTAATTTATTTGCGAAAATTTAGCAAAAAATATAACTTGGTGTGTGTGTGTGTGTGTGTGTGTGTGTGTGTGTGTGTGTGTGTGTGTGTGTGTGTGTGTGTGTGTGTGTGTGTGTGTGTGTATGTGTGTGCATTGTACTTCATTATAACATTTATGGAAAGACTATAAATGCACTATTATCACTGTAAACAATACTTCTTACTGATAATATTGCTATTTTTTGCAGTTTTAATACTGTTCACAAAATATTTACATTTCTCTGTCTTACGTGTTTTAAGTTTATTTTTCAGAAAATGCTCACAAACGTAATCTGTGGGTAGACTTCTATAGGTGTGACATTCCTCACCTCATAGGTGTTAATGAGTTAATGGAGTAATGTGTTGCAGAAGACATACTCAAATAATTGGACACACTTTCTAAAGATAGTACAGTGATGCTAAAAAAAAACCAATATATTCTTTCCAAAGGATTCAATGCTTGCATTACTTAAACAGTCATTTCTAACAAACTGTCAGTTACATTTGGTCATCAAAAAATTCATTCTGACATTTTGTAAATATTATATGTGTATGATGTTATTTGTAGGCACTCCTGAATGCAGTACTTCTAAAAGAAAAAAACATGAAGCAAACAAGGAAACAGAAAGCATTCCGTAGTTGCCTTTCCTTGAACTACACCCGAGCTCTGCCTTTTATGGCATACCCATTTGTGGAAGTTAGAAAAGTATATCAATTTTTTCAGCTGAAAATATGTGAACAAAATGTCTGTCTTAAACAAGAACAATTCATATTTTATCAGTGACTTGTTGCAGAGGAGTGAAAGCCTATTTTATAGGCTTTCAGTTGCACTTTTGCTTTCACCTCTAGTTTGAATCATTCATAACAAAATAAATCAAACTTCTAGGATTTGGGGGATGAGAAAGAATCCTGCTGCATAAAAATGGTACCTGGTATTCAGATAGAAAAGAGTAATTACTAATTATCCAAAAGTATCATTAGGGCCTGCAAAGATTAAAAGCCTGCACACTGAGCATTCATAGCTCTACAGAAACTTCAGAGGAGTACCTTGAACATCAGAATGCCCAAATAATTTCTCTCCCTCCATCTTGACAAATGCAACGTAGATGAAGTTCAAGCTGGTTTACTTCACCTCAGTGATAGTAAACTTTATGATCAAGGTGTGATTCATTTGTTTTCACATGCTTCCTTTTTCATCGTCTTGGTGTAACAGTGGACTTATCAGTTTGTTGTGAGCTTGTCACTCAAATGAATGGTGCAAGTTGCTTCTCTCACTGGTTGACAAGTTGGTTCCTCATCAAGTTGTAATTCAATGAATCATTCCGGAAGCTGCTTGAACTGCATGCACTGGAAGCCCTATCTACCATCAAAATATTATATTTTCAAATAATCATCAATATCATGCAGATGTTTTATAAAATGGATGTCATGTGCTTGATGATATAATTTGTGGTAGGTAGTGTATCTCAAGAAGTTTGTAGAACTGACATTTTTGCAGTTTGTGCAAGACATAAGATGTTGTTGAATATTTTTTCCTCCAAGTTGTGTTGACCCTACCCCTGACCACGAATTGCTTCCAGAGATTTAGACAGCTGAGAACCCACCTAACTGTCTCTGTACAGAGAAATTACATAAAGATAGTTCTAATGGAGGTGTCATTCTTGATGAAGATGGGATTCTGGTTACATTATATCCAACTGCCTCACTGCCTTTGGAGTAAGTGGGACTCCTACAGTTCCAGCCACTGATACATGCGTGCTTTTCACATGAAAGACCCATTTGCAGTGTACAGACTTATTACTTACGGGATGCTTCTTCCTGGTGATTCATGATTTTTATTTGCAACACCTAATTCTATGGGATATAATTTTTACAGTGCCCTAAAGATGCAAACCTATTTAGAAACTGTGATTTCAAAACACAGAAATTGATTATCCCCTCATAAAATTTGAAAGCAAACATTCAAAGAAAATCTGTTATGCTGTAGCTTAACTATGTAATATGTTAAGAG
This sequence comes from Protopterus annectens, assembly GCF_019279795.1. Classification (NCBI taxonomy): domain Eukaryota; kingdom Metazoa; phylum Chordata; order Ceratodontiformes; family Protopteridae; genus Protopterus; species Protopterus annectens. The sequence goes on from NC_056733.1 coordinate 1,683,509,366, forward strand.
ATTTGACTCTGACATGTATGGTAAATTGCAGTTGTGCAAAAGTATAACCCCCTGACTTCATACAGAGGAGAGGTTTGGTGTCACAAAGGCAGTCGCAGTTCACTGAAATTGGTATGCAAACTATTTTGGAAGGTATTTAAAATATTACAGTACACTATCTGAAATTTGAAGTAGGAATAATTAAGGAATACTCAAATACTGAGTGTAGCTTGACTACAAAATCGATCAAGCAAATGTGCATTGAAAAAAACATATAGCCTGGAAAGCATAGTAAGAAACAGATAATGGGTGGGAGTTTGGCATAATGGTTAAGGTGTTTACCTTAAAAACACAAGGTGCAAGGTTTGATTCTCACGGCTAGGCTTAAAAATGGTCTTCAGGGGCAGTTAGCCTAGTACTACTCTATGAACCTATAATTGGCTTCTGTTGGGTATATGAAAATGTAATCTCAGACACAAAAACAAGATTTTCAGCAATTATAAATTTGAATCCATCATAGCTCTCAACCTTCCATCTACAAAATGAGGAACACTTGCCTTTATAATGTGGAACAAATGGGCAAAATGTGGAACACATACTAATGCCTTATTAACAACTTCAACTAGGAAGGTCATAGGATGGTTAAAATATGCTGTTTTTACTTATAAATAAGATCATTTAATGAATTAATATGATTCATTTCTATTTACCATGGATTTCACTTTAAAAAATTCCTAACACTGAATGTGTGGCAGACTCTTTCAATGTGGAACTTTGAAGAACTTCGGGGAACATGAACTTTTTAAGATCCCAAATGAGGTAGGTTCCAAATAATGAGGTACATTTGAGAGGTATGGAATCCATAGATAAGTACTAGTTAGGAATGTAGCATTAAGTCAAAAGTATGTTTTGCGTTTAGAGAGAATGGTGATAAGAGTTTTAGAGATTCGGGCACATGCACATCGTGGAAGGAGTTGTGTGAGCTCCTGATGACTTCACCTCTCCCTAAGTCTTTAAACTGGAAAACCTGAGGTAAAATGTAATTAAAAACAATGTAAACAAGTGGGAGAAGGTAATTTACTCACTTAACAGTGGTTTTGTGGGCTTAATAAGTGACGAGTATTAAGTTTGAACTTATTTGGTGTCTGTAGAGCTTCATGATTCTGCACGTTATTAAACAAGATGGCAGCGGCATACAGCAGTGTTGCAGAAGACATAATTAAATAAATCCTTGAAGCATTATCAAAGCTTTTCTAAAGCTCTGTAATGGCTATAACACACATAAAAATACTACTACCAAACATGAAGCAAAGTTGAGTTATCTGCATTCATTAATAACCTTGCAGCAGAAGGAATTAGCAGAAATCAAGCAAAAAAAAAAAAAAGAAAAGAAAAAATATGAGACCATCACACAGTTCCTACAACTTGCAGTAAGTGACTTTGATTCTAGGTTGGATAATATTAAGAATAGATCTAGGTATAATGACATATGTGTTTTAGGCTGTCTGAACATGTAGAAGGCAGTAATCCAACAGACTTTACTGTAGTAGAGTTAAAATCTGCATTGGAGAGCTCACAGAATCACATTCAGGATGCCTGATAATAAATACACAAGGCAATGTAGACTCAAGTGTCTAAATTATGTGAACAAGGAAAGCAAAATGTTAAAAGCCAGATTGCTGGACAGTGATTTAAAACTAGGAGTTGCTAAGGTCAGCATTGTATTAAACTATAGTACAGTACTCTTTCTGAAAATGAAATCTCTGTCTCCTTACCTACGATTTTTCAAGGAGACAGGCTATATAATCTAAGATAGAAAATCATTTCTTTGCTCTTCCAGAAATAGAAAACTATGTAGCTGACAAATCAGACCTTACAGAAATGCTGGTGGAAACTAAACCTGTGATAGATTGCACTTTACTGCATACAAACTAAAGAAAAGGACAACTCCATCCCCAAACAAGGTAGGAGAAAATCAGAAAGGTAAATTTCAGAAGGCAAGACTTAAAGGAGTATTAAAAAGCTCAGAACCTTTCCCCGCTCAGAACACAAAGACTATCTCAGGTATTCAGAATGGAAGTCCACAGCAGCTTTGCCTCTTGACTAATCTACCCAGCTCAGATGAGGAGATTCAACAAGAAGGAGACTTGCCTTGCAGGACCTAAAACTAAGGTGGCTGAGGTGGAATCTGTATCTGAATTTGTTAGAGTCATGGAGTGAAACACCTGTAATAACATCCAGTACTCCAGAAAAAAAAAGTTATTGAAGAATACCTGAGCACCTGGAATGGGCATAAGGATTTATAGAGATATGTGAAAGAAGATGCTGCCTAAAGATTAGATACTAGAGGGACATGAGTGATGGATAAAAGAAAATTACATTGAGGTCTCTTATGAGCTGTGTGCTTGTGGTTTTATTAACAGGTTTTTATCTTTAATGTTAAAGAGATGCTAGAGATATGTTTTTGTTTTCAGGTAAAGAGAAAGAAAGCAGGTGAGAAATTTATCATTGTAATAAAGAATGGATAATTATGCATTTTTAACAGAGATGCTATACTGAGTGAGTAAAATCACTGAATGTAGTGAAAATAATAATAGCATGGAAATCACCCAAATAATTTTTATCATATTCCCTATCCCTAGTCAAGAGAAACCTGAACCAGCAGATGGGAAATTGGAAAAACACCCAGTATCTAGCACCTATGACTGTAATAGAAACAGATAGCCTGTAACTCTTCCTGTAGCTTATATCTGTCCCTTAAAATAACCTCTAAGGAACATAAATCTGTAGGGTACAATTGGGATGCATATAAGTCTTATAAAGGCTCTTCTTAGCTTAGTATACACCTATGAACTTATAATGTTATACTGTATATATAAATGTTGAATTTAAGTGGAGAAAAATTATGTTACAGGGAGAGAGAAAAGTTAAATTAACTGTGAATTCAGAGCAGGGGCCCACATACAAGGTTTCCTTTGCAGGCATGCTGGTCCACATACTGGTATGGCAGGTTAGTATATCCAGCTAAAGAGAGGATACTGAATGGCTTTAGTGGTGGAACTGGCAGACTGCATGAGACAAGGAATGATGCTAGGATCACCCATGCAAGAAGGAAAGTGAAGTCAGGCCATGCTAGCAGCACCCCAGCAGAAATCAAGGGGCTTTCATTCATACAAATATAATGTGATGCTTACGTATAAAATAAGAAATAAATACCAAGTGATACATTTGAAAGAAATAAAGCTGAAATCCAAAGATATACAAATTTGTGGAAATTATGGCAGGGCTGGGGTAGTACAAGTTGGTGTAAAATGGTGATAAAAGGTGCGGCAATACTAATTCAGAATTCTTTGTAATGGTATAAAATGAAGGAGGTAGCAGATGAGGAAGAAAGATGGTGATGGTAATCGTTAAAACAGCTAATTACGTACTGCCAATAGGAAACCATTATGGCCCCAGTGAGGGTATCCTCAAAACAATTCAATGATTCTATCATAGACTTCAAAGCCACATTAAAGTAGTAGACGGTACCTTGATAGTAGGAAATTTCAATATTATGAATGAACCTGGAGTGGACAAACTCCCACAGAGTAGATTAAAAACCTCAAAAAGCTCTAAAATGCTTAAGATTGCAAAGGACTAGTTGGAGCTTCTAGATGGGTGGAGAATATTGTAGCAAGGTGTAAATTAATTATATTTACATAGTTACATAGTTCATAAAGTAAGAATACCTAGCAGAATAGATAATATGGCTGGTATTTACTACTATTTTTAGAAATATCAGACATAAATAAATCTCTTTATGGCCAGATTATGCAGCTGTGACATTTGTATTAGTAGATGCAGCTATAACAGTCCCACATACTACATGGAGATTGGACCCTTACTATTAAAATTGACTCACAGAATACAAGCATATTGAAGAACGCCACCATCTTGGTATAACCAAACTGATATGAAATGTGCCTTTTAAGGTAAGCGTTAGGAGATTTGCCCAGGACCTAATAAGGCAAAAGAGTAGGATAACGCAAATAGAGCATATGTTTGTGAACTATAAATGTAAGATAAATGTAAGGAAAATAAAAAAAATTAAGACAATAAATAAGGAAAAGTAGCTTCTACAGAACTGAAATTAACATATCAAAGAAAAACCATTGGATGAATATAGACATTTTTATTGGACACTAAGGATAGTATCCAAAAAGTTTATAGCTCACAAACTACATGAGAGAGCTAAACAGATAACATATTGAAACTGAAGGATAGGGAGGGAATGAGTGAAATGGATACAAACAGAATTAATAACATTTTTACATGTGAATATGGACAATAATATATAACTGGTGATGACAGACATTTTTGAAAAAGGATGTGGGGAACTCCAAATAATTAAATTGTTAAAAATCCATTTTTTTAGTGTGCCTGAGATGAATAGGTATATGGTCCCTGATGGATGTGTGGGACAATTCTAAGTAATACAGCTGTGGACTTTAATTCCCTAAGGTATAATACAATATAATAAGGAATCAGATGGTGGCAATATGTGCAGATTAGGGATAACCTGACATTAAGTGAAATATTGGATAATTTAGAGAATGACCAGATAAGGTGGTATCTCAAGGAATAGACCATACTGGTGGACAGATATCAAGGAAGATTAAAACTTAAGATTTTAGCAGGATAAACTGAGTGCATTGAACAACTGTATGACACTAAGATGAAAAGGAATGCAATGCTAGCTTCCACAGTTGAACAAAAAAGAAGGCAAATTGGTACGATACCATAACCACTATGATATATCACTCATGCTACAATTCACCATGGTTAAACATATTAATAGGTGGCAGCACTCTCCTTTAAGAAGTATTATACAATAAGTGTACTCTTCATCTTTCTGGCAGTGCAATGCCAACAAAGAATATTGTAAGCATGTGGTGTGGAGTGTTCCAACACAAGAGCAATGTGGGGTACAGCAATTAACAAGGTTCATTTAGGCAACAAAAAGAACTTTACCAGGCAAGACTTAAATATGTTTCTGGTTATTAGATATACTCCCATTGATTGTTTTATGTTATTAGGAATGGTTTCTTTAATTTTAATAACCTACTTGCTTAAGGAGTGGAAAATGCACCCTACAGAATGGCAGAACCAACTTATTTAAACTATATTAAAATATATTAACGTAATCACAAAGGGAATTAATAAAATAGAATGGTTAAATAGCTGGTCTATTTTATTGCAAGCAATGTGTAATACATCTTTTATGTACCTCTAAAGAGTAGAATAAAGGGATGTCTACAGACCCCACGAGGACGTTACTTAGTAAAAATGATCTTGTGGGGGAGAAGTGTTTCAAGGAAAAGTACAAAGACAGAGAACTAATATTTATGTACACACATACACACACACACACACACACACACACACACACACACACACACACACACACACACGTATATGTATATATATATATATATATATATATATATATATATATATATATATATATATATATATATATATATATAAGGTCTATATTATAATATCGAATGCTCAAAATTTCGAATGTTATAATATCAACCCATTTCAGTCGAACAATCATAACATCGAACACTCAAAACAGCAAATTTTTTTCCCAGGGAAAAAATTTGCTGTTCCAACAAACATACACACACACAACACAAGCACACCAAAACAACTGTAATCCACAAACATACACTTAAAGTCCTACATCTAACCCTACACTAAACTGTACATACACTACTATCTATCCACTTACCTTAACCCAAACCCTAACCCTAAGTTCCGTAACTCTCACAAACTCACCTCACCCGCACCCTAACTCACATAACCCGCCCCTAACCCTACTGTCTGTCACTATCACACACTCACCTCACCCGTGCCCTAACCCTAACTCACTTAACCTGCCCCTAACCCTAATGTCTGTCACTACCGCACACTCACCTCTCCTGCGCCCTAACCCTAAAGTCCCTAACTACTGCACACTCATCTTACCCCAGTCCATTCGCTCACTTACCTTAACCCTGTCCATAACCATTGCACCACACTTACCTGAACCCAATCCGTAACCTCCGTTCACTCACTTCCCTAAACCCAGTCCATAACCATCGCACCACAGTGCTGTAAATAGCAAAGCCACGGAACAGACCACTGAAATCTTGCCCTAGGTAAAATGGTAAAATTTCGATGTTCTGAAGCTTCACTATTGTCAGCTTTAACTCTAAAGGGTTCAATAAAGGGTTCAATATTATATCATTTGAAGTTTTAAAACTTCGATGTTATAGACCCATATATATATATATATATATATATATATATATATATATATATATATATATATATATATATATATATATATATATATATATATATATGTATTTAGTTATTGTAAGTTCAATTAAAAGTTAACTGTGTCACTAGAATGTGTAACAAACTATTTAGATTATTGGTACCATATCAGGTTGCTACAAGTTCTTCATTGCATAAATTTGTAATCCATTGAGGTAAAACAGGGGACATGGGTGTGTCTAAAGCAGATCAGTTATAAGTAGAAAACAGTTAAAGTAGAAAAACTTTGTTGTACAACAATTGAATATGCTCAAGATGGAATTGACAGAACAGCTTCTAATGTATCATGTAATGGTTTTATAGCTTCAATAATGCAGACAGTATGCATAAAAAAAACAGATTTTTTTTAAAATTCCAAAAAAATAACTTAACAAAAATGTTTTTAGGAAATAGTACAAGGAAAACAATGGGCATGTTAGAAAATAAAAAAAAAAAGATTGCAAAATAAGAAGAAGAAAAGTGACTCAGAAGTGCTTATGTGACCACATAGAGGATTTAATGCATGTTACGATACAATGCCCTTTAAATATACTGCTAGAAGGTAGGTAATAATAAAATGACTTTGGCATGTGGAGACCACACGATACTACTAAAAAGATAATGACATGGTAGAAGTATTGTTTTGGAATAGAGAGGAATCCCCTGTTACAGACTTATCATTAACCTTGGATAAGATGTAAATGATCAGCAGAAACACAGAGAAACATCATAACATATAGATACTGCTGGTTTTGCATATGCATTTTATGTTCTCAGATTTTGTATATAGGGTTTTACATATGTATCATATGATGTGAGAAAAAATCACGTATTGTAAAAAATCATAGCAACTAATTGTTAAAGCAATAAAATGCACTGAAAATGAAAACTTAAATGGTGGACATAACATGTTGTGAAGAAGCAACCTTTTGTTACTCTGATTTATTATGACACACATTAAAAAGAAGATTACATTTAAACAAACAAATACTCAAAAGTTAGAGAATGTAGGTAAAGTAGATTATTTCTGAATGATAGCTTCCCAGCACAAGGGGACAACATTTAGTCATTTTATTTATAGGTTAGTGAACTGCACCACAAAGGCAATTTTTCAGTCACATTTTTATTATAAAATGAATAAATGAGATATATCTTAGCAAACTGAATATATACTTATATCTATATATATGTGTGTGTGTGTGTGTGTGTGGGTGTGTGTGTGTGTGTGTGTGTGTGTGTGTGTGTGTGGGTGTGTGTGTGTGTGTGTACAGTTTTGTTAATATACAAACACATACACTGTGGTGAATGATGTAAGGCAGTACTCAGACAAGCATGGACCTGTAAATCGACTTGTGTCATTTTAATTTTCCAAAGCAAGACTGCTCTGCAGCTGCATTTGCCCTTTTGGAGAAGAAAGAGCATAAGCTGGGAGGTGAAGGCAGCAAGAATTTGGTATATTCAGAAAGGAGGTACTTCTGTAGTGAGGATCCTCGGGCAGATAATTCATTATAACTGAGTATATGAGTATAGTGTGGAATTAAGATTGAAACAGACAAAGAATGGGCTTATTTCTGCATTCATTTATATGGTTTTATCAACATTAGATATAGCAGCAGTGGAATTGAACCCAGGCTGCCTGCATGAAAACTAGCAATCATAACCACTAGACCACATAGAAATTGTACAAAGTCTTTATTCGTTATTGATGTTGGCAGTGGTGATGACTGACAGGGAAGTTTGCATGATCAACCCAGAGCAAATGGGACTAAGGTCTTAAGACTGTTTGTTAGTTGTTTTCATTCTCTATTATCAGTTCAACATGACTGGTCAGCCCATGTATACCTTGTGAGGTTTGAGCCAACTGTGTGACTATGAGGCTATCATTTAAGCAGCCATTATATCTTTACTATTTATTGGCCTAATGCCACATCCCAGTGGCTGGGGGATGTTCCTGTCATCTCAAGGGACTACTATGTCCATACTCACATGATTAGTGTACCAAGCCTTCTGCTCATGAACGTATAATCATCAGCTGAGCAAATCAAGCCCATATCTCTAATTACAGTTGTGTTAACTACAAGCATGCTATTCACTGGTGAAACAGCCATCAGACCACCCATCTGTCCCGCAGGTTAGGCTGGAAGCATTTGTCTCCCACTTCTATACTTCCCAGCCTAGCCATTCCAGTGCTTGAACACCTACTCCACTATTGGTCATCTGAGTCTTAATCAGGACTTTGACTTTCATTTCCACAAAACAAGGCTATAATGTCTGAAGCCTTTGACGTATAATTCTGAAATTGTAACACACTGTTAAATGAATTTTAACTGGTTGTTTTTCACTTATTTTTGACTCAGCTGCTCTTGGTTCATTAGCTTGGAGATGAATACTGATCTGTGTATTGCAGTGTACAATGGCAAAATTCACAGACTGCTTCTGTAAATATATTTCCAATAATTCTGTGCAATCTCATAGGCATTATATTTAAAAAGTGGGGAGATGGGGGGTTGCTGTGATGATGAATGATGCAGAGAGGTTGCCCTCCTTACAAAAAATGTATTCTTTTTTTACAATTTGTTGCTGATTTCAAGTATAACATTATCAAGCAGTTAATAAAGTAGATTATTCTTTCCACCAGAGTATTCCAACTGTACACTGACCAATCTTTTTCATTGTTAAGCTATAGTATTGGCATATGTTACAAATAATGACAAAATATACAGCTGAGAATGTCTTAGTAATATATTTTTAAATTACATCTGACCCCTTGACTTTTGTCCACTTTAATATATTTCTGAGGTTCTGTATCATCATTTCTCAGCAAAATGAATGTAACTTCAATTTATAAAGACTAAATATTGTGCCAGTACATGTGCACATATTGATATATAGTTTATACAGCCTGCAGATGATAGCTGTTCTGCAGTACTAGTTTTAAAATGCTGCTAAAACTGTATATAATTGAAACATAGTGATTTAACCTGATCTGTTCGTTTAGCAGGTCTATTTGTTTAATTAAGTACACATTTAAGTGTAAATGAGAAAGGGATATGTTAAAGCTTTGAACAGTTCTTTCCCAAGTATTATCATTGATTAATGATATACCATACAAGAAAAACTCATGTGCAGACACATGCACACATACAAACACACTCATACACTCATACGTAGAAGCATAAGAGATTCAAGCACTACAATGCACTTATATAGATTATGAACAATAACAGATTCATTTTTTAAGTATGTGGAATATAAGATTTTTGCTACTACTCAAACTCAAATAGTGACATGAGCACTGAATTAGCCAATTTGAGAAGGCTGGGAAGGAATATGGCAGCTCAGCTATTCTGGTAGGGGGCATGGAGTTTATGCATGTGATTAATGCTCAGCCTGCAAGGTGTATAGTTCCATAATCACTCAGCATATAGCTGCTAAATTCAGCATATTGTGGAGAGCAGGAGCTAATTTAAGTTAGCACTGATGCACATGATGTCAAGTAGATGAACCCAGTTAGGGCATACCAAAATATTCCCAGCATATAGCAAATGTGATGCTTCCAGTATGCTCCCTTGCTCATTTCCCCATTTCCCAACACACTGAGATCCTATGTATTGTCATCCTTGCTGTGTAGCTCTGGGGACAAATAATGTAGGTGAAATAAGAGAAACATCATGCAGATGAGGGGTCAATTGAATAGTTATGAGAAGGAAAGAGTGAAAAAAAAAAAGATTTGTTCATAGATATTTAGTTATATTTTTCTCAACTGGTTGTGAAAGAAAGATTTTAGTCCTCTGAATTCACAGATATAAAATTAGTGGAATGAATCCAGTCATATTTATCAATTCATAAATATATTCTTTTGGTACAGGCAGGGGGTATAACATTTCATGGCTTAATCAAGTGTGAAAGGATTGAAAGAGCTATAACATTACAACTAAATATGGAACAAACTGCTCTTATCTTAATTAAGGAAAATGGGACTATTCTTACATTCATCTATTAGTCTAATATTTATCTGGTGATATAAACAGCAGACCTCAGACAGGGCTAAGCAATCAATAATTTAATAGCTACAGCAATTTATTACCTGCAGATACCTGCAGATAATACAGATGAGATATTACAATTTAAACGGATTGTGAGACGTCATCTTCTGATTTCCAATTGTACTTACTTATTGTTTTTCTAAGTAAAATTGAAGATAACTTTGGTTATATTATTCAATTATAGAACTAAGTCAGTCAGCTACCTTTAAAAAGGTAATCTGTTCTGCACATCATAGTTCCTGCAAAAAGTAGATACAAAACAACTCTGACTAGCTTATTATTTACAAAAAAATAGTCTTTCTTAGAACCAGGACTGACTCTGCAATGTTGTGAAATGCTATTGTGTGTATCATCATAGAGCCCATTCATTCCAGTGTGGTATATTGCACACTGCTATGACAAAACAGAGATCTCAGGTACAGTGCTGTGAGGATAATTTAATCACCTCAAGCAGAACTGTATAAAGAGCTGCAAAAAGTAAAAATAGTAAGGCACTGTTAGGGAAGGACAAGGTGAAGATAAGGGTTGATATGACAAAATTCACTGCAAACTATATAACTTAAGTATATACTTCTCAGCACTCTTTTGGTTAAGATGATCTTATGTTTAAGAGTTCACAGTATAATGGATTTTATATAAATAGGTTGGTGGGTAGGCAGGTAGCTAGTAAGACTGATACAGTACAGTTAACAATTGTGAAAGACATTCTTTGATGTATTAGTGATGCACAGCAGACTGTTTACTCTAATGATGCATCACAATGGTTACTTCAGAAGTATATTGTCCGCTACTAAGTCCACAAAAATAGTAGAAAAGTAAGGTATCTATTGATCTATCTATCTATCTATCTATCTATCTATCTATCTATCTATCTATCTATCTATCTATCTATCATCTATCCATCCATCTGTCTGTCTATTCATTCATCTACCTGTCTATATTGCGAATCATAACACAGGGTTTTTGTAATGGGGAATTTTGACAGGATCACTGCATTTTCTGCTTTTGAGTGGTTCACCACTTACTGGGATGGCATATAGTGCACTTGAGGTACACAGCAGTACAGCACTTTGCCCCTCTCCATCTGTGTAAATCAGAAGGTATCTGAAACTTGCAGACATGCTGCAAACCTGCAAGCATGGATGCATAACTGTACTATATAACTTCAAGAAGAAAGCGGTTGGTTACTTCCAAGATGGCTTCACATTGAGTAACAGCTTAACTCTAGCTCTCCCAGTGTGAAAACAGAAACTCAACAGAGAAGGCCAGTAGACTTTTGTATAAATTTCAGTAACTGGCTAGTAAATGTACTGTCTTGCTGGATGCCAGGAAAAAAGAAACATAGAGCACCTGGAAAAATGTCAGCTACAGAAAGTGAAGAAGAAACACTAACTGGGGAAAGTTCTGCAGCTCTTCAGTGAAGAGCAATGCAACCTCCAGACATGAGTTCCAGTAACCTACAGGAAGATATAAGACAACTGTATACAGACTTGGTTAAAATAAATGAAACAGTGATGGAGTATGTCAACATAAACAACAAAAGGCTGGAAAAAAAATGGAAGGAGTTTTAAACATATATTCAGATGATGTGAAAAAGCTGCAAAAATCAGATGTTGAAATGAAGAAAAGGCTGGCTGAATACAAGAATGCTCAGGATGAGATGCTTCAATAAATAATAGAATTACAGGACACAGCATGTAGGGAAATCTATTTTTTTCAGCTATACCAGAGAAGCTGGAAAAAACAGACTGTATTACTTTTATGAAAGCATAAATAAGCAACTGAACTGATATTCCACAGCAGGAGTTGTTCGTTGAAAAGGCACATCATGTGTTTGCTCCAAACTTTGCTATTAGAAAGCAACCTAGACCTTTAGTAGTAAAGATGCAATCCTCCAGCAGAGGGAGTTAATGCTGACAACATTGTGGCAGAAGGACAAAATACTAAAAGTTGGAGACAGGAGACTATTTGTGGAGAACGATTACTTATTGTACACCAGACAGAAGGGCAGTAAATTCATTCCACTATGCAAGGAATGTTGAGATGCAAGTATGAGATTCAAACTGCTGTACTTAGCTGTCTCCTGGAGGGACAAAATCATTTTTTGAAGTACATGCTAAGGAAGAAATACAAAAGTTTGTCCAACAAAAAAGTGAGCTGTGAAACAGAAGGAAATTCTGCTTCTTGTTCTTCTGGTAATAAAGTCCACATAGAGACTGTACCTGTGAAACCTTTTCTACTATTTCAATGGAAAATGTTGGAGAGAATGAAGGGAGCATGAGAGTTGACTAGAAGAATTGAGAGTATGTTGGAAATGAAGCAGATACAGGATTTGGGAAATAGAGATGAGCAGTAATAAAAAAGTAACTTAATCTGGGATTACAATGCAATACTTATATTTGTGAAATATAACAAAACAAGACAATCTGGAACTAATGGGCTTTATCAGAATTTGTTGGACTTGTGGGGGACTCTAAAGTATATGCCCTATTTCATGTCATTAATGTTCTTATATATGTTTTGGGGGAGGGGAAGAGAGGGGATAAAGTTAACTGTATGTAAATAAAACATTTTTCTTAATAATACTATTTTTGTGGTGTATGGTTTTCTTTGCATCTATAAAGTAAAGCTTTCTCTGATATTTCTAAGTGTAATGGGGACTGTAAATAGGTGCTGCTTCTTTCTTTCCTTTCTTTCTCACGTTTCTCTTTCTTCTTGTTCAGTTTTAAGAAATGTAGACACTGCAATGTGAAAAAAAGCCTGGTTAAAAGACCATGACAATATAAACAATAATGTACTTTTTCTCATTCCTGCATGGAGGAATGATTGGATTAAGGACCTTAAACTGATTTAGTAATAAGTTTTCAGAGAAAGCAAGCAAATAAAAAAGAATATTGAATATTATGAGTTTTTTTCTAGAAAAAGAATGTATGCTATTTAGCAATTCTGTATTTGGCCCTCATCTTTCCATGGAAACAATCTGATAAAGAGAAATTTACTGTTGGGTTCTCATGTCTCAATGGAGACAGTCTGATAATTAGAAATTGTTTGTCTAGTTTTCAAGTTTCAATGCAGACAATCTGATAAAGTGAAAATGGTTACAGTGTGGTAGAGAGTGATTGGCTTGGGGAAAAAAAGAAAAGAGAAACTGGTTAGGAGGTAATGTTATCTGAAAGCATTTAGGAGTTTTCCCAGCTGGGAGAGCTATAAAGAGAAGACAAAACCAGTTAGCACTTAGTAGAAGTACAGGCTGCAACACACATCTTATCGTGGATAACCTTTCTTTTAGGTTAACTCATGTCTTGAGTGTGGCTGTTAGTTTTGGACATTTGTTCCTATCAGGACTGTAAAATTTCAGTATTCAAAGATGCACATAAGTTTGTGTATTAGTATTAAGTTAATAAGTATTAGAGGGGTATTTTTTTTGTTTGTTTTGTTTTTTTGATTTTGGGGGGTTTTTTTTGTTTTTTTAGAGGGGTTTCAGTAAAACAAAAGCTTTTGCAAGATGTGATATAGGCTCAAATAGGTATGACAAGAAACAACTATATAAAAGTTCAACCTGCCAAACAGTGTATGCATGTAACCCAAAGTTGGAACTAGACATTTAATAAAAAAATCTATATATAAAAGGAAGGATTAATATTTTTTTAATACAATGATGCCTTCTATAATGTATTTAAATGTCAATGGTCTCACAGATAAATACAAAAAAGAAAGAATAGTGAACTATATTAAAAATGTGCAAATAGTAATGTTACAGGACACATACGTGGAAAGAAGTGAGCATGTGAATTTGATAAAGAAATGTTTTTAGGGTGGCTATTCAGTGTAATATCTGGGAAAATAAAAAAGGAGTACTTATACCAATTGCAAGAGAAGCATCAGTAGTGATATAAGAGGATACAAAGATAATGGCAGTTTTGTATTGCTAAAGGCTACTGGCAAGGGAGGAGGATTACACTGACATGTATTTATATTATACCTAAAACTGCTATAATGGAGCTGAAGAAAATGTTGGGAGAAATAATCAGATTTCAGCAAGGAATATTACTTATAGGTGAGGACTAGAATATTAGTTGTAGCAGTGAAGATATGTCTGGGGGGTGCAGAAGTGAAAGTATAACAAAGGAGGTTAAATTTTTGAAGAAATTTATGAAAATATTTGGCATAGAAGATGTGAATTCAGTAATAGGAGTTTGGAGCAAATTTGCATAATGTTCCCCGAGATATAAAAAAATGGTCTAGGCTAGACAGAATTTACATTTCACAGAAATATATGCATTTAATTGAAGGTTGTGATATGTACCCAATAACTATTTCAGATCATGTGCCAATAATAATTAAAATAAAAACATAGAGTAATGAAATAAAAATGAGACACTGGCACTTTCCCAACTATCTGTTGAAAAGAGAGGAATTTAAGGAGTGAGTAGTGGAAATTATTCAGGAGCTATTCAAGAGGATAGAAATTACTTCTGAAAATATAGCTAGGAAGTGGGATAAAATTAAGATGGAGTTTAAAAACAGAGTGAAAATATAAGAATGAGAGCTATGGTTAAGAAATAACAAGAATTATTTAGAGGGACTGACAAACGTTAAGTATTGCAGAATGGGGGACTCTCAAAGAACAAAAAGAGGATCAAATGCAGAATGCTAAGCAGAAAATAAGGGATGACCTCAGTTACATACACAAGTTTAGAAAGATTGCTTTTAAGCAGCTTTTTTTTTTTTTTTTGGATAATAACACTAGAGCACAAAAACTTTTAACACAACTCAGGCAACAGAATGTAGAAAGGACTGTCACCAAGCTTACGGACCATATAACAAGGAAGGTAGTAAAAGATCATGTAGCTGTATTAGAAATATTTCAGAAATTCTATGAAAGTCTGTATAAAGCAGAAAAATATGGAAATCTAGAAAAGATACAAATGGAAATGTTTATGGAAGAATTAAATATGCCAAGGTTAGAGGTAGATGAGGCTCAATTACTAATGGTTACAATAGGTTGAGATAACATAACAATTGTGATGCAAAACCAATCTACAGGAAAGTCCACAGGAATAGCTGGTATTCCTGTGTAACACTGGAAACTAGAAGGGGAAAAAAAACTAATAAAGATCTGGAAGGTTTTATTTAACAGTATTTTAAGAGGAGGAAAAGTACCAACATCCTTGGAGAAAACAGTGGTAGCTGTAATACTTAAAGAGGGCACAGATCCATCAAATCCAGCTTCATACAGGGCTATTTTAATACTAAACCATGACTATAATGTACTCATGTCTATAATGGCTATAAGAATGGCAAAATAATGCCAAAATTGATATGGGTCAACGCAGTTATGTGGAGGGGAGGCAAACATTTGGGAAATAGAGATGAGCGGCAATAAAAAAGTAACTTAATGTGGGATTACAATGCAATACTTATATTTGTGAAATGTAGCAAAACAAGACAGTCTGGAACTAATGGGCTTTTTCAGAATCTGTTGGACTTGTGGGGGACTCTAAAGTATATGCCCTATTTTATGTCATTAATGTTTGTACAAATGCTTTGGGGGAGGGGAAGAGAGGGGATAAAGTTAACTGTATGTAAATAAAACATTTTTTCTTAATAATACTTCTTTTGTGGTGTATGGTTTTCTTTGCATCTATAAAGTAAAGTTAGTTAGGTTAGGAGGTAATGTTATCTGAAAGCATTTAGGAGTTTTCCCAGCTGGGAGAGCTATAAAGAGAAGACAAAACCAGTTAGCATTTAGTAGATGTACAGGCTGCAACACACATCTTATCATGGATAACCTTTCTTTTAGGCTAACTCTTGTCTGTGAGTGTGGCTGTCAGTTTTGGACATTTGTTCCTATCAGGATTGTAATCTGTTGGACTTGTGGGGGACTCTAAAGTATATGCCCTATTTTATGTCATTAATGTTTGTACAAATGCTTTGGGGGAGGGGAAGAGAGGGGATAAAGTTAACTGTATGTAAATAAAACATTTTTTCTTAATAATACTTCTTTTGTGGTGTATGGTTTTCTTTGCATCTATAAAGTAAAGTTTTCTGTTATTTCTAAGTGTAATGGGGACTGTAAATAGGTGCTGTTGTTCTTTCTTTCCTTTCTTTCCTACTTTTCTCTTTCTTCTTGTTCAGTTTTAAGAAATGTAGACACTGCAATGTGAAAAAAACCCTGGTTAAAAGACCATGATAATATAAACAATAATGTACTTTTTCTCATTGCTGTATGGAGGAATGATTGGATTAAGGACCTTACACTGATTTAGTAACACGTTTTCAGAGAAAGCAAGCAAATGAAAAAGAATATTGAATATTACGAGTTTTTTTTTTCTAGAAAAGGAATGTATGCTATGTAGCAATTCTGTATCTGGCTCTCATCTTTCCATGGAAACAATCTGATAAAGAGAAATGTACTGTCTGGTTCTCATTTCTCAATGGAGACAGTCTGATAATGAGAAATTGTCTGTCTAGTTTTCAAGTTTCAATGCAGACAATCTGATAAAGTGAAAATGGTTACAGTGTGGTAGAGAGTGATTGGCTTGGGGAAAAAAAGAAAAGAGAAACTGGTTAGGAGGTAATGTTATCTGAAAGCTTTTAGGAGTTTTCCCAGCTGGGAGAGCTATAAAGAGAAGACAAAACCAGTTAGCATTTAGTAGAAGTACAGGCTGCAACACACATCTTATCATGGATAACCTTTCTTTTAGGCTAACTCTTGTCTGTGAGTGTGGCTGTCAGTTTTGGACATTTGTTCCTATCAGGATTGTAAAATGTCAGTATTTGAAGATGCATATAAATTTGTGTATTAGTATTAAGTTAATAAGTATTAGAGGGGTATTGTTTTTTTTTTTTTTATTTGATTTTTTTTTTTTTTAGAGGGCTTTCAATAAAACAAAATATTTTGCAAGATGTGATATAGGGGCTCAAATAGATATGACAAGAAACAACTATATAAAAGTTCAACCTGCAAAACAGTGTATGCATGTAACTCAAAGTTGGAACTAGATATTTAATAAAAAAATCTATATATAAAAGGAGGGATTAATACTTTTTTAATACAATGATGCTTTCTTTAATGTCTTTAAATGTCAATGGTCTCACAGATAAATAAAAAAGGAAGAATAGTGAACTATATTAAAAATGTGCAAATAGCAATGTTACAGGACACATACTTGGAAAGAAGTGAGCATGTGAATTTGATAAAGAAATGTTTTTAGGGTGGTTATTCAGTGTAATATCTGGGAAAATGAAAAAAATGAGTACTTATACCAATAGCAAGAGAAGCATCAGTAGTGATATAAGAGGATAAAAAGATAATGGCAGTTTTGTATTGCTAAGGGCTACTGGCAAGGGAGGAGGATTACACTGACATGTATTTATATTATACCTAAAACTGCTATAATGGAGCTTAAGAAAATGTTGGGAGAAATAATCAGTTTTCAGCAAGGAATATTACTTATAGGTGAGGACTAGAATTTTAGTTGCAGCAGTGAAGATATGTCTGGGGGCCCAGAAGTGACAGTATAACAAAGGAGGTTAAATGTTTGAAGAAATTTATGAAAATATTTGGCATGGAAGATGTGAATTCAGTAATAGGAGTTTGGAGCAAATTTACATACTGTTCCCCGAGATATAAAAAAATGGTCTAGGCTAGACAGAATTTACATTTCACAGAAATATGTGCATTTAATTGAAGGTTATGATATGTACCCAATAACTATTTCAGATCATGTGCCAATAATAATTAAAATAAAAACATAGAGTAATGAAATAAAAATGAGACACTGGCACTTTCCCAACTATCTGTTGAAAAGAGAGGAATTTAAGGAGTGGGTAGTGGAGATTATTCAGGAGCTATTCAAGAGGATAGAAATTACTTCTGAAAATATAGCTAGGAAGTGGGATAAAATTAAGATGGAGTTTAAAAACAGAGTGAAAATATAAGAATGAGAGCTATGGTTAAGAAATAACAAGAATTATTTAGAGGACTGACAAATGTTAAAGTATTGCAGAATGGGGGAATCTCAAAGAACAAGAAGAGGATCAAATGCAGAATGCTATGCAGAAAATAAGGGATTACCTCAGTTACATACACAGGTTTAGAATGATTGCTTTTAAGCAGCTGTTTTTTTTTTTTGGATAATAACACTAGAGCACAAAAACCTTTAACACAACTCAGGCAACAGAATGTAGAAAGGGCTGTCGCCAAGCTTATGGACCATATAACAAGGAAGGTAATAAAAGATCCTGTAGTGGTATTAGAAATATCTCTGAAATTCTATGAAAGTCTAAGTAATTCAGAGAAATATGGAAATCTAGAAAAGATACAAATGGAAATGTTTATGGAAGAATTAAATATGCCAAGGTTAGAGGTAGATGAGCCTCAATTACTAATGGTTACAATAGGTTGAGATAACATAAAATTGTGATGTAAAACCAATCTACAGGAAAGTCCACAGGAATTGATGGTATTCCTGTGTAACACTGGAAACTAGAAGGGAAAATAATAAAGATCTGGAAGGTTTTATTTAACAGCATTTTAAGAGGAGGAAAAGTACCAACATCCTGGGAGAAAACAGTGGTAGCTGTAATACCTAAAGAGGGCACGGATCCATCAAATCCAGCTTCATACAGGGCCATTGTAATACTAAACTATGATTATAATGTACTCATGTCTATAATGGCTACAAGAATGGCAAAATAATGCCAAAATTGATATGGATCAATGCAGTTATGTGGAGGGGAAGCAAACATTTGGCAACATTAACAGAACATTGATCATCCAGAGGGAGTCAGAATGTAATCAAATACTGTTGTTGTCGGTAGGTCTTGATACAGAGAAAGCATTTGACAGAGGAAGCTGGGACTTTGTGAGCAGGGCAATGGATGCATTTGCATTTCATGAAAAAAATGATAAGGTTGATTAGAAGGAGATATGAGGGATCAGAGGCAAAAATGAAAGTGGATGGGGTCCACTGATAATTTCTGCTTCAGCAGAGGAACCAGGTAGGGGTGTCCTCTTTCCCCTTTGTTATTTGCATTATATTTAGAACCATTGGCAAAGAAAATAATGGACTCAGAAATTCAGTGATATAATTGGTATGGTAGTCAAGATAAGCTGTTTCTTTTTGCAGATGGTATAATTTTATACCTGACCAAGCCAGAAAGAGACACTACAGTGGTATGGAACATGTTGAGACAGTTTCAAATCTTTTCTATATACAAAATTAATGAAGCTAAAACAAAGGCAATAACAATAAATCATGTACCCATACATAAATTGATTCAGCAATATCCATACGTATGGGGACATGATGAAATTAAGTATTTAGAAGTATGGGTTAAATTATGTTGGTGTGGCAGCTAAGGATATGTGGGAAAATACTAAAAAAAAATAATAGAAAACTTAAGAAAAATGGAAGCTTTATTATATGGATGTGAATAGTAAGATACAAGCAGTTAAAATGTTTTTAGTCCCATTAGTCTTATGCACAGGTCAGGCATATCTTTATCAACCATTGCAAAAGTTGTTGATAGCAATTAATAAAGAGCTGAAGAACTTTATCTGGGCAGAGAAAATAACAAGAGTCAAGTGGTGTAGCCTGATTCTTCCAGTAGAACAGGGTGGATAGGGATTACCTGATTTGAAGGGGTATATTTGGGTTACACAGTTAAGGCTCCTATACAAATCACAAGCACAAAATTACAATTCAAAGTAGAAACGGATGATGATGAAACAGGGGAGAAACTCAAGAAACATGGAGAGACTGGGATTTTGGATACAGGCCTTTAAGAAGAAAAACAATAATCATACAGTATATTATAGCTATAAAGTAACAGAAGGTGTCTGAGGAACTAAGCCAACACAGGAATGAAGAAGGAAGATTCTGCTGATAGGGATGACTGCAATTATAGTTAATAGGCACGAGGGGCTGGAAGTTATTGGTGAAAACGGGCAAAGGAAACAAGGTAGTGGGAACAAATAACTAGAAAGGGAAAGATGACAGAATGGGAAGATGCCAAGAATTTATTTGGACTGCAAATTAGAGATCACCTTCCCTATCAAGAACTGATATCAGATTATAGGCAAAGAGAAAGAAATAGAGGTCATAAACAAAAGACCAGCACTGATAGAGTTTTTAGCAGAATCTAAAACAGAAGCTGCCATTAAAGAAGGAACAATTAGTAGAACATATAAAATACTGCATGGCAACTGTAAGAATCAATCAGAGGAGATTAGAAAGGATTGTGAAGAGAGATTGGGTAAACAATTCACAAAGAACAATGGCAGGATAAATGTATATCTCCCAAATATGCAACAAAATCTTGAAGATTTATGATTTTTGCTTGGAAATATTTACATGGATATTTTTATACCCTAAGTAGACTCCAGAGAATTTTTCCTCAGGTTGACAGTAAATGTTGGAGGTATGATGGGAAAGATAGAAGTAATTTGGGAAATATTTTTTGGGAGTATGGTGATTTGTTGGACTTTAAGGATTCCCTGTGGGATGAACTGTCAACGATGTTGGGTGAGCAGATCGGTGTGATGAGGGAGATGATTTTTTTGAGCTATGATGCAGAATTGGAAATGCCTAGACATGGTAAGGCCTTGCTGTGTCTAATTATGGTGGCTGTCAAAAAAGTAATTACTATAAAATGGAAATCAAAATCTAAACCAACTATACTAGAAGTAGTGAATATAGTAACAGAGATAAAACAACTGGAATTGAGATCTTTTTTTTTATAAAAGGGTAGGAGCAAACTACATAGAAAAAAAAGGAATTCTGGTAACAATCCATAAAGGGAGCAATGAGGTTTAAAAGAAGACAGGACTTAAATGGGCTTTAATGTTTGAAGGAATAGAAATGGGTAGATTACTAGTAATGTATAATGTTTACAACTGGGAGTGTGTCAGTATGGTTTGTGATGTAAAATGCTTGCAACTAGAATTGTGTCAGTGTGGTTTGTTTTCATTTATATAAATGTATGATTGCCTTTGACATAAGTGATGGTTTAATAAAGATGTTTCTTGTTTAAAAAAGGCAGGAATTGATAATTTATGTAAAATTACTTAGGTTATATGATATATATCAATGCATGTGAAGTATAATGTTTGTAAATGTGAACTTGCTAATATATTTTGATTACTTTTATATAAATGTAAATTTGCCTAGGTCACAAGTGGTAATTCAACAAAGGTGTTTAGAAAAAGAACACAGTGGTTAGTTATATTCAGCATTTTAAGCAATTTTTAGTACACAGGACTGTGTGGTGCAATTCAAGACATTTTATAATGTGCTGTTACTCAATTGCTTATTTATTTATTTATTTATTTATTTATTTATTTATAGATTGATTTTAGTTCAGTTTAGTTCATGTTAAATAATGGTTTGGGCACATATAATTTGCTGAAAGAAATGGGTTTTAAATTCTCACTGAAAACCATTTGGCACTTTTCAATTGTTCCCGCTAACACTTTTTGCCAAGGGCAGTTTTCCCTTTGACCCTAGCTCAGTTATGCTTCTGATTCAAGAAACTTTTAAATGGGGTTCTCTCTTCTTTGCAATTCATTCTAGCAATATCTAACAGTCCATTAAGGTACATGCCATAAAATAACTCAAAAGGACCATAACTAGTCAAGGCATGACAGATAGAAGGTTTACTTTTAAATAGTCCCGTATTTTGCAGTTCTGTTCAATAACTTTTCTTAGCATGGACTTTAGCATTGATTTAAAACATTCAATAAATCAATCCATCTGCCACCACTCTGGTAATCTAGAGAGATAAAGCTCTGATTATGGCCTAACTGACACAGGATTGAGTAGCAGCATGGGTGACTGACAATGATGGGGAGGGCTGAAGAGCCTATCCTAGGTGAGAGGGTGCTTATCAATGATGCTCCCTAAGAGAAGGAGTGGTCCACAGAGGGAAGTTGCATTCAGACATGGTCAAAGAGTGATAGGGGGTAGGGCATATAAAAGAACACCCTTGGATGAAAGTAAAGATAGCCAAGCCCCCAGAACACTTTTAGGATCCATGACCAGCTCCAACAATTCCTGGGAAAGCTGGGGGGGTGGCTAGGAGACTAGCTGGTAAACTTGGTGTAGATGTGGGACACTGGGGGCCAGGCCAGTAAAAATGCTGTCACGGGGAGACTGAAAAAAATAAAATTAACCTATCCACTTGCCACACTGAAATTGTAGTTCTGTGACCTTAAAACATTGCCAAGTACTGCAGAGTTCACTGATCAATGAGTATTTCCTTCAGTACCTCTATTATGGAAATAATAAGACAAATCTTTGGTTATAGATTTAGCATTAGCATTATGTAGTAGGATAACTTCAGAGTATTAAGTTGTATAGTCCAAAAATAACCGTATAAAGAAATCCATTCCTGGAACTCATTAATGTCAATTGCAAAATGACCAAAAGGAACATTTGTGATTGGCATTGGAATCAAAGGATTATTAAAGCCTGGGTGATGGCACTCTTGTGGTACTCAGTACATCCACCAAAAAAGTTCTGATTTTCATTAATTATTCTGGCCCACTAAAACCTTGCTGGGATCCATGCGTTAGTCTTGCCCACTGATAGGTATCTCTGTAGCACATGGGTATGTGCTAACCTCATCATCAGGTTTGGGCATTGGAATCAAAGGATTATTAAAGCCTGGGTGATGGCATTCTTGTGGCACTCAGTACATCCACCAAACAAGTTCTGATTTTCATTCATTATTTTGGCCCACTAAAACCTTGCTGGGATCCATGCATTAGTCTTGCCCACTGATAGGTATCTCTGTAGCACATGGGTATGTGCTAATCTCATCATCAGGTTTCTTAAAGGACTGGGCACCAAAAGCATTTGCAGTAAATCTACTCTAACCTTACTTAATCTCGATAGCAAGTCACTTTTTAACTCAAAGGATGGGTAAAGCACAGGATCATCTTCCCTAGTGTCTTCCACTGCAACCATAGCTATAATTTCTCTGCTCTGTTCAAACAGTCATCTTGCCATTGCGCTTTTTAAAATTTAATTGGCTTACCCAAACATCAGCTAACAGTGTGGTTTCATCAAAGTCACATTGCTGTGAGGTAGAAGGCACTGCCCCCTCGATTACTAAAACAGACATGGGGTCTCAGTGTCTAACTTTTCTAGTAAGGGCAACTCCAATATTCTTTAGTGCCAGTTGCTAGTTCTACTTTAGGTTTTCTTCCTCCCTTTCATTGTAAATCTGATGTATAGAAGGGTCCTCCTTTTGCTTAGTGTTCTTGAATTGTGGCTCAACAGAAATATCATTATGGCTTTGATTGTGATTATTTTGTTTTCACACTGTTACTCTCCCTCTCTCTCAGAACAAATGGACTCAAATCTTCCGTTGTCTTTTTCTTCTTTGGGTTGCTTTTTCTCCATGAAAGGTACTGTAAAATGCATTTTATCTTCAATTTTACCATTCTCCTTACTTACAAACCTTGGTTACCTAGAGTCTTCTCTTATTTGATTTCTCTATCTTGTACTGACAGAAACAGGTTTCGAACTCTCACAAGATAATGTTTACCTTTCTTAACTACACAAGTGAGATTTTTACCATCATTACATTTCTTTCTTAGCATGCACCTGCTACTTAGAGTACCTCATTTCTGAGGCTTTCATTTTTAGCTAGATAAAAAGTTTAGAATTCATACCAAACTGCATATCTCCCATACATCCTAACTTAATTTCCATAGAGTATACCATTTCAATAAGCATTTCTTAGTATTCACTTCTGTCAGCCACTCCAAATATCTGTTTTCAACACTTTCAGGCTGCAGTGAGACTCATACTCCCTCCTTTGAGAGACTATCTTTAGTATTGTGATATGTATATCCTTTCCTTCTACTGACTCTGCTCTTGCATTTTGCCTCATCTCTTTTAACTGGTGAAAGTTCTTCTTCTCTTTGCATCCTTAGTCAAATGTTTGCAACTTTATTGCTTTCTAAGTCTATGTCTTGGACTTTGTTTAATTCATATACTCTAAAAATGCATTGGTTATTTGCACCCACTTTTTCTGGGTTAGCCAAAGACAAATCTTTAGACTTATTCACCTGAGGTTCCCCTTCTTGTCACTGACAGGGTGGCCTGTCAATGAAACTACCTTCTTCCTATCATATATACAACTCTTTGAAATGTGTAAAATTGTTTGCTATTATCATGACATATGTTAAATTAGGAATGCCAGTAAATGACAGACTAATTTTACAGGCCTGATTAATAGGATACTGTTTCAAATGACAATGAATGCATATCACCTCTGTTGATCTGTTAGTAAGATTTCTTCT
Organism: Protopterus annectens; assembly: GCF_019279795.1. Taxonomy (NCBI): domain Eukaryota; kingdom Metazoa; phylum Chordata; order Ceratodontiformes; family Protopteridae; genus Protopterus; species Protopterus annectens. Next base: position 1,683,534,056 of record NC_056733.1, read on the forward strand.
TGCATACATGATGTCCTTTAATAAGAATTATCACACTGTTTGATTCTAAAAGTCCTTGCATTTTTCTGTCATCAATTGACATTCCACATTAGCATAAAAAGTATCAGTTGTATCATTAATATAACATATAGCAATTTAGCGGTTAAACAGAACTAGCAGCATGCTTTTTAGACATTATAGATTTCACAGGTTTAACAGTATTACTATCACTAGTAAAAAAATCTAGCTGTGTCCTATACTTAAAGCATAGTGTGCCTACATCTGTCAATTTTTGTTTTGTTATCAACATTTGACATAGATTTTATTACAGCTCAGGATTTCTTACATTTGTACATGGTTTCATGATATTAGGGGGGATTTAATAAAGCCTACACAGCTTTATTTGCCATGTAGGCATTGTGCCATGCTGCTTACAAGAAAGTAAGCAGGTTTTATATTTGGTAAACACTGCTGAATGGTGCGCATGCACTCACCAACATGGGAATTTCTGTGGCATGTGAATCACCTCATAAGCAAGTGAATCTCATGCAAATGAGGCAGGTAGAGTGATCCAGCAAGCAGACAGTCAGATCTTCAGACCCAGTGTCAGTGTCCATAGTGTTTATGGAAAAATTCTGTATACGGGAATGTAGATAGACAAAAGGGGCTGTAAAAATGTAGATATATGGACAGAAATGACACACCACATACAGTTATGAGTGAAACTATCCTCCTGTGTGTCTGAAAAATTAAAGAAACTAAGTTAAATTAATTTTTTTTAATAATCTGGGCATGTTTGTGCAGTGTGCCGCAGTGTCCAAACATACTTTATGAAAAAAAAAAAAAAAAAAAAACTGGAAAAAATAAAATTAGTGTTATGTGACAGAAATGTATTACAGGACTTTGCATGGAGTATCTACATTGGTGCATTGGTGCCTTTGTTAACGTGATAGGGCTGGGAAGCATGTAGTTTCCAGGCTGTGAGCACTGATCTCTATGCAAATAAGGTGGCTTTACTGAATAGCATAAAGGGGTAATCATGTCAACATATCCCCTTCATGTAGGCAGAGAACCATGTTGGTGTTTACACAGGAGGTGGTTGACATCAGGGGAAGGTGTGTCCAATGACTTCTAAGCTTATTTCAGCTTAGCTGCGCCTATTTGCACAGCATGCCACCATGCTGATTGTGCTATTTCAGGGGGTGTTCACTTTCTTCTAAGCATTGTTTACCTAAGGGGAGCGTGTTTCCATGTGTTTGCATGGTATGCTGCTATGCTGAGCATGGAATTCTGGTGGGGTGTTAGTACTAAGTGCAGTGCTGAGTGTAGCTAAAAGCCAATCACATTGTAATTACTTTTGACCTATTTAACTTAAACTAGGGCCATTAAATGATGTTAATGATATACCAGGCAGGTGGAATGTATCATAGGTAGCCAATCACAAAGTCAGCACCTACAGTAGAGCACTATAATGTATACATACACCCCACTATCTGATTTTTCCACCATACTCTGCACCATTGAAGTACAGACTTGGGAATTTTAACTGAGAGAATGCTAGGGGTTGCTGAAGGTCTGCTACATCTATATGTGCTAGATGCTGAAGTCAGTGTTGCTGCTGCTGCTGGCAATAGGCCTAGACAGAGAAGGAGAAGAGTGTTCAGGCCCAGGGTAACCTTCCAGGAGCTACATGAGCTGGAGATTGTAGAGCACTACAAGGTGGAGAGGGACATACTACAAGAACTCACTGAGCTCTGCCACCCTCAACTCGGACCCAGAGCCAACTGAGGGGGGAACTCATCCCATTGAAAACAAAGGTATGTGTAGCCCTTAAGATACTAGCTACAGGGACTTTCCAAAGTCCAACTGGGTACATGATGGGGGACACACAGGCATCAGCATCCAGGGTACTCCACCAGTTCCTCAATGCCATGCTACCACATGCCAGAGAGCACATATATTTTTCCCTCACCCTTGAAGTGAGGGCCAGCAATATGCAACACTTTTATCATGCAAAGCACTATCCTGAGATACTGGGTGCCATAGATTGCACTCATGTACACATCAAGTCACCACCTGGTGAGGAAGGTGGAATCTATATCAACCACAAGGGGTATCACTCCATCAACTGCTAGGCCATGCGCAATGCCTAGGGGATTATCATGAATATGTGTGCTGGCTTCCCTGGCAGTTATCATGACTCCCATATCTGGCACGTATCACAGCTGTACCAGATGTTTGCTGTGGGGCATCCCACTTGGCCATTTACTGGGGGATGCTAGCTATGCACTGGAACCATGGATGATGACACCCATCAGAAATGCACGCACACATCCACCAAAGAACACCATAATGAGGCACACACACAAACTAGGAACATCATAGAGTGTGTGTTTGGGGTTCTGAAGTCATGGTTTCAGTGCCTCGATATATCTGGTGGAACCCTGCAGTATTCTCCAGCCACATGTGTATATATGTTCACAGTATGTGCCATGCTACATGATATGATCCTGTGGAAACAGCTGCAGCAGGATCAACTAGGGGAAGGAATAAACAGCCCCCCACCACTGCCTAGGTCACCACAGCCACAGTCACAAAAGGACTCAGAGGAGGAACCCCCATGATGTTCCTGTAGGCAGATGTAGGCGTGCCTAGTATGACTTGGCTTTGGCAAAGAGACAATCCATAGCACATTCACTGACAACCTAGGGCCCTAGGGACTGACACCTTACTTCTACTCACATACATATAGTAAAATTGTTGATGTCAGGCAACTCACACATCCTGTACCTATCCATGTGTTGGCTGTGTACTGCTTGCATCACACAGAGTCAGCCCTGAACTACAGTCCTGTCAACTGCTGCATTTTCAAGATAAGTCTCTAACCTACACACTACTTGTAAGGATTAGTATAATATGGTATCATATGTATGGATTTGACACATTTGTGCAAAGAAATATAATGGGCTATGTGGACAGAAGTAACATCCACATGGGACTACAGATACCCAGTCTAACAGAATTTTTATTATTTTATTTTTTATTTAAAATTGTTGACTGGGAGTGTCCGACTGGACGTGGGTCCATTTTCAGTGGAGGCCCGGGGAGAAAAGCTCCACAGTAAAATAAACAGACAGTAGTTACATTGGATTACATAGTGATTAACAATTTAACATAGAAATTACTTACAACATATTTACAGATGAAGAACATAGTACATCAGCAGACAACTAGAATCTTTATCTGTGAGGTACATAACAGGCATTAACAAATGTAACAATGAGAAGTTCCTGCTGTATAATAAGTACTAGGCTTATGAGCATCTGAGCTTGCTATCATCAAGGTAGTTAGTGGAGGTGAAAGAAAGGTAGTAGTTGGATGGGGTGGATGATATTAGAGTGGGAGTTGCAAGGGCATAGCCAGCATGTTTTTAGGTGCGCTTTTAATAAAGTTTTGAAGTTGGTGCATGATGGTACGGAGGAAATTGTGGGTGGGAGTGAGTTCCATAATTTGGCTATGACGCAAGAGAATAGTGCTTCACCAGCAGAGTTATTGGCTTTAGTGATCTGCAAGTGATTTTGTTGCTGGATCTTAGTGGTCTGGTGGTGCAATAGGGTTGGAGTAGATTCTGGAGGGATGGGACATTTAGTGGATGGTTTACTAGTTTGTGGGTGAGTGAGAGTTGATACCACTGAAGGAGGTGAGGGAGTTCAAGCCAGCCCAGTTCAGCAAGTGAGAGACAGTGGTGACTATGGTAGGATGTCCCTGTGGCGAATTTGACGATTTTGTTGTAGCAGGTCTCTAGCTTGTTTAGATCACATTGCCTTAGGTTGGTATATACTGGAGAGGCATAAAGTAGGGTGGAGATAAGGTGGGAATTTGCTACTGAAATCTTTGCTGCTTTGGTGAGAAATTGTTTATTTCTGTATAATGCTCCTAGTTTTGTGGACTTTTTTTATGGTCATGGATATGTGAATGTCAAATTTTAGTTTATTGTCTATTTCCACTCCTAGCAATTTGGTGTGTTCAGTTGGTATATAGTGGTGTTGTCTTTTGCTGTGATGTTAAAGTGAGAGTTGTTTTGAGTATGTTTGGTGGGTTGGAAGATGAGTAGTTTAGTTTTGTTTGGGTTGAGTATTAATTGGGCATCGGATACCCATGTTTCAACAGAGGAAAAGGCTTCCTGTGTGACTTTTGCAGTTTGGGTAGGGACTGGGCTGAGCAGATGATGGTAGAGTCATCTGCGTATTGGATGAGTGTGCCATGTTTGGTGGCAGAGGCTAGATTATTGGTGTAAACAGAGAAAAGCAGGGGTCCAAGGATGGATCCTTGGGGAACCCCTATGGAGACAGGTAGTTGGGGAGATATGTCATTCTGCCATACAACGGATTTTTGGCGGTCAGACAGGTAACTCTGAAACCAGTTGGTGACTGATTGTGAGAAGGATAGGTTATTGAGGACAGAGATAAGTTGTTTGTGTGGGACCATGTCAAATGCTTTAGATAGGTCTAGGAAAGTAGCAGAGGAGAGATAGCCATTGTTTTTATGCTGAAGGATAGTGTTTGTAAAGGAGAGTAAGGCAGTGATGCTGCTATGGTTTGGTCGGAAACCATGCTGAGTACTGGAAAGGAGGTTGTTAGTAAGGAGGTAGTGTGAGACCTGAGAGTGTATGCATCTCTCTAGTATTTTGGAGAGTGGAGAGAGAATAGCTATGGAGGGGTAATTGGTTAGTTCTGCAGAGGGTCCGCCTTTGTGGAGGGGAATTATATGTGAGACTTTCCACAATGTGGGAACGTAACTTTCTGACAGAGATCGGTTAATCAAGATGGATACTGGGTAGGCCAGAGCATCAGCTGCGATTTGTAGGTATTCACTTGGGAGGTTGTCTGCTGCTAATTTGGTGGGTTTAAGTTTAGTTAAGAGTTTTTTTATGTTGGAGGTAGGTACAGGAGAAAAAGAGAAGGCAGTGGGGAGATTACTAGTTGAAGGTGTGGGTTGGAGGGGAAAGGGGTTGTGTTTTTTAGCTAGTGATAGTATGGTTTGGGTGAAGTGTGTGTTGAATGAGGTAGCAATATTTTCTGAGGAGTGAGGGATGTTAGGAGGAGGGGTACTGACTTTACCTGGGTGGAGGATGGAGTTTATGGAGGACCAGAATTGTTTGGGGCTCTGTTGTGAGGAGTCTAGGGCAGACTGGTAGTATTGGAATTTGCCCCGTTTTATTAGTTTTTTGACTCCATTGTGTAGTTCTAGGAATTTCTGTCTAGCTGCGGGGGTTTTGGTTTTGCGCCAGTGCTCCCAGGCTTTATCCCTGTTTTTCATTTCTGACTTAGTGGTTTTCTGTAGCCATGTGGAGGGTTGTGCTTTGGTTCTGGAAAATCTTATGGGGCATGGTAATTAAGGATGTTCAGGAAGGTAGTATTAAAAGATTCAACTCGCCATCTAGACTGAGGTACTTTTAGAGCATGCCAGTTACATTCTTTGAGGGATGAGATGAATGTGAGTGGGTTAAAGTTTATTTTTTTACGTATTTGACGATAGATGACAGGTTTTGCTTGGTACATGTATTTTTGAGTAGGAATGTTGGGGAGTGATCACTGAGGCTATCTGATAAGCAGCCTGTTATATATGACTGGGGGTTGTTACTGACTAGTATCCAATCCAGGGTAGAGTGCTTGCTGGAGTTTTTATTTATCCTTGTTGGTGATTGGACTAGTTGGGTGAAGCCATGAAGGTGTACATGATGGGTTGGATTGTTGCCAGAACAGGATTGCCTGTCAATATTGAAATCACCTAAGATGATAGTTTCTTGGGGGAGATGGTGGGTAGACCAGCTGAGGAGGTTTTCTAGTGGAGGGATGTTTTGACCAGGTGGGAAGTAGCATCCAATTATGTTGATGGTTTTGTTTCGGTTAATTTTTAGGTTGGTATATATTATTTCTTCATTGCCTATTTGTGGAGCTGATGATTTTAAGATCTGGATGTTTAGATGTTGTTTAAATATTATAGCTACACCACCTCCTTTTTTGCTTACTATGTGAATGTGTTTCCTAATAATCAGTAGGCCTCATGGTTGGACTATTCACTGCGTCACTAAAGGGAGATGTTAAACAGTGGGATCACATGATATTTGCACTACTGCCCATCTCAGCAGATCACTTGCTGTTGTTCTCCCCACCCCCAACACAGCACTGTTCCCATATAACTGCTTTAACAGTAAGTCAGCAATGGTATATCAACAGACCAGTCAATCTCAGGGCTGTAACACAGAACTCGATCACACATTGTATATCATACGTAAAGCAGGAATAACAAAGTACATATTTGTGCTGTTGATTGTGTGATATATAACTTCTTTCCATCTGGCAGCCTGTGTGGCTCGGTGGACTAGGGAAATTAACATGGGTGATGGTGTTGATGGTTCTAATCTGGAAGTAGTCACATCTTTTGAATTTGAGGTATAATTATGTTGGTGTTTTTACACCCTGTCAGTCTGTGTGTGGGTAACATTATGAACCTCAGTCACATATTAAGTACAGCAGACAGCTGGGGAACACCAGGGATATTTTGAGTGAAGTGCAGGACTGTAGAAACAGGGGGAGATGTCAGAGCCTGTAACATACAAAATCCCAGACTGGAGTACAGGTACATGTGGCCTGAAGTCACTTTATGAGTACTGACAGTCCTACTGGGCACGCCCAGACAGTTAAACTGAGTGCATTCCTGTTGCCCTCTGATCAAAATGACCTGTTATGTATACAACTGTCTATACATACAGACATATATGTATACATATCTGTCTGTCACTATCTCTAACCCTCATACATAGTATATCTAACTCTATGTAGTGTCAAATAGATATATACCAATATATGGATATATATATATATATATATATATATATATATATATATATATACATATAGCTGTATATATTAAAATGATACATAGAGTCTCCCCATATATCTACATAACACATTTACTTATCATAAACACATGCAGCTACAATTATATATACATCCCTGTTATATGCATAAATATATGTGTGTGTATGTGCATATTGTGCTACATACCCTAGTAATGGTGAGTAAATCTGCACTATCACACATCCATACTGTTGCTCAGAGGATCCAAACTAAGAGTGCAACAGTACATAATCCACTTAGCTGCAGACACCTGTGCCTGCTGGATGTCATCATGTAGACAGACAGAGGTGGTGTAATGTAAAATGTTGACAACACACACATGGACATGGCACATTGTTCCTGCCCACAGGTTGCCTGTCTAAGTGCAAACAACCACATATGGCCATACTGGTAACTGTACGCACATTGCTTGGATAATAGCAGTTATCTCACGGCGAGGATACTAGATGCAGATAACAGTATGAAGCAATATCTCTCTGCAGGCCACAGATGCCATTCAACACAAACCTAGTTTGTGTAATGCTCAAATACTGTGCCTGCAATCACAAATATAACAGACTTAACTTGTGGTGCATGCAATAAGTACTATGCGCTATAGTGTGTAAGACATAGGTAGGGGTTCTAATCTCACTCCAGGCTACTTTGTGCATGTGTGTGTATACCCCTGCAAAACAACTGAAATGCTCACATTGACTATCTACCTGCAGTGGTTATGCACGTTTTGGCCCTGTAACTTGCTGCTGGCTTCCAAACTGCCCTCTTCTACAAGGCCTGATGATGTCAACCACCTTAAGACTACCAGCTGACAGTAACATAGCAGATTTAAGCCATTGCACATGAGATAAGTGCTGTGGGCTATAGTGTGTAAGACTAGAAAGGTAGGTGTTCTAATCTCATTCCAAGTTACTTGGTGTGTGTACATGTGTGTGTGTGTGTGTGTGTGTGTGTGTGTGTGTGTGTGTGTGTGTGTGTGTATCCCTGTACAAAATGACTGACGGGCCCACATAGGCTATCCACCTGCAATGGTTATGCACATTTTGGCATGTTGGCCCTGTAACTTGCTGCTGGCTTCCAAACTACCCTCTTCTATAAGGCCTGATGATGTCATTCACCTTAAAACTAACAGCTGACAGTATCATAGCAGACTAAAGCCATGGCGTGTGTGATAAGTGCTGTGAGTTATAGTGTATAAGACTTGATAGGTAGATGTTCTAATCTCACTGCAGGCTACTTGGTGTGTGTGTGTGTGTGTGTGTGTGTGTGTGTGTGTGTGTGTGTGTGTGTGTGTGTGTGTCTCTCTGCAAAACAACTGACATGCCCACATGGGCTATCCACCTGCAATGGTTAAGCACTTTTTGGCCTGTAACTTGCAAACACAAGGACTGATGATGTCATCCACCTTAAGACTAAAAGCTGACAGTATTATAGTAGACTTAAGCCATGGCTCGCGCAATAAGTGCTGTGCGCTATAGTGTGTAAAACAAGATAGGTAGGGCTCTAATGTTACTCAAGGCTACTTGGTGCATGTGTATGTCCATATGGCATAAATATGATCACTTTGGTAACTTAGAAATAGGTAGGGTTTAAGTATTTTATTTGTAGCATGTGATGTGCCCCCCCAAAGGACTGACAACAAGGCCTGCTGATGTCATCAAGCTTAATATGTCCTAAACTGATAGTACTAACAGACATGAGGTGTGTTGCATGCATCACATACTGTGATCTTTAGTGGCTACTACATTTGTACAATATGCCTGCGTAGTGACATAGCAAGGGTGCAATTGCACACTATGATTGGTGTGATGATTGCTACAGTCAGTATATCAGTGACTGTCTGGAATTTACACCCCAAACCTGCCAGTATAGGTTGTATAACAGTGAATGCATCCCCACATCTTACCGACTGGTGAAAGTCAAAGGCTACATTACTCTCTGTGTCCATAACTCCATGTGTAATGGCTCAACTGTGTAGTAGCCACACAGGTTCCATGCTACACCAATACACAGTGTAGATAACATGTCCTATGGAGTCCATGTCATGACCGTACATGTGTAGTCTGCCTCCTACATGCTTTGGAGGGGGTGTGTATGGTGCCATACAGGGAGGTGCCAGATTCCAATGTGTACCTCCTGTGTATCCATGACAGGACTACCACATGTCTCACCTGTTCTACATGCCTACAACATGACTGTGGTATACATAGTACATGCTGGAGAGACAGGTATGTAACACAGACAGTGTACCCTACATGAAACGGGCCCCCCATGCATGTGAAGCATACATCTGCTGTGACACACATCATGTGCAGGTTACACAATGGGATGCAGAACACGACAATCATAACTGATATCAGGAAACTATCTGTACTGGACACAGGATATTTGTAGATGGGCCATCTCCATCACCACAGCTTTTAGATGTGTGAATTCCCAAAACCCCTGTGACACTTATCAGATGTAGCAGATCTGTTCACAGATTATGGATGCATGAGTACACTGAATGCCGCCATTGCCCTTGTTTACCTGTTTTATATATATATGAACCTATGGAGCCATGCACTTATAGTGCTGTACCTTGCTGAAGACATATTTTTGCTGTGCGAACATGCCATCCTGTGCTGCTTTATTGCCACTGTGTATCCATAAATTATCCCAGCAGATCCCTGAAACAGAAATAGAAACAGGTCCGTGACACCCCTGTCATCATGTAACTATATAACCATTACAACATCATACAAAATAAGGTACACAAAAGTATGTGGCATACTTATGAAAAATGCTAGCATACAGTAACTGTCATTAACCACTACAAGTGGCATGGCAAAACAATACTGCATTACACAAGTACATGTTAACTAATATAGTCACCCTGTGCATCAGGCACATACCTTCATTTCCCTGCATCGATGGTGAGGATGACATCGATGTGGCACAGGTATCATCCCATGGCCAGGGTGTTGTGTGGGGGTGCAGGAGGCCTAGGCTGACCCAAATGGTTGACAGCATGTGTGTGAATCAGGAAGGGAGGCAAGTAAGATGGACAATGGAAAGGTGCCATGTGTGCCTCTAAGTGACCTACATTTGACAGTGGTATGTGAGTGTGTGCATGTACACAGTCACATTCAGTGTTAGCCCTTCTTCCATATTTGTTGGACAGCTTTGGACCATACATAGTAGAGTTGACAGTTCACTGTCTCCAGCCATGAACACAGGAACTGGCTCTGCCAGGAGTTGCACTAGCACCTCCATGTCCAAGGTCAGTAGAGGTGCTAGTACCTGAAGGCAACTGCTGTCTTCTGAGACCAGGTCCCCCATGGGAATGCCCAGGACCATGAGTCTATGGCATGCCATGTCATGGTGTGGACAGCACAGTCCCTTCTGTAGTTCTGGATGTGTTGCCACTATGGGAGCATGACTGTGCAACTCACTGAGCAACATTCAAATAAGTGCAGTGTGCAAACCAGCTAAGCAGAGCTAAGCAGCAAGTAAACTTGCACAACCAAGGTTTTAGTGAAGTTTAGCACTGCACAAACAGTAGTAGCTATGAGCATGTTTAAGCAGTGCTCAGCACAGCACAGCAGTGCTATATTTCACAAATTTGTTTTTTAAATTATACCTATATAATAAATTAAATTACAGACATCTTATCATGCTATGGACTCAAACCCAGGACCTGCTAAGTATTAGGCTGCAACTCTGTCCATTTAGCTACTAGGATATTATGAAAGCTAGTATACCTTCACATATACTTCTGGGCTACCTCTTTGCTATGCAAACATGCTGAAACAGCCCCAGAATTAAATAATTAATTACATCCGGTTTCTACTTTTAGATGTCTGGCAGCCATCGGCTATGTATGTATCAGCACCACTCGACTCTGGCTCTCCACGCCATGCCGCACAAACAGCAATTACAAAACTTAAAAAATAATTAATGGCATCTGGTTTCTATTTTAAGATTTCTGGCATCCACTCCCCATAAGCATACAGAAAGGAAAATAAATTATAAAAATAAAATATTACGCATTTGAAACAATTCTACTGGGCTTCAACAGTAGTGGGGAGCAGTACAGGGAACATCACCCTGTTGCATCCACAACCACTGGTAGCCTCCACACTTCTCCCTACACTGATTCAATATTCCTGTTCCTATGCTATCTCTCAGCAGCACACCACCATTAATATGCATGGCGTGCTGCTGAGGGTGGACCATGGCCATGTACATGGATACATTCCATGTAGACTCTACACTGTCCCTACACAGATTTTATTAAATCCTGAGGATAATCTTTTGATTAGAACAAGAAACATTTTCAGAGTCTATATGGTCATTCGAGCACACACATATTTCTTAAAACAATAGATAAAGATTTAATTTAATTGTCTGTGTATATCACTTGATTAATACTATGTCAACTCCCTGGGTCTAACCATAATCCAGTAATATATTTTGTTACATACTTATGACCTTACTGTTTTGCTATAAAAAATATCCAGATATGAAACTTTGGAGTTTGTGTTCCTAAGGCAACACAAACTCTCACAAATCAAACCTTTTAAGCATCATTACCACCTCAAGCAGTAGACCTGGTAACAAGCGGCATACCTCAGGCTTCAGTCTTGTGGCCTCCATTATATGGGATATACTTTTCTGAGGTGCAGGCCAAAACCAGTGGGCTATGGCTGACCAAGTTTGGAGATGACTGCAAGTTGGGTGGTGTCACCTGGTGTCATCAATTCCCTTAGTGATGTGGATATCCTCCAGGAGGGTCTCACTCAGACAAATTACTGGTGCCAGAAACATAGCCTCAAGCTTAACACCAAAAAATGATTCATTATCCCCTTTGGGGAGAGTGACATCCCCACAAATTATCACATTAATAACAACATCCTAAGTACTCAATCAGTGGTGAGGGATTTGGGCACTCAGGTTGATAGCAACCTGACTTTTGACCACCATGTTGCTTCTCTGGTACGGAAAGCCTTCTACATGGCCCACCTCATAAGTAAGGGTATCCCATCCAGGAACATGGACGTCATAACATCCCTGTATTCTTCCCTAATAAGGCCCATTATTGAGTACAATGCACCTTTCGGCATGTACCTCGCAAAGCACATGCAGCAACTGTAGAGACAATAGAGATTCCTCACCAGGAGAATCCAGGGCCTCAAACATCTACCATACACAGATAGACTAAAAGCCCTATCCCTCTACTCCGTTTCACACAGACTCCTCAGAGGTGACGTCTGTCTGGCATACAAAGGGATCATGGACCCCAACTTGATGGGACTGTTGCATATACGCAAGTCAAGCTCCACTTGAGTAACCCACATGCGTGGCTTCAACCTGGTCTGTGACATCAACAGGACTTGTTGGTGGGACAGATTTGTGTCCCAGAGACTCCCTCAAATATGGAATAGACTCCCGCTCCACATCATTCAGAGTACCTCTTTACCCCTTTTATGCACAACCTGGATAAATGGATGGGAAACAGAAAATATACCTTTAGGATTCCACTCATGTCCCTGCTGGACATGGGCATTGAGTGCTAATTTGTCTAAACATGGGCTAAACTCTTGGCTAGGCTTATAAGGGCCACAGGGCCAATAGCCTAGCTAACTCCAAATAGCCTATGATCACAGTCCCGCTAATCAGTACCCTCTATAGTCATGAAATCTCTAAGCGGTTCTCTAGTTAACTAGACTGATATGTTCCAGGCCCAGTCAGATTGGTCCCTTGCCTTCTGAAGGTCATACTCCTCAAATGTAGTAAGATACACTTTAAGGTCCTCCTCCAAGGTAAGTTGTTTTAATGGTAGCACTGTTATTTGGGTAACTACCAGCTTAGATATTAACAAGCATCCCTTCAGCTGCAGCCATTATGGTTTGTAGTAACTGATCTATCATGCCTGTCTTGACATTCATATAGACACATACAAGTGGACATAAAAAAATGAAGTAGCACATTACAAAAGTGTTTCCCTGCCTTCTGTTTTGGGAAAAATACTCATGTTGTAGTGATGGATGTAATCTCAGGACTTTGGCTATAATAATGTGAAAATATCTTGCAATATTCCACCAGTTTGGAAGATTAAATCAGATAAGGCAACTATTGCTTATAAAAGTAGTGCAGTTTTTATACACAAATGAAAAAAGGCAGTTGTTTCCAAGAAAAACAAAGTACTGGGGTTTAGATAACAGCAGAGTAAGCACCTTCAACTTAGCCTTATATAGCTGGGAAGCAGGCTTTTTTGGTATTTCTCTCTCTCTGGAATCTCCTGGCAAGAACACGTCCCATGTTTTTCTTCAAGGTCTTCCTTCTCTTTACTTGACAATGTCTTCCAGAACCACTGCCCTGGGCACCCTTTCCCCTTTTCCAAATGATAAGTACTCTGTGACTGGGCTTTTGTTAGCCATCATTTTATATTATATTATATCCAAAACCTTATTAGACAAACCTCCTGTTATTAATGCACTGTATGAGCTGAAACTGATTTGTTTTTACTTTGATAATATGTCACTCTTCTGTATTACACTTTGTAATAACTGTATTTAACTATAACCATATTATGTCAGTGTGGAGCATTTCTCCCTGGTCCTACAGTGAAAATGGGATATATTCTCAGTAAACAAATGTCAGATTAAAAATAAATAAATGAATAAATAAAGTCAGGTATCTTTCTGTTCTAAAAGTGACAGGTATAATGTAACAAAGACTCCTTCTACACTTAAATGTACCTCTCAAGTTCTTTCCCAGGAATTCTGTTGGATAAAAGAATTACTGACTGACGGCAGTATTCAGTGATTACCAATATATAAGGCATTTTACCGGGGACAGAACTAAAATATGAAGCACAATCAAGTACATTCTGCAAAATGCTGGGTAGTTGAAAGGTATGATCTTAAAGAAAACTACTTTATTTACAATGTAGTCGATATATAACACTGCTGTAAGTATTATTTACACCACTATTTACACATTTGTGTGTCTATTGTAATTTGTTCAGAAGCACTATGCTATTATAAAACATAAGCTCATGTGTGCGTGAGTGTGTGTGTGTGTGTACACACACACACACACACACACTATAATATATATATATATATATATATATATATATATATATATATATATCAAACTTACCTCGACATTTGATCTTCTTCTCCATAATGCATAAACTCATTTAAAGTTCAGTCTGCTGTATAAAGTTAAGAATTTCTCCTACTGGATGCTTAACTACATTTACCTTATTGTTGCATAACTCTAACCTTATTGTACTTCTGGTATTGCAATGATACTTTATCTTAATTGTATAGATTAATTTTATTGCTGTATGTTTTCCTGGGCTGAGACAGAAATTTGTCATTTGTGATCAATACTCTACTCAAATTAACAAATTCAAATAAAATAAATAAATACTATATTTATGTGTGTGTGTGTGTGTGTGTGTGTGTGTGTGTGTGTGTGTGTGTGTGTGTGTGTGTGTGTCTCTCTCTCTCTCTCTCTCTGTCTATAGATAGACAGAAAGATAGACAGATAGATATTAGACAGTTGGTTAATGCCAAGGGTGGCAAAGTAGCATTGTAGCCTCACAGCTAGAGGTCCTCCTGTATGATTCTTGACTAGTGTACCTTCTCTGTGGAGTCTGCATGTCTTCTTGTGTTTGTTTGGCTGTTCTCCCACATTCCAAAGAATGTAATAAGTAGATTACACACTTTTAATTGGCCATAGGTGTCAGTGCACGTGTATGTGTGTGTAAGTGTGTATGGTATGGAAGAGCAACCATGACATGGCTAGCCACCCTACAGTGTGAATTTTAGCTCTAGATAATTGTCACTGTCAAAGTGACACCCAACCCCCATGCTAAAGAATAGGAAAAACAGGTTCTGGATGGGGGACTGTCTATCTATCTATCTATCTATCTATCTATCTATCTATCTATCTATCTATCTATCTATGTACATATAAACACACAAACATACACACATATCTATTTATTTAGATAGTTTCATAGTTTCATAGTATAGTACTAGGCTATCTGCCCTGGGGCATTTGTAAGCCTAGCCATAGTGATGTGTCTTTTGCCACCCCATGAAATGGTACAAAAATGTACAGAATAAATTTAGAATACTGTGCCTCTGTCTAATAGTGACACAATGAAGGTCCCCTTATATAATAGAATTAGTTTACTGTGCCCCTGTCTAGCAGAGACACATATGTGACCCCTGGGGTAAACTTTTCCATCTCCCATCCACTCATCAAGATTTCTCTTGAAGAGAGTCAGTGAGGGGCTCTGCTTAATACGAACTGGGATCTTGTTCCAAAGCATGGGAAGCCTCTGGGTTATGAATCTATCCCTCCAGCATGTCCTATTCATACTTGTGTCGAGGTTTAAGTCTTTAGCTCTCGTGGTCCTGATGGATTTGGATTTTTTGAGGTGGAGCATGTCCATCAGATCCTGATTGGACATGGCCTTGTACGTCAGGCAGAGATCACCTCTGAGCAGGTGGTATGCTACTGAATAGAGCTGAAGTTTCTTTAGTCTGGCAGAATAAGACATATTTTGGAGACCCTTGATCCTCTTGGTGAGGTACTTTTTTGGTCTCTCCAGCTGTTGCAAATGCCGGGTGAGGTACATACCAAATGGGGCATTGTACTCAATCATGGGTCTGATGAGGGAGGAATATAGGGGTACAATGACATCCTTGGATCTGGATGTGCATCCCTTCATGATGAGGTGTGCAAGGTAGGATGTTTTTCTAACCACTTTGGCAACGTGGGTGTCAAATGAGAGGTCGCTGTCGACTTGGGTCCCTAGGTCTCTGATTACTTTTTCTGTACTCAGTGGGTTGCTGTCTATGTGATAATTTGTGGGTACTTTGTTTTTCCCAAAGGGGATGACTATACATTTTTTGGCATTTAGTTTAAGGCCGTGACTCCGGCACCAGTTGTCCGTTTCTGTGAGGCCTTTTTGTAGGATGTATGTGTCTGCTGGTGTATCGACTATGGCGCCTAGTTTGCAGTCATCTGCGAACTTTGTCAGCCACAGCCCTCCCATGTTTGCTTTAACATCTGAGAAATAAATGCCGAACAAGAGGGGTCCCAGGACAGATCCCTGTGGGACACCACTTGTGACTGGCTTTGAGTCTGACATTGCTCCAATGATTTTAACTTTATGGGTTCTGTCCTTTAGCCAGGTTGCAACCCATCTAGTGACATAAGGGTTTACTTTTAAGCTGTTGAGCTTATCTATGATGCCTGAGTGGGGTATTGTGTCGAAGGCCTTAGCCACGTCCAGGTATGCTGTATGGACTGCTTTGCCCTCATCAATGGCTCTAGTGACTGTTTCGAAAAAGTAAACCAGGTTTAAAAGGCAGGATCTGCCCTTTACAAAGCCGAACTGGGTGGGGTCAAGTGTCTGTAGGTCCCCTATGTCTCTGTTTATGAGTTCCATAATGATTCTTTCCATAGCTTTGCAGACCAGGCTGGTTAAGCTTATGGGGCGGTAGTTTCCAGGGTCTGTAGAGGCACCCCCTTGTGGAGTGGGACCACTGTTGCTGTACGCCAGTGTTCAGGTACATATCCCAAAGTGAGGCTAAGGTTAAATAGCATTTTATGTATGGGTTTAGCTCCTCTTGGAGTTCACGTAACACGCAACCTGGGATACTGTCAGGTCCCATAGATGCTGTGCTTTTTGCTTTGTTTAGGGCAGTTCTCACTTGGACATCTGAGATGACAGGGAGATTACATTCAGCTGGGATAAGTATTTCTTCTTTGGGGGGTGAGGGAGGGGAGAAATTTGCACTGAACCTGTCAGCCAGAATGTTGGCAATATCTGTGGGTTCAGTGTATTTTTTGTTGTTGTGAACCAACTCTGAGCATATCTGAGGGTTTCCGCCCAGGTTTCTAACATAGCTGAAGAAGGCTTTGTGGTTATCTTTAGTGTCCTTAGCGATTTTTCTCTCAAAGTTGGCCTTTGATGTTTTTATGAGAGAACGTAATTTTCTGCTAATGTTGATCAGAGATGTCTTCCCTTCATGGGATTTTGCTCTGACGTGCAGTAGCTTCCTTCTTTTGTTATACAATTTGTTTATGGCTGAGGTCCACCAGACAGGACGCTTACCTTTGGTGGAGAGGGACTTGGATTTATTTGGGATTGCATGATCCATGCATTCTTGGAGATGTCCATAGAAAGCATTTGTGAAGGATTCGGCATTGTGGGATGTGGTATCCACTGGCACGGTGGGCTTAAAGCATACCATCTCAGCCTTAAGAAGAGTGAAGTCTGCTTTTGAGAAGTTTTTCACTGTGGTCTTTTGTGCTGGGGGTGGAGGTGGGATATGTATATCCAGGGTGATTAGTTTGTGGTCAGATCTCACTAGTGAGGGGTATACTTCCAGTGTGGAGCATTTTGTCCCCATGTTTGTGATGATCAGGTCTAGTGTATTATCTCCCCTAGTGGGAGAGGTGACTAGTTGTTCCAGTGCATTTGAATTTATGAATTCCAGGAACCTTTGGGCTAGGGTATTAGGGCCAGAATAATGTACCCAATCTATGTTTGGGTAGTTGAAGTCTCCCAGTATGATGGTATTTTGTGATACATTCATATCCTCCAATGTCTTCAGGAAGGCTGAGTGGGGTTCTTGAGATAGGGAGGGTGGTCTGTAACATGCTACCAGTTGTATAGCAGTTTTGCCTATGGTTAGTTGCACCTGTATGGTCTCTGATGCTTCATGTGTTGCTACTAACCTGGAGGTGTGGGTGTCCTTGATGAATATGGACACTCCCCCTCCCTTTGTGGTTCGGCCTGGGTTTTGGGGCCGAAAAGCATGATACGAGGTATAGCCTGGTAGTGCTGGGGTGCTCTCAGGAGCCTTGAACCAGGTTTCAGTTACTGCACAGATGTCAATGTTCTCCATGCTGAGGAGTGCATCAAGTGCCTGCATCTTGAGATTTAGACGTCTGGTGTTGAGCAGCATTACCCTTAGTTTTTTTCCATTTTTGTTTTCTAAGGAGGTGGGTTTGTCTTTTGAGCCTTGCCTAAAAAGGCACTATGGGGGTGGCAAGAGCCTTAGCCAATATCCGGAAGCCCAGTGGTGACAGGTGTAAGCCATCCCTTGCGAAGCATCGTGGCTTGTCCAACATGTCATCCCAGGCAGACAGACATTGGATCCCCTTAGAATGACACCAGTACTTGAGTCAATTATTAAAGCTGATCATCTTGTCTTTGTATTGTGGTATCATTCTTGGTGAGGGCAAAATGCTGCTCAGGGTCAGGGTCATACCAGCCTGGGCTACATAATCAGAGAGCTCCTCTATGTCTCTTTTCATGTAGTCCAGGGAGGTATGTCTCAGGTCATTCACAACAGCATGGACAATGACGGAGTCATATTTGTACTTGCTTTGGAGTGACTTGAGTGCGTGTGTTATGTGGTGGATCCTAGCTCCCAATAGACAGCTCACAGTCACCCTCTCCTTGTTCAGCCTGGTCAGCGGGACATCAGTGTGTCTGACTATAGAGTCATCTATTACTAGTGTATCAGGCAAGGTGTTTGGCCTTAAGGGCTGTGATTGGTTGACACACTGATTTATTGAAGTATGTGTTGCATGTGTTTTGTTTTGAGGTGGTGGATATTTGGATGACTGCTTTGGGAGCCTCTGTTGTTTTGGTAAGTTTTTTATTAGAGCCTCCGAGTATGTCTTTGTGTTTTTATGTTTTTGGTTTGCAGTTGTGGTAGGTCTATGTGGGACTGGGATTGTTGTGTGTGTGGTTACCATCTCCTCCTGTCTGGTCATGCCAGCCCTGAGTTGAGAGAGTTCAGCCTCCAGTTTGGCTATATAGTTGCATCTCTCACATGTATTTGTGTTTGTTGGGAGGAGGAGAGGGTTGTCTGTGTACATGAGACAATTGTAGCATTGTCTCAAGATACCCAGATTGACCAGCTGAACTGGAGAGGATGCCAGTAATCTACCACTCGACATGCTATAACAGTATAAGGGAGTGCTGTACCTTTAAGGGAAGTGGATATTCACAGGGGTGGTAAGTAGATGTAGTGCTTTACTTAGTACGAGAGTGCTTACTTAGTAGAGAAGTATTGAGAACAAGTGCTAGGCTTATAATATAGTGAATAGTCTGATTATACTAAGAGTAGAGCTTCCTTAAGGGAAAATTTGAAGAGGAGACCTGGCGGAGCCAGAAGAAGTTTAACCTTGTTTAACCAGCGCTGCACTATGCGCACAACCGCACAAAGCCGTGCAAATGCGGATTTTAAACAGTGAACTACAAAAGAGCTAGAAATGGTCCAAAACAACCAATTACTACAGCTTCTTGTGCTGAGGTCACTTCCTACAGGGACAGGTAGGCTGCTCAAGGCTCCCCACTCCCACAGGTGAGCAAAGAAACTTCCTTCTATCCAAGTAAGGTAATGGACAACACAGGAACTACACCACAGCCCAGAATACAGCAATGCCTGTAAACTGGTCTAAACTAGTCGAGGAGAGGCGGGAAAACAAGGATTATTTTTTGTTTTTTTTTTGTTTTTTGATAGAAACACACAGAAAATGCAGAAACAGTGATAAATCAGTTACACAGGCTAGCACACTTTAGTGGGCAGCCTCAACAATTAAATTAAACAAACAAACAAACAAACTTTCAATCAAATTCGACTAAAATGTAACTTTAAGTGCAGATTTTAAAATAATGCAGCAAACAGTTAAAAAACAGCTCAAGCTAGTTCAGGGTAAGCTACAGAAGCTATTCCAAGTGAAAAAAAAAGCAAAGATACTTAAATCCAGAAAGTAGTTGCTTTTCTGAGTTCCCTGCTGCTAGGACCACTCTACAGGACCACGAGGAGCTTGTCTGAGCAGTATAGCCAGAAAAAAAAATGCCCAGAGGCGGATTTTAAACAGTGAACTACAAAAGAGCTAGAAATGGTCCAAAACAACCAATTATTACAGCTTCTTGGGCTGAGGTCACTTCCTACAGGGACAGGTAGGCTGCTCAATGCTCCCCACTCCCACTGGTGAGCAAAGAAACTTCCTTCTATCCAAGTAAGGTAATGGACAACACAGGAACTACACCACAGCTCAGAATACAGCAATGCCTGTAAACTGGTCTAAACTAGTCGAGGAGAGGCGGGAAAACAAGGATTATTTTTCTGTTTTTTGTTTTTTTGATAGAAACACACAGAAAATGCAGAAACAGTGATAAATCAGTTACACAGGCTAGCACACTTTAGTGGGCAGCCTCAACAGTTAAATTAAACAAACAAACAAACTTTCAATCAAATTCGACTAAAATGTAACTTTAAGTGCAGATTTTAAAATAATGCAGCAAACAGTTAAAAACAGTTCAAGCTAGTTCAGGGTAAGCTACAGAAGCTATTCCAAGTGAAAAAAAGCAAAGATACTTAAATCCAGAAAGTAGTCGCTTTTCTGAGTTCCCTGCTGCTAGGACCACTCTGCAGAACCACGAGGAGCTTGTCTGAGCAGTATAGCCAGAAAAAAACGCCCAGAGGCGGATTTTAAACAGTGACCTACAAAAGAGCTAGAAATGGTCCAAAACAACCAATTACTACAGCTTCTTGTGCTGAGGTCACTTCCTACAGGGACAGGTAGGCTGCTCAAAGCTCCCCACTCCCACTGATGAGCAAAGAAACTTCCTTCTGTCCATGTAAGGTAATGGACAACACAGGAACTACACCACAGCACAGAATACAGCAATGCCTGTAAACTGGTCTAAACTAGTCGAGGAGAGGCGGGAAAACAAGGATTATTTTTTTGCTTTTTTGTTTTTTTTGGGTGAAACACAGAAAATGCAGAAACACTGATAAATTAGTTAAACAGGCTAGTATACTTTAGTGGGCAGCCTCCACAGTTAAATTAAACAAACAAACAAACTTTCAATCAAATTCGACTAAAATGTAACTTTAAGTGCAGATTTTAAAATAATGCAGCAAACAGTTAAAAAACAGTTCAAGCTAGTTCAGGGTAAGCTACAGAAGCTATTCCAAGTGAAAAAAAAGCAAAGATACTTAAATCCAGAAAGTAGTCGCTTTTGTGAGTTCCCTGCTGCTAGGACCACTCTGCAGAACCACGAGGAGCTTGTCAGCAGTATAGCCAGAAAAAAAAATAAGTAGATAGATATAGGTATAGATATAGATAGATATTCCCATAACAAATTTGACATCAGTTTGCTAGTAAAAGTAACCTCATTTAAATAAAGCTCAAGAAATAAAGCACACAGACTTCAATTTCACTGCTATTTTAATTTCTCCAAATCTTTTGGGTTTCCAGTACCATGAAGGGAATGGACCCCATTCCTAAGTAAAAGTATGATTAAAGTTCATGAAATTAGTATTGTTTCAGTCTTTGATGTTAGCCAAAAGTGCTCTTCGTAGTACCCGCAATGTGCCCACTAATGACTCCTTCTGCAACTCGTATGGAGTTACTTGGATTGTTAAAATATCTAAATATGACTGTAAATTATTTTTTATAAGACCCGTTGCTCCTACTACTATTGGAATGTCTGGGTATCTTTCTTCCACATTGCTCTCATTTCTGCCTGCAGATCCTGTTATTTTATGACTTCGTGTCTCTCCGTACGCAGCACACTGTAGTCACTGGGTGTTGAGGTTTCAATGATCAATGCTACTTTTGTCTTTTTTTCATGGACCACTATATCCGGTTCTCTAGCATCCATATTTTGAACTGTTGGTAATGGATGATCCCATGTGATGTAGACTTGATCGTTTTCTATAATACTTTGTGGATCATGTTTCCAGTGTTTTTCAGCCACTTCAATATCATAATGTTTGCACAATATCCAGTGCAACAGTCTTGCCACATTATTATGCCTTTCAGTGTACAGTCCTTCTGCCATTAGTATGTGACAACCAGCAATGAGGTGTGTGTACATTTGTCTGTTTCTCTCACATGTTCAATGGACTTTGTAAATCAACTTGTACGTAGCCCACTGTCTTGGGCTGCCAATATTGACCTTTCATCTCTTGGTTTGAATTTGCCTCTCCTTTACCGTTCCTGCATTCATTCCTGATCAACATGAGGTTCTTATGGAAGTTTTCTATACTTGCAACTATATTTATGCATTTTCCACATTTCTTGCCTTCCTCATCTGGTCCTTCACCTTATATTCTTTTTTTCTTTTTTGGAACATTCAGTTGCTGCCTGATTTTTATTTACTTCTGGTTTGATTTCCATTCCTGCTTGATGCCAATATGCTTCTGCTAGATTAAGCAGAGAAGCCATCTTAGATTTCACCTCCTCATGTTTCAAAACTTTCACTACAATTGGGTCTTGTGAGGTCAGCAGATATGTGTGGAGTCCCATGACTGCAGAACTATACATGTAATCAATTTCAAGGAGGCCCATCCCTCCTTTGGAACGGAGAATATATAATCTTGGTAAGCACTGATCTGTATAAAACATTTGGTGAGCATGAAACATCCTTCTTGCTTTCTTATAAAATCTATCAAACACATTTTGGGGCCAGTGACTCCAAAACTGTAAGTTAGAACAGGAAGAGCAAATTGGTTTATAGCTTGGATTTTGTTTCTAGATGTCAAAACTGTTTTCAGGATTAATTTAAGTTTCTAACATATTCTTTACTAAGATTCATTTGCATTTGTTCATGTTTTATTGTTGATTCTTCATCAAGTCCCAAATATTTATACACTCCCTCTTGCTCAAGTTCTTTTATATCACATTCTTGTCCCAAACTGATGTTTTTCTGTTGCTGCAGTTTTCCTGCCTTAAAGGTTGCGTTTGCACATTTATCAAGACAAAATGACATTCTTATATCATCTGAAAAAGTTTTCACAACCTGCAGTTGTGGATTCAGGTCCTCATCTGATGAGCTATACACTTTTATATCATTGACAAAAAGAAGATGAGAAGTCTTTACACTTCATTGTTTCTAGGAGCCAAATTATAGCTATGCCCTAAGCTGCTAAGTAAACAGTTTAATGGATTAAGTGCAAGCCAGAATAGCAATGATGACAGAGAGTCACCCTGGAATATATCTCCCTTTGAATTTTTATCCCTAGGATAATAATTTTGCCCTTTCTAATGGCTTAATTTCAAAGTGGTCTGCCATTATTTCAAGGTCGCTGTAATGTAGTCAGTCAGTGTAGTCACTCTTATACATTTTTAAGCACCCCTTTATCCATGAATGCAGGATACTTTCAAATTTTTTTTTGTAGTCAATCCATGATATACTTAGATTCTTCCTCCATTTTCAGTTCTCCACTATGACTTTATTTAACAACAAATGATCCTTTGTTCCATATGACTTTCTTTTATTGTCCTTTTGTTCTACTGCCATAATTGTGTTTTCTTCTAAATGACTATAAACTCTGTCAGCATCAATTCACATGTATAGTTTATACATCATCAGAAGGCAAGTTACTGGTCTATAATTTTTAGTGTCACTTGCAGGTTCACTCTTAAGTAGGAGCATTGTTTTTCCCCTGTTGTTAGCCAGGTTGGTGTCTGTTCAGGGTGTGCATATAAATAGTTCTTACTCATGGCTAAATCTTCATGCAAAGATGTTAATACTTTTAATGAAAAGTTTGGTACTGCATCTGGGCCTGGGGTTTTCCAAACAGAGTCTTTTCTTAACTTTGTTTCAATCTCTCTGTCTGTTACTTCACCCCATTTCATATCCTGTACCTTTAAACTTCTTATTCTTTCTTTTACTTCTTCTATCCATTTAGCATCTTTGTTATGTACCACGGGATCTTCATAGGTACTTCTCTAAAATGTATCGATTTCCTGTTTTTTGGCCATGTTGCCGCACGGGCATTGATTTAAGTAACTTAGTGCAAAGCAGATGTTTATATACCATGTAATTATGTGATTACTTTGAAATCAATAATTGTAAATAGCTTGGATGTGGCTCTCCCCTCCAGTTGCTTCTATTAGGGTGACATCCATAGAACTACAGCATAGGAGGAATTCAAGTGCAGGAGGAAGCTGCATTAAAGTCTGGCATGCCTCCATCAGTAAAGGGAAAAGCTGCACATTAGCATTTGGAGGCTCCTGCAATTTACCCCTTTCCACCTCTTTACTGCTGTAGATACTAGGTAATTGTAGCTGCTGTTTTTGTTTCCTCTGTCACAGAGCTTGGGTATTATGAACATTGTCATAGTCAAATCTGCATGTACAGAAAGCATAAATTGCTTACCTGTGTTTTTAGTGATGTAATCTACCTCTGTGCTGGCTGCTTTCATGTTTAAGCATCTTTGAGCACCCAGTGGTACATCAGTGCAGTCGTACTGTTCCCCATTCTGCTGGGTGTGCCTTATTACTAGTTTATTATGGTGTACCATTGCTTTTTAGTGTCTCTGTTTTAAGAGACACTGCAAAACTGCTTCAGGCCATTTGTTTACATTTTTGGGCTGGTGTGCATAACAACTGAGTTAATTAATTAGCTCCCATCCTTGAAAGACATACATTTAATCCCACTGCTCTCCTCCCACTTTTTAATGACATCACAAATCCATTTAAAGACACAGCTATATATCAGAACCATTTCCACACATTTATCTACCCTATGCCATCCACCACAATAATATTACCCACTTAAAATCATATTGCCTACTATCTGACCTCTAACAACATTCATCTAGACCCCCACAAGGAATCCAGCTACACAAGACAGAAGAATGGACTAGCTCCCATTACCGCTAGGGGTCTGAATATCTTCCCAAGCTACCTCTCAGACAAGATTTGTACATCTCCCATTATTGGTATGTCTAAATATTTTTGCCAGCTACCTCTCCGACAGGATTTTTCCATCCCAGTTATTCTACTTCTTGGAAAGGTTAAACAAGGAGTCGACATTAACAGAGTAAGATACTACGGGCTTATGTCCAAATTATATTAGGTGTGCCTGTAGAGACAGTTTTCTCTCGCACCCATTTGCTCTTACCTTCCTGCTAAGCAGTATATTAATGATACTGTTTTTTTTTCATACTGTGTAATAGGTTACCCTGTCTCCAGTTGGGCAGCTGTCCCCTACAGCTATTCTCCTTTGTAGCCCTCAAGACATATAGTACATTTTACTCTATTTCTACCTAAAACTAAGCAGCTCTGTAGAAACATAGCAGGCAGCAACCCTGTAACTAGTCTGATAAAAAACAACCTAAAGAATAAAAATATTTAACATTAGATTTTGATTGCCTTCTAGATCTGTCTAAACAAAACAAAAGACAACTTCTAAATATGTTCACCCATCAAGCACTCACATCTCACTGTTATCTCACAAAAACCTCAAACAAACCCTATACACAATACCACACACCAATGATAAACCTACACCTAATCTCTCTACTAATTCTTGCTACACTTAACACACATGACTACCAAACTTGCATCTCTCCAAAGAGCTAATTACCCATCAACCATGGCCCAATACACCACCCACAACAGCACTGTCTTTTTTTCATTACATGTCATTTCATCACAAATACACCCACCAAATCCCTTCAACCTCTTTAGCTACAAATATGTAAACACCAACCTGAAAACAATACACCACCTCCTTATAAACAAACCCAGATCTAAATGGTACTTCCATCTCTATCACTCAGTCACTCATCTGAAACTTGGCAGAGATATCCATCCAAATCCAGATCCTACTACTGTGTCACAAGCTGAATCAATATCCTCCCCAGCTCAACACATCTAGCTGCAAAGTAATTTGACATAATAATACTTAATATTAATCTTAGAAGCATATGCAATAAACTCCAAGTATTCCAAATATGCCTCACACTTTACAACTCTGATATAGCTGTAATCACAAAAGTCCTGCTAAAACCTCATGTGAAAGACAATGGAATACTACCTCCAGGTTGTAACATTTTCAGACTTGACAGAGGAAACAAAGAAGTTGGCAGAGTAGCAATTATATACAAAAAATCCCTAGAACTTAGACTTTACCCCCACCCTTTACTCACATTTAACAATTCAGAATACCTCATAGCACATAGATTCATAGACTGTTAATAGGCTAATGACCCGGGGAGGGGGGGGGGTTCTTGAAAGAATAATGATGTCCTGTATCCAAATAGGACATTGAGGGCCAGACATTTATAAGCTACCTCTGTCCATAAGGGACATGGGTCCCAGGCCTGGTGTAAATTTCCTTTTCCCCATTCACTTGTCTAGGTTGTGTTTAATCTGGATAATAGACAAACTCAGCTTCACATGAATGGGAAGCTTGTTCCATAGAACGGCAGTTTCTTGGATACTTATCTGTCTCTCCAGCATGTTCTGTTTAAGTCACAGACAAAATTCAGGTCCCTAAACCTTGTATTTCTGGTACTCTTTGACTTTCAAATATACATAGGAGATTCATAAGTATGGGGTTTGCAGATGCCTTGTAAACTAGATATAGATCACTCCTCATCAATCTAGAGTAGACTGAGTAAAGGTGAAGGGCTTTAAGGTGCTTTGCATAAGGCAGATTTGTTATGCCTCATATTCTTTTTGTAAGGAAGCTTAGAGTTTTTTTCTAGTTGCTGCATATGCCTGGTCGGGTACATACCCAAAAGGAGCATTGTACTCTATGATTGGTCTGATAAGGGTGGAGTACAGTGAAATAATGACCTCACTCGACCTAGGTGCCATGACTTTACTTATAATTTGCCCGACATAAAAGGATTTCCTCACCATTGTGTCCACTTGTTAGTCGAATATAAGGCTGCCTGTCTACTTGTGTAACCAGATCCCTGACCACTGGTTCAACTCTTAGGAGTATATTATTAACATTTATTTATTTATTTTGCATTTGTTTACCAGGAGTGTCTGACTCAGCCTGCGAAAAACAGGCCCATTTTTAACAGAGGCTTGGAGAGAAAAGCTCCAAGTTACATACTAAGTAATTTTACATAGACTTTAAGAAAAAGGATAACATGTTACATAGGAAACCAGTCATACAAATCCAATGAGTTGAAGATAAAAGAATAAAAAATAAGTAAAAAATACTAATAGTAATACAATAGTGCAGTAGGAGAGTTTAGTCATGCATATTATGCATAACAATTGTTGGTAGTTGAAAGTAATACTACAGAACATAGCAATACATATATATTTGTCTCTTGGGAGTGGGATAGCATTATCACTAAATAAAGCAGTTAGAATAAGAATATGCAGTAATAAGTTGGATAGGACTTTTGAGTGAAAGAGTCAGAGAGAGTAAAATATGGGATGAATAGTATTAAGATTTTACTGAGGGGTCACCCTGGTGATGAGCAGGAGCACAGCCTGTTATTAGAGAAGCAGGTATTGAGAAAAAGTTTGAATTTTGTGGGGTTAGCAGTGCAAAGAATGCTCTGGGGTATAGAAATCTAGAGTTTGGAGATACGCCTTGAGAATCAGGCAACTCCGTAGGTATTATTGGTCTTAGAGACTTCTAGGAGAATTTTGTCTGATGAGCGTAGGGTTGTATTGGTAATTAATGATTGACTTCCCAATGGGTACAATTATGCATTTCTTACCACTGAGTTTAACAACATGGATTGGCAACATTTGATAGTCAGAGATAGAACTTTGTGATGAAACCTAGTGTCTGCAGGGGAGTCAATGATAACCTCCAACTTGAAATTATCTGCAAACTTAGCCATAAACCTTTAGTATTTGCTTCCAATAGATGCTAAAAAGGATTGGGCCCAGAACTGAGACCTGGGCGACTCTACTAGTGACTGAACTCTTGGTGGAGGTAGCCTAACCTATTTTTACCTCCAGGGTCCAATAGGTGAGCCAGATGGCTATCCAGCAGGTAATAAAAGGGTTTATAAATAAATTAGTGAGCTTGCCTATAATGCCTGAGTGGGTTATTGTATCTAAAGCCTTGGTCAGGTCAAGGTAAGCTGTGTGCACAGTCTTACCTTCATCCAATGCTTTGGTGACCCTCTCAAAAAAGGCTACCAGATTAAATAAGCATGACTTTCCTTTAACAAAGCCACACTGTAATGGGTCCAGCATTTGCAGGTTACCTATGTCCTCTTTTATCATGTCCACAATGATTCTTTCCATGGTCTTACATATGAGAATGGTAAGACTTATGGGCCTGAAGTTACCCAGATCAGTAGTTGGACCTCCTTTGTATAGGCGAATGACTGTAGCCATCTTCTATTCCTTGGGCACAAAACCTGACTGAAGGCTCCAGTTGAAAAGTGATTCAATTGGCCCAGAGAGGTCACGTTCCATGCTATTTATTAAACATCCCAGGATGTATCAGGGCCTACTGATGCAGTGTTCTTGGCCTTAGAAGGTGCATTGATAACCTGTTCCCTAGTAATGGTTGGGGGATTGTGTTACATGGTATTTCCTTTGGACTATTGGGTGGGGGGAGTAGGGGGAAAAATTTGGGCTGAATCTGTCAGCCAAAGGGTTAGCAACCATTAACATGGGTGACATTAACATAAACTGGAACTCTAAAGGCACAAACACGTCATCAAAGAATCTATTTGGTTTCTCACAAATAATAAAATATACAACCAGGATACATAAACACACAAGCAAGGAATCTATCTTAGACTGCATTCTTACAAACAAAATGAACACCATAAATTCCTCTGCCTGCCTTGCTGACAGTTATCAGTGACCATCTACCACTTTATTCTCTCACAAACCATCTTAAAATATGCAATCAAGTAGCCTAAAAACAATTGCAGAATATAAAATACTTCAAGTGACTTCATCTCCACAATCAAGATTTATAACTGGACTATCCTAAAGACTATGCCAGTAGATGATGCTGTAACCCATTTGAATAATAGTTTGCTAAACATCCTCAATAGCCATGCACTACTCTGAACTAAGGGAGTCAGATCATACATTTTAGCCTGGTTAACAACAGACACAATGCAAATTCTTCAAAGAGACAGATTGTGGAGAACATGGTCCAAAAACAAAACCCAATCCAACTACCAACACATTAGATACTTAAGAAATCTTGCAAAAAAGGTCTAATAGACAATGACAAAAAATTCTAATTCACCAACCTTCAGTTTACACATCAGAATGACCCCAAACTATTTTGTTCCAACATAAACAAACTACTATATCCTTGGCAAACAACTACTCCCACACCAACAACCAGTAACAGCCCAAACAAAACAACCACCCACTTTATAAACTCAGGAATCTGTCTTACTAAACAAAGCTCTCCCGCCACCCTCACTACTCCAACTTCACCTAATAACAATACTAAATCCTTTTCTTTCTAACCAGTCCCAACTAGAACCATAAAAATGTTTCTAAAACTCAAACCAACAACCTTAGCAGCAGACAACCTACCAACGCAGTACTAAAAATCACTTCTGAAGCTCTAGCCTTCCCTGTTTTTATATTAATTAACCAATCCATAAGAGAAAACCATACCCTAGCCATCTGGAAATCTTTCATAATTCTATTTCACAAAGGTGAACATTCTACTAACTTCTTCAATTATAGACCCATAGCTATACTACCAACACTATGAACAATATTAGTAAAATATTTCTACTACTGTCTTCTCAATATTTTATCCAAAATAATCTTCTCTCCATGACCCAACATGACTTCTGCCCCAGTCATAACACAATTACTGCACTTATTAGCTTTAACAGTGCTATCAACCACACTAAAAATAATATCAACCTAGTTTCAGCACTCTTCTTGGATATGTCAAAGGCCTTTGACACAGTTTCCCCATGAGAAACTTTTCACCAAGCTCTCCTTCCTA